>NC_052149.1:51810799-52134572 GCF_902713615.1 Scyliorhinus canicula | reverse complement strand
TACTCGGAGTCCGGTAGTAATAGCTTCGTTGAGAATTTGGAGGCAGTTTCGCCAACACTTCGGTTTGGGGGCAGGGTCAAGGGAAATGCCGATTCGGGGGAACCACAGATTTGAGCCAGGGAAGTGAGACGGAAATTTTCGGAAATTAGAGGCGAAGGGGATTAAGACACTAAAAGATTTGTTTCCTGGGGGTCGGTTTGTAGGATTGAAGGAGCTGGGAGCGAAGTCTAGGCTGGAGCAGGGGCAGTGCAGGTTTGAGATTTTGCCACGAAGGAGATAGAGCTTCCTGGTGGAGCCGGCTCCATATTGCTGGAGGAGGTTGATGTACCATCAATTGGACTCGAATCGTGAAGAAGTTCCATATATCAGGCTTTAATCAACTAGTTGTGTGCCCGGCAGTCGACTTACAGAGAAAGGCCGACTGCCGGGTCCTACGGGTTCTTATAGCCTGCCTTGTAGGCGGGACTACTTGCCTCTCGGCCAATGGGTGAGCAGTCACATGACTAGCCTCAACCAATCAGCAGAGAGGCACATGACCGACCTGAGCCAATGGGCAGCGAGTGCTCTGCACCAATGGCAGATAGGTACCGTAAACCTCCTAGTTATACCACCACAGAGGTGCCGACGACAAGGGGACTGAAGAAGGGGATAGTGTCGGCGGTTTACTGGGCTATTTTGGATGAGGAGGAAGCACCACTGGAAGGGATCAAAGCAAAGAGGGAGGACAGTTGGGAGACTATTGTTGGGAGGTATGGAGGAGGGGTTGTGGTGTGAGGTGCTCTGGAGAGTGAATGCCTCCACCTCGTGCAAGGTTGGGGCTGATGCAGCTGAAGGTGGTATATAGAGCACACCTCACGAGGGCGAGGATGAGCCGGCTCTTTGAGGGGGCAGTTGCTGGGGGGCCCCGCGAATCGCGTTCATATGGTTTGGGCCTGTCCAAAGTTGGAGAATTACTGGAAGGAGGTTTTTAGGGTAATCTCTAAAGTGATGCACGTGAAACTGGACCCGGGCCCTCGGGAGGCCATATTCGGGGTGTCGGACCAGCTGGGGTTGGAAACGGGTGTGGAGGCAGATGTTGTAGCCTTCGCCTCGTTGATCGCCCGAAGGCAGATCCTGTTGAGATGGAGAGCAACCTCTCCATGGCGTGGTGGGGGGACCTATTGGAATTCTTGAGAAAGTGAAGTTTGAACTGAGGAGAAGTATGGAGGGGTTCTACAATTCCTGGGCGTTATTCATTATGCACTTTCAAGAACTGGATAACATTGAACGTTAGTGGGGGGGGGGGGGGGGGGGCTGTAGGTGTTAATGGTGACTACGGGTGATTCCTTTTTGTTATTTGTTTATGTTAATACGCGGGCAATTGTTTGGGGGTTGGTGGGAGGATGGGATTGTTGTTGATATGGGGATTGACATACTCGTTACTGCTTATTGTTTATTGTTGGTGGGTGCAAATTTGGAGAGAAAATGTGAAAAAGGAGAATAAAAATATTTTTTTTAAAAATACTTTTGATTGATAAGGGAGTCAAGAATTATTGGGGCCATGCATGCAAGTGGGACTGAAGCCGTAATCTTATGAATGGCGGAGCAGGGCCAAATAGACTACTTTTGTTCCTATTTCTCATGTTCTTACGAGATGATTATAAGTCAACTGTTATTTCCCATGTGAAACAATTTTGATCTAATAAGGCACAACATTAGAATAGCTCTTCTGCAAGCTTTTCCACATGCTCATCTGAAGTACACTAAAGACCTGTGACATACTGTTGCAACTGAGCAGTGAGGTGCATATGTTTGATCCCTCAACTTGTTAAGACTTTGAACCTTGGCTGTGGTTCTGGGCTGAGGCACTGAGCAGAAAATCAAAAACAAATAACATACCTGAAGAAGTTCAAGTGGTTACTTTAGTCCTGTGCCCTAGACAAATGTAACGGTCAAGTAATTAAAATCCATAAGTAGTTTTTGGAAGTGATAAATTCCAGTTACTCTCTCCCCTTCCCACCAATTCTCAAAGTGGTTATAACTTTTGTAAAGAGAAAACAACTCCGTGTGCAAGCTAAAAGCAAAATACTGCTTGTGCTGTAAATCAGAAATAAAATATAAAATACTGGAAACACTCAGCAGGTCTGGCAGCATCCATAAAGAGAGAAAACGTTAATATTTCAGCCAATGAGCTTTCAGAGTTCTGATGAAAGGTCATAAAACTGAAATGTTAACTTTCTCTCTGCACAGATGCGGCTCGACCTGCTGAATACTTCCTGAATTTCCTGGTTATAGGACTTCCGGTTGCGGTGATGTGGAGCTAAGCTGCAAGTTCGGTGCCTCCCGCTATTTTCGGACTTTTGGGCTCTTTTTAGGGCCCGTAACGGCGCCGGACGGACTTTTCCCGGTGTGGGAAGACATCAGCTACGCTTCTCTGCCGGTGGATGGACTGGTCCAGGAGCGGGGCGGTCAAAAAATCGTCTCTGGAGCAGAGAAAGGTGCGAGGGAGGAAGACCAAGGTGGCGGCGGGCAGGGAATTGGCAGCGTGGAAGCAGTGGGCGCAGGAGCAGCAGGAGCTGCTCCATCGCTGCTTCAGGGAGCTGAAAGCTGAGCTGCTGGAACCACTAAAGGCCTCGCTTGACAAGCTCACGGCGACTCAGACGGCACAGGGGGCAGAGATCCACGAGGTCCGGCAAAAGGCCTCGGAGAATGACGAAATCCTAGGCCTGGCGGTGAAGGTGGAGTCGCACGAGGCGCTCCACACAAAATGGCAAGTGAGGCTGGAGGAAATGGAGAACTGCTCGCGGCGGAAGAATTTGCGGATCCTGGGCCTCCCGGAGGGGCTGGAGGGATCGGACTTGGGGGCCTACGTGGTCACGATGCTGATCTCGCTAATGGGAGCGGGGTCCTTCCAAGGGCCCTTGGAGCTGGAGGGGGCCCATCGAGTGTTGGTGAGAAGTCCCAAGCCTAACGAGCCGCCAAGGGCGGTGCAGGAGCGGTTTCACCGGTTCGTCGACCGAAAATGTGTGCTGAGGTGGGCCAAGAAGGAGAGGAGCAGCAGGTGGGAGAACGCAGAGATCAGAATTTACCAGGACTGGAGTGCGGAGGTGGCGAAAAAAAGGGCCGGTTATAACCGGTCGAAAGCAGTGCTGCACAAGAGAGGGGTGAAGTTTGGCCTGTTACAGCCGGCGCGCCTCTGGCTCACCTATAAAGACCGCCAGTATTACTTTGACTCCCCGGAAGAGGCCTGGGCCTTTGTCCAGGCAGAGAAGCTGGACTCGGACTGAGGAAAGGAAAATGAAAATCACTTATTGTCACGAGTAGGCTTCAATAAAGTGACTGTGAAAAGCCCCTAGTCGCCACATTCCGGCGCCTGTCCGGGGAGGCTGGTACTGGATTGAGGAGGGGTTGGGGACTGATGTACAGTGTTCGGAGGCTCTGTTCTCCCTTGCTCTTTTGTGTTGGTTTTTGTTTATGTTTTTCTTGTGGGAAAGCTTGTGGGATGTTTTGTAGCTCCGTTGTGTCGCGGGCCTTCTCTTCCCGCGTTTTGGGTCGAGGGGTGGGATTTAAGCTGGAGGCGCGGGCTTTTTCCCGTGTTGGAGTCGGAATGGGAGGGGACTGTGCCGGTCGGGGTGGGGGGGGAAGGGTAGTAGTGTCACACCGGGGGGGGGGGGGGGGGGGGGGGGTCATTGGGGTGGCGGGAGCAGCCGGGGTCAGCAGGAGTCAGCTAACTTACGGAAGTACAACGAGAGGGGCAACGCAGCTAGGGGGCCCCTAGCTTGGGGGGGGGGGGGGGGGGGGGGTAGTAGGGGTACCAGGTTGCTGCTGGAAGGGCCGAAGGGGAACTGATGGCATTAGGAGGGGTCAGGACGAGGATCTGCCACTGTGGGGAACGGGCCGTGCGGGCACATGGCTGGCCGAGGAAGAGTTATGGCTGACCGTCGGAGAGGGAGGGTGAATAGCCTCTCGATTCGGCTGGTCATATGGAACATAGAACATAGAACAGTACAGCACAGAACAGGCCCTTCGGCCCTCGATGTTGTGCCGAGCAATGATCACCCCACTTAAACCCACGTAACCCGTATCCCAACAATTCCCCCATTAACCTTACACTACGGGCAATTTAGCATGGCCAATCCACCTAACACGCACATCTTTGGACTATGGGAGGAAACCGGAGCACCCGGAGGAACCCCACGCACACACGGGGAGGACGTGCAGACTCCACACAGACAGTGACCCAGCCGGGAATCGAACCTGGGAACGTATGGGGGCTGAATGGGCCGGTCAAGCGGGTGGTCGCACATTTGAAGGGGCTGGGGGGGCGGATGTGGCTATGCTCCAGGAGATGCACCTTAGGGTGGTGGATCAGGTAAGGTTGAGAAAGGGGTGGGTTGGGCAAGTGTTCTATTCGGGGTTGGATGCGAGAACCGGGGGGTGCCGATTTTGGTGGGGAAGAGTATGTCGTTTGTGGCGTCGAGTGTGGTGGCGGATAGTTGTGGCAGATATGTGATGGTGAGCGGTAGGCTCCAGGGGAGCAGGTATTGCTGGTTAATGTGTACGCCCCAAATTGGGACGATGCAGGCTTTATGCGGCGTATGCTGGGCCGGATTCCAGACCTTGAGACGGGGGTTTGATAATGGGAGGAGATTTCAATACAGTGCTGGACCCAGCACTGGATCGCTCCAGGTCCAGGACAGGTAAGAGGCCGGCGGCGGCCACAGTGCTGAGGGGGTTCATGGACCAGATGGGAGGGGTGGATCCTTGGAGGTTTATGAGGTCGGGGGTTAGGGAATTCTCGTTCTTCTCCCATGTCCACAAGGCTTACTCCTGGATTGACTTTTTTGTCTTTAGCAGGGCGTTGATTCCGAGGGTGGTAGGTGCGGAATATTCGGCGATAGCCATCTCAGATCACGCCCCGCATTGGGTTGATCTAGAACAGGGGGAGGGGAGGGACCAACGCCCGCTGTGGAGGTTTGAGGTGGAGCTGCTGTCGGACGAGGAGGTATGCGGGCGGGTCCGGAGGTGCATAGAGGGGTATTTAGAAACGAATGACAATGGGAAGGTGCAGGTGGGGGTGGTCTGGGAGGCGCTGAAGGCAGTGGTTAGGGGGGAGCTGATTTCCATCATGGCACATAGGGAGAGGGGCAAGAAAAGGGAGAGGGAGAGGTTGGTGGAAGAGATGGTGAGGGTGGACAGGAGGTATGCGGAGGTCCCGGAAGAAGGGCTATTGAGGAAGCGTCGTAGTCTCCAAGCGGAGTTTGATATATTGACCACCAGGAAAGCGGAGTGGAGGAGGGCGCAAGGGGCAGTATACGAATACGGGGAGAAGGCGAGTCGGATGCTGGTGCACCAGCTCTGAAAGCGGGTAGGCGGTGAGGGAGATAGGGGGAGTTAGGGATAGAGGAGGGAGTCTGGTGCGGAGTGCGAGGGGCATTAACGGAGTGTTTAGGACCTTCTATGAGGAGTTATACCGGTCAGTGCCCCGAGTGGAGGAGGGAGGAATGGACCGCTTTTTGGGCAAGCTGGAGTTCCCGAGAGTGGAGGAGGAGCAGGTGGAGGGTCTGGGGACGCCAGTTGAGCTGGAGGAGCTGGTTAATGCAATGGGGAGCATGCAGTCAGGGAAGGCACCGGGACCCGATGGGTTCCCGGTTGAATTTTATAAGAAGTTTTCAGACCTGCTGGGCCCGCTGCTAGTGAGGACCTTGAATGAGGCAAGGGAGGGGGGGGCTTTGCCCCCGACGATGTCCAGAGCGTTAATCTCATTGATTCTGAAGCGGGATAAGGACCCCCTTCAGTGTGGATCATATAGGCCGATTTCGCTCCTCAATGTGGATGCGAAACTACTGGCCAAGATATTGGCCAGGAGGGTGGAGGATGTGGTGCCGCTGGTTATGAAAATGAAATGAAATGAAAATCACTTATTGTCACGAGTAGGCTTCAATGAAGTTACTGTGAAAAGCCCCTAGTCGCCACATTCCGGCGCCTGTCCGGGGAGGCTGGTACGGGAATCGAACCGTGCTGCTGGCCTGCTTGGTCTGCTTTATAAGCCAGCGATTTAGCCTTGTGAGCTAAACCAGCCCCTGTGAGCTAAACCAGCCCCTTATTATTCACGAGGATCAAACGGGTTTTGTGAAGGGGAGGCAGTTGAACGTTAATGTGCGGAGGCTTCTCAATGTCATAATGATGCCGGTGGTGGACGGGGAGGCGGAGATAGTGGCGTCGATCGATGCGGAGAAGGCCTTTGACAGGGTGCAGTGTGAGGTTTTGAAGAGGTTCGGGTTTGGTGAGAGATTTATTAGGTGGGTGAGGCTGCTGTATGATGCCCCGGTGGCGAATGGGAGGAGGTGGGAGAACTTTCGGTTGTACCGGGGGACGAGGCAAGGGTGCCGCCTGTCTCCCCTGCTGTTTGCGTTGGCGATCGAACCCCTGGCCATGGCGCTGAGGGAACCGAGGACCTGGAGGGGGATCGGGGGGGGGGGGGGGGGGGGGGGGGAGCATTGGCTGTCGCTGTACGCGGACGATTTATTGTTGTACGTTGCAGACCCGGCGGGGGGGATGCCGGAGGTGATGAGGATTCTTGGGGAGTTCGGGGTATAAGCTCAACGTGGGGAAGAGTGAGCTGTTCGTGGTGCATTTGGGGGACCAGGAGGGAGAGATAGGGGAGCTTCCGCTGAAAAGGGCAGCGAGGAGCTTCAGATACCTGGGGGTCCAGATAGCCAGGAGCTGGGGGGGGCCCTGCATAGGCTCAACTTTACGAAGCTGGTAGAGCAGATGGGGGAGGAGTTTAGGAGGTGGGATGTGTTGCCACTCTCCCTAGCGGGCAGGGTCCAGTCGGTCAAAATGACGGTGCTCCCGAGGTTTCTGTTCCTCTTCCAGTGTCTAACCATCATGATCCCGAAGGCTTTTTTCAGGAGGGTCAGTAGGAGTATTACGGGGTTTGTGAGCGCGCAGAAGACCCCGAGGGTGAGGAGGGTATTCCTGGAGCGGGGTAGGTAAGTGGGTGGGTTGGCGCTGCCCAACCTGTGTGGGTACTACTGGGCGGCGAAGGTGGCAATGATACGTAGGTGGGTGATGGAGGGGGAAGGGCGGCATAGAAGAGGTTGGAGGCAGCGTCCTGTGTGGGCACGAGCTTAGAGGCGCTGGTGACGGCGCCGTTGCCGCTCCCCCCAGCAAGGTATTCTACGAGTCCGGTAGTGGTGGCTACCCTCAAAATCTGGGGGCAGTGGAGGTGGCATGGGAGGGGGGGGAGGTGAGGGCTTCAGTTTGATCCCCGATACTGGGGAACCACCGGTTTGTACCAGTGGGATGGTCGGAAGGTTTTTGAGCTGGCACAGGGCAGGTATCAGGCGGATGGGGTCCTCTTTCCCGATGGGAAGTTTGCGACGTTGGAGGGGAGGTGGGGTCTCCCCCCAGAGAATATCTTCAGGTATATGCAGATTAGGGCGTTTGTTAGGCGGCAGGTGGCGAAGTTTCCACTGTTGCCGCCAAGGGGGGTTCAGGACAGGGTGTTCTCGGGGACATGGGTCAGTGAGGGTAGGATCTCGGCAATCTACCAAGTGATGCAGTAGGGGGAGGAGGCCTCGGTGGAAGAGCCGAAAGAGAAGTGGGAGGAGGAGCTGGGAGAGGAGATCGATGAGGGGACGTGGGCGGATGCTTTGGGGAAGGTGAATTCCTCCTCCTCTTGCGCGAGGCTTAGTTTAATCCAACCAAAGGTGCTGCATAGGGCGCGTATGACTGGGAAATGGCAGGTGTTCGGGGAGCCCAGCAAACCACACCCACATGTTCTGGGCGTGTCACGCATTGGAGGGCTTTTGTCAAGGGTGGTTGGCTCCAGGGTGGAGCCGGGCTGGGGGCTTGCAATTTTCGGGGTAGCATCGGAGCAGGAGGCGAAAGAGGCCGGTATTCTGGCCTTTGTGTCCCTGGTAGCCCGGCGTAGGATTCTTCTGCAGTGGAAGGATGCAAGGCCCCCAGGCGTGGAATCCTGGGTCAACGATATGGCTGGGTTTATCAAACTGGAGAGGGTCAAGTTTGCCTAAGGGGGTCGGTGCAAGGGTTCTTCCGGCGGTGGCAGCCGTTTCTAGACTTCCTGGTGGAGCATTAGGGTGTGGTCAACTTCAGCAGCAACCCGGGGGGGGTTACTTGTTCGCTATGGGGGATGGGTAGGTGGTTTTGTGGTTTCATGCTCATTATTTTTGTTAATTTATTGCTTTTGTATTTGGGGGGGGTTACTGATTTTCTTTGTTTTGTTGGTTAAAATTTGTTGAAAATTTGAATAAAAATGATTTTTTAAAAAAAGAATTCCCTGGTTATAGTGTATAAACTGCTCCTTCCATGCAGCTTTCCCTCAATGATTAACAAATTACCAGAAAATGTAAATTGGGGAGAGACAAATTCTGTACACCATATCCATGACCAGTTTCATTTAAAATACGCAACTCCAATCATTCAGAGGAAGATTATCTGCACATGTTTTCACCTTGTGACCGAATCAAGGACCAGCCATTTCTCGGTGTTAATTTGCAGATCTTGTCCATTGAGAGGCTCTCTGATCTGAACTTTCAGTTCTAATCGACCACCGGTAGATTTTCTGCCATCAAAAATCTAAAGTAAGGAAAACAAATGTGTGTTTTAATAAATCATTGAAAAATCTACAAAACTCAAAGCATCTTTGCAATATTTAAAAAAAAATTTAGATATAAATTCGACTCAAATGGAACAATCATTTTACATACAACAGGTGATCATTTAAAAAACATTTATTTCACAGGATGTGGGCATCGCTGGCTAGACCAGCATTTATTGCCATCCCTAATTGCCCTTGAGACGGTGGTGGTGAGCGGCCTTCTTGAATTTCTGCATTCCATGTGGTTCAGCAGGAACACCCACTGTGCTGTTAGGGAGGGAGATCCATGATTTTCATCCAGGAACAGAGAAGATACGGCGGTATAGTTCCAAGTCAGGTGGTGTGTGGCTTAGAGAGGAACTTCCAGGTGATGTTCCCATCATCTGCTGCCTTTGTCGTTTTAGAACATGAATTTACAGTGCAGAAGGATGCTATTCAGCCCATCGAGCCTGCTCTGGCCCCTGGAAAGAGCACCCCACTTAAGCCCACAACTCCGCCCCATACCTGTAACCCAGCAACCCCACCCAATCCCTTTGGAGGTCCTGGAGGTAGCCCACGCAGACACGAGGAGAACGTGCAGACTCCACACAGACAGCGACCCAAGCCGGGAATCGAACCTGCGACCCTGGAACTGTGAAGCAACTGTGCTAACCACTGTGCTACCATGTCACCCAATTCCAGATTTTTATTGAATTCAAATTTCACATGTGTCGCGGTGGGATTCGAGCACTGTTGCTTCACAGCGGCAGGAATCTGGGTTTGATTCGCGGCTTAGGTCGCTATCTGTGTGGAGTCTACACATTCTCCCCACGTCTGTGTGGATTTCCTCTGGGTGCTCCGGTTTCCTCCCACAGTCCAGATATGTGCAGGTTAGGTGGATTGGCCATGCTAAATTGCCCTTAGTGTCTAAAAGGTTTAGGTGAGGTTACTGGGTTACGGGGATAGGCTGGAGGTGGGGGCTTAAGTAGGATGCTCTTTCTAAGGGCCAAATGGCCTCCTTCTGCACTGCAAATTCTATGATTCTAGGTGGTAGAGGTCACAGGTTTAGAAGATCGGAGAGAGAATCAAACCATTGTTCCTTGACATTCAATGGCATTGCCATCACTGAATCCCTCACTACCAACATCCTGGCAGTTACCACTGATCAGAAACTGAACTGGACTAGCCATATAAACACTGTGGCTACAAGAGCAGGTCAGAGGATAGGAATTGTGCAGCCAGTAACTCACCTCCTTACTCCCCAGAGCCTGTTCATCACCAACAAAGCACAAGTCAGGAGTGTGATTGAATACTCTCTACTTGCCTGGATGAGTGCAGCTCCAACAACACTCAGAGACTCGACCATTCAAGATAAAGCAGCCTGTTCGATTGGCACCCCATCCACATTCACTCCCTCCACCACCAATGCACAGTTGCAGCTGTGAGTACCATCTACAAAATGCACTACAGGAACTCACCAAGGCTCTTTAGACAGCGCCTTCTAAACCCACGACCACTACCACCCAGAAGGACATGGGCAGCAGATACTTGGGAACACCACCACCTGGAGGTTACCTCCAAGTCACTCACCATGCTGACTTGGAAATGTATTACCATTCCTTCAGTGCTGCTGGGTCAAAATCCTGCAACTCTCTCCCTAACAGCACAGTAGGTGTACCTACACCACATGGACTGCAGTGGTTCAAGCAGCTCACCACCGCCTTCTCAACAGAAATTAGGGATGGACAACAAATGCTGGCCTGGCTGGCAAAGCCCACATCCTGTAAAAAAATGTTTTAAAGATACTGCCGACTGAGCCTTGGTGAGTTGCTGCAGGTCATCTTGTAGATGGTACACACTGCCACTGTGTGCTGGTGGTGGATGGGGTACCAATCAGGCCAGCTATTTTGTCCTGGATGGTGTCAAGCTTCTTGAGTATTGTTGGAGTTACACTCATCCAGGCAACTGAACAATATTCCATCAGACTCCTTATTTAGGCCTTGTAGATGATAGACAGGCTTTGGGGAGTCAGGAGGTGGGCAAATGAACAATATTCCATCACACTCCTTATTTGTAGATGGTAGACAAGCTTTGGGAAGTCAAGAGGTTGAGTTACTCGCCACAGAATTCTCTAACCTGGTCTTTTAATCATAGCATTCATACAACTGGTCCAATTCAGTTTCTGATCAATGGTAAACCCCAGTTGATAGTGGGAGATTCGGCGACGGTAATACCATTGAATGTCAAGGATCGTTGCATTCTCTCTTGTTAGAGATAGTGATTGGCTGGCACTTGTGTTTGGTAAATGTTATTCACCACATATCAGCTCAAGCCTGGTCTTGCTACATGAAGGCATGGATTGCTTCAGTATCTGAGCTGTTACGAATTATGCTGAACATTCTACAGTGAACATTCCCACTTCTGACCTCATGATGGAGGGAAGGTCATTGACAAAGCATCTAAGGAAGCAGCCTTTACGTGGCCAATAATTGGCCACTTCAGGGCCTCAACTGGAGCAAAGGCAGGAAGGGCTGACCTGAAATTTGCACACCCCACCTAAAATTGTGGGAAGGCCACACTTACTGCAACTCGTAGAAGTGTGCATAGCAGCTAAATACTAGAATGGCGCAGCTCTCAATAATTCAGAAGTGAAAGGTCTCGGGCGGAATTCTCCGCAACGGCCGACGCCGTCGTGAAACCCGGAGTGTTTCACGACGGCGTCGGAGGCAGCTCCTCACACCCTATTCACCCCCCGCGGGGGGCTAGGAGCGGCGTTTTGTGTAACTCGGCCGCCGGGCCTTGACGCTTACGTGAAGGCAGCGCGCCGAGAATGACACGGCGGCGGCGCCTAAGTGACGTCAGCCGCGCATGCGCAGGTTGGCCTGCTCCAACCTGCGCATGCGCGGTTGCTGTCTTCCCCTCCGCTGCCCCGCAGGACGTGGCGGTTTGATCTTACGGGGCAGCAGAGGGGAAAGAGTGCGTCTCTTAGAGACGCCGGCCTGACGATCGGTGGGCACCGATCGCAGGCCAATCCCTTCCCGAGCACAGCCATGGTGCTCGATCCCCTCTCCGCCGCCCACAGGCCCCACACTTACCTGTCGCGCGCTGTTCACGCCGGTAGCGACCAGGTGTGGTTGCCGCCGGTGTTAACCCGTCGGGGTCATCAGGCCACTCGGCCCATCTGGGCCGGAGAATTGCCGGTCGCCGGGGAAAACGGCGAGCGGCGATTCTCCGAGCGGGGGTGGGAGAATCGCGGGGGGTGTCAGAGCGGCCCTCCCGTGATTCTCCCACCCGGCGTGGGGAGCGAAGAATCTCTCCCCTCATGTTCAACACAAAAGGAAAAAAAATGTTTTAAATATAATTTTGAGTGAATGATATTTAACAGAACTTTTAAAGTACTGATGCAAGGGAGCCTTGTAATGGTTTCAAGTATTGCTTACTTTAAAACATAATCTTACCTCAATGATTTCTCTGACCTCGCATTCAGTTTCTAATTTGTCCAGTTTTAGCTGTGCAGTTCCTACTGATTTGTCACTCCTTAAAAATCCACTGAAAAAAAATCAAAGCAATTGCATCATGTCTAACAGAAATAATCTTGCAACACAAGTATTTCACTGCCCTTTGGTAACGTACTAAAAATACAGAACTGTACAACAGTGGCTGACTAATACAAGTACAAGATTAGAGCATTACATCATTAAAATCTAAAGCGAGCAAGATATATAAAAGAGGAAGCAGTAGATGTAATATATTTGGGTTTCCAAAAAGCGTTCGATAAGGTCCCACACAAACGGTTACTTAATAAGATAAGAGCCCATAGTGTTGAGGTAATACAGTATCATGGTGAGAGGATTGGTTAAAAAAAAAGGGTTTGAATAAGAGGGGCATTTTCAGAATGGGAATCTGCAACTAGTGGAGTGCCACAAGGATCAGTGCTGGGGCACAATTATTTACAAAATACATGAATGACTTCTCAGAATAGAATCCCTACAGTGCAGAAGGCCATTTGGCCCATCGAGTCTGCACCTGCCCTCTGAAAAAGGGACCCTACTATGCCCAATCCCCCATGCTATCCCCATTACCCCATCTAGGGACAATTTAGCATGGCCAATCCACCTAACGTGCACATCCTTGTACTGTGGGAGGAAACTTGTAAACTCCACACAGACAGTCACCACAGGGTGGAATCGAACTCGGGTGTCTGGCACTGTGAGGCAGGAGTGCTAACCACTATGCCGTTCTTGGACAAGGGAAGTAAATGCACTATTGTCAAGTTTGAAGATAACACAAAAATAGGTGGGATGCAAGTGGCGAGAATGACACAAAGAATCTACAGAGGGATATATAGACAGGTTAAGTGAATGGATAAAAACTTGGCAGACGGAATATAATGTAGGAAATATGAAGTTATGCACTTTGGTACACAGAATCAATGAGCTGAACAATATTTAAATAGAAAAAGACTAGAAATCTGCAGTGCAGAGGGATTAGGGTGTCCTCGTACATAAATCACAAAACATTAGCATGCAAGTTCAGTAGCTAATAAGGGAAAGTAAATGAAATCTTAGCTTTTATTTCAAAACGAATGGAGTATAAAAATAGACAAGTCTTGCTAAAACTATGCACGGTACTATTTAGGCCACACCTGCTTACCAGAGAGCCTATGACCAGCCAATGCTGGGGTAGACCACCCTCTGATTGGATACGCAATTATATTTCATTAATTTAAAATTTAGAGTAACTAATTTTTTCCCCCCAATTAAGAGGCAATTTAGTGAGGCCAATCCACTTACACACCTTTGGGTTCTGGGGATGTGACCCATGCAGACACAGGGAGAGTGTGCAAACTCCACACGGACAGCGACCTGGGGCTGGGATTGAACCTGGATCTGAAGCGCCGTGAGGCAGCAATGCTGAGCCACCCATTGGATAAACAGATTAATAGCATTTTTTGAATTCTATCATTCTGGCCTATCATGGAACCCCTGGATGTATCTACTGGAACCCAGTTTGAGAACCCTAGAGGAGTCTTATTTTAAAATAAACATTGGTGAGTTAGCAATGTTACACTGTTACGATAATTGCCACTGTTACGATAATTGCCAAATATTGTAAAAATATACGTTAACAAATATGTATTTTCTTGAATTTTGTTTAATTCCCTTTTCTTCCATGTACTGAATGATCTGTTGAGCTGCTTGCAGAAAAATACTTTTCACTGTATCTCGGTACACGTGACAATAAACAAATCCAATCCAATCCAATTAGGAAAAAGTATTTCAAAAGAAACTCCTCCTGCTCCATTCCCAAGCACAAATTATGCAGAAAATTATTTTATTATACCTCGGCACCATCATACTAAAACCAGGTACGCTTAGACTGTTATGCAGATTACATTGCCATTGCCGTCCTTACCCCTTATGAAATATTTCAAATTTAATTCCTTTGGTCTGAATTATTCGCTTAAATCCTCGATGATTTCTGTTAATATTGAGCATAAAACTCTGATTATATTCTGGAAGAAACAAAAACACTTCTAAGAGAAAAACATGGCAAAAGGATTCATTTTCAGATTCCAGATTGATCTCAGCTATGAAATAGACTGATAACTAACCACAACAGGAAAGATATTTTACATTAGTGCAATTCCATTAAGATCATCTCTTATTTTCAAAAGTAATTACATGGCATTGCAACTTTAACACCGTATTCATTTTATTCACATTCACTGTATTCACATTTTACTCCAGATTTATCATAGATTTATTTAAGATTAAACAACACAGGAAGAAGGACATGGTAACATTAACGATTAATCTGGGCATAAAGCCAATACAAAGATAAGGAAAATAGTTCCAAATTTAATTGAACAGATTAGAAAACAAAACAATTGAAAAATGTAGGAGTATCATTTTTTAAAAAACTATGCTTTCTTTATGGCTCTAGTTTCCTCTCACAGTCCCAAGATGTGTAGGCTAGGTGGATTGGCTATGCTTAAAAATTGCCCCGTGTCCAAAGATATGCAGGTTAGGTGAGATTATGGAGACAGGCAGGGAAGTGTGTCTAGGTAGGGTGCTCTTTCATGTGGGAGTGGGAAGGACGGTGCAGGCTTGATGGGCCAAATGGCCTTCTTTTGCATATAGGGATTTTATGAAAAAATATATTGTTGTAAGCTACAGTTATTCAAATTTAAAATATTTAATCTGAACAAAAATTATATGAACATACAGCTCCTCCCCAAAGATAGAGAGAAGTTACTTGTCCCATACCTGGACAATTAGTATTCTTGATCACGGTTGTTTTGTTTCGTTGGGCTTGCTCCTGTTTCAAAAGAAAAGGCTGTAGCTTATGGTCAACAGTATAATTGATATTTTCAATTTATAAAGTTTTGTTTTGTGAATAATTACTGAACGACACAAGAATTGTGAACGTTCATATTCGACTAGTTAAAATGAACAGAATTTATTGCAATGAAGTAGCGATTCACATTTGTATATTACTTCTGTATTCTCTGGAATTAAGCACAGTCTGAAAGATAAAATCATTGTTGCTAGGTTGCAATAAGAATGTAAAAATTTAAATTTAAATCAATTGTACTCACTGTACTAGGATATTGAAATTCAAATTTTATAAAAGCATCAAGATCATGTGTTGCCACACCTGTGCAAAATGAAACAAAACAAGTTGTTTCCCAGTAGGAATTAACTCATCAACATCACAACACAAAGAAAATTCAACTTAAACTCATAAATGTGTTGTCAATTTTTAAAAATAATTTTATAGACATTTAGCAACAGGTTTCATAAATAAGACAAGCCAAGGTAAATTCTATGGTTATTCAGAGCACGCCGTGCAGGATTATATATAGTAATCTTATGCCACATTTACAATTTAGTTTCCACAAATATTTAAAAAGAAACAATGCATTTGACTTGACACTTGAGGCAACACTCTAGAAAACAATCCGTCTGAAACACAAAATCTTATATAATTCTATTCTCTTAAGAGAGATTTCAGTTGTAAAGTAGTGATGACAAGGTAACATCAATATTAGAGTACGGCAATATCATTAGATTGGGCACTCAAGAGCTCCCAAAGACAAGGTAGTTATTTGCTAGAGATAGTTTGGAATTTCAAACTTATTTTATATAATTTTCTCAATTAATACATCATTCTTATTCTCACAAGGGCGATACTGAATACCTCAATGGTCTGACAGATTTTTGTTAATCAAAGAGTATTAAGGGGTAAAGGGTAAAGTTGGGTATGTGTAGCTAGGTTGCAGGTCAGCCATGATCTCTCAGAATGATGGAACAGGCTCAAGTGACTAAATGACCCATTCCTGTTCCCACTATTTTGCACAAATATTTTTCTAAAATTCTCCACAGCATATTACTTTAATCTTCTCCCAAGAATGAAGTATTTAAGTGACATTGCCACGAATAGTTGGGGAGAATAACATTTATCTTCAGGTGAACACCTGTGTTAATTAAAAGCTGGATTACAATTACACACGGTCCAAATGACACAACATATTTGAATCTTTTGACTTTTTGTATAACTAATAATGGTTTCTTGTCCAATGCCATTGCCTGAACATGCTACCAATGGTTACAATTCTTTGGCTGCCAGCTATTCTCCTATATATAGTTTTCCATCTTATTGATCTAGGCTGTAGTCAAAACACTAAGATATGTTATAAGGAAACGTGTAATCTAATTCAGAAACCAATATTTGTTTTTGTAACAGGAGACTGTTAGGTTCATCATTGTAGCACAGTGGTTAGCACTGTTGCTTCACAGCACCAGGCTCCCAGGTACGATTCCCGGCTTGGGTCACTGTCTGTGCAGAGTCTGCATGTTCTCTGTGTGTCTGTGTGGGTTTCCTCCGGGTGCTCCGGTTTCCTTCCACAAGTCCTGAAAGTGCTGTTAGGTAGTTTGGGCATTCTGAATTCTCCCTGTGTACCCAAACAGGCATCTGAATGTGGCAACTAGGGACTTTCATAACAGTGTTAATGTAAGCCTACTTGTGACAATAAATATTATTATTTATTATTAGCCATTATCTGCTACTTTTGCATTATACTAGTGTTGGACAGAGCTCCGTTTGGTCTTACCTGAAGGTGCAGGGAGATTAATTCCTTTTACAATAATGAGAAGCATTTCAGTACTGCTGATGTCTGCAAATATGCTACAAAATAAAGCACAGTAATTCGGTCTTGCTAGAAACTGATGAATCATAAATCAAAACATACAATGGGTTTAACAGCAAGTTAAACAGGCACCATAGAAAGGGATTAAGCAATTTTGGTCTTTGAAAAGCTACTCAGTAATAGACTAATTACCAAATTCCCCATTTTGAATTTTTATGGCATTAATCCTCACAGGTGTCAAACTTCAACAAGTATTCAGTTGGGTAACCCCCATTAACTCATGTGAAGTTGTCCAAGTGTCTTAATACCTACGAAACTCAAATTTCAACACAATACATTCAGTGGAGAAAACAACATTGGGGGGGGGAGGGTAGAAGCAAAGGAAAATACTTTTTGTTCAGTCTGTTCAATTTATTCAGTCAGATTACTGACAGTAATGTTGAAAAAAAAGTGTAATTTTCTTTTCTCCCTCCAATTTTTCTTCCCTTCCTACAAAATTGACAGTACAAAATTCTTGTAGGGCACCCTTTTTAGTTGCTACATAATGAATCACAAAACACGTAACAGATGGTTGTTTGAGGAGGCAGCTTCTCAACTATGTATTTGAAAATCTGAGCATCACATTAATTTTCAACAGTACAACAATTAATTTACAACAGTACAACAATGTGAAGGAAAGGAAATATTTCTCAAACTGTCTCTCAAGATGTGTATGATGCTAGGTTTATTGCCCGTCTTCAACTGCCCTTAGTTGTAGGATCCCTATACCGCTGCAGTCCAAATACCGATGGTTCTTCCAATAGATTATTAGGTAAAGAATTTCAGGATTTCAACATTCCAATATTGAAGAAACAGGCACCCTTTGTCCAAATCAGGATGGTGTTCAACTTGGGAGGGGAACTTGCTGCTTTTGTCCTTCTCAGCAATGGAAGTTGGAGAGCTGTGAGATGTTTGTTTTGTTGAAAAAAGATTAGGGTGCTCATGACCAATTGATTTATTAACAGGCGGTAACTATTGTTTGTCTTGCTGACTTTCTTTTGTTCAAATCGCAGTTTGCCATATTCTGTTATCTTTAAAGGGTACAGAGAAGTTCTCAGTTATGAGATGTTTACCAATTGCCTGAGGTAGGCTTTTAAGTTTAATAGTCTCCAGATTGCAAAACCAAGATGATACATCCAGCTTTCACAGAAATGTAGTTTCACCTTTGCAGTCCAGACCAAAATAGACAATATTCAACAACCTTGGAGAAATTAATCTCAACTCGCAAATTAAAAAGTAAATTTACTCCTTGAAACTGCAAGGTGCTAAAATTACAGAATTACAAAAAGCAAAGATCCATACCGTACTGTTTTAAAGGTTCTCTCCTCAAAATGGTACTTTGGTGGATCCAAACCTTGAGCTTGCCCCAGTTTGAAGATGTCAAGATTTTTTTTGCAATCTGCTGCCATCTTTTCAAATCTACAAAATGAGCAAATGTACATTTTTCCATATACTGTATGGAACTGGAGGCAAAAAAACGTTATAATTACTGATGTCAGAATAACATGCAATGGTGCAAGGGTACTGTTAAACCAATGTCCATTTACAAGGGAATACAGGATGAACTGCAGGATCCTGGGAAGCATCGAAGATCAGAGATACCTTGGTGTGCACGTACGCAGGTCCCCTAAGGTAGTAGGGCAGGTGGATACAGTGGTTAAGAAGGAATATGGTATTCTTGCCTTTATTTGCCGAACAATAGAGTTTAAAAGCAGGGAGATCATGCTGGCACTCTATAAAATGTTGGTTAGGTCACAGCTGGAGTATTGTGTGCAGTTCTGGAATCCACAGGATAGGAGGGATGTGATAGCACTGGAAATGGTGCAGAGGACATTTACTCTGATGGGCTGGAGAGCTTCAGTTATAAAGAGAGATTAGATAGACTGGGGTAGATTTTCTTGGAGCAGAGGAGACTGAGGGGGGTTACATGATTGAAATGTATAAAATTATGAGGGGCATAGAGAGAGCAGACAGGAAGAAATGTAAATATATGCCCCCTGGCTACATCTGCAGGAAGTGCACCCAACTGGGGCTCCTCACAGACTGCATAGTTCGGTTGGAGCAGCAGTAGGATGCACTTAGGATCATGCAGGTGGCGGAAAGCGTCATAGATAGCAGTTATATAGATGTGGTCACACCCATGGTGTGAGATGGATGACCACCAGAAGGAGCAGGCACTCAAGTGCATGAATCCCCTGTGGTTGTCCCCCTCTCTAACAGGTATACCGCTTTGGATACTGTTGGCCGGGGGGGGGGGTTGGCTATCAGGGTAAAACAACAGGAGCACCACGGCTGGCTCTGATGGGAGGGTCAAAGCGCAGAACAGCAATAGTCACAGAGGACTCTATAGCCAGGGGCACAGATAGGCCCTTCTGTGGACGTGAAAGACTCCAGGATGGTATGTTGCTTCCCTGGTGCCAGGGTCCAGGATGTCTCAGAACGGATAGCAGGCATCCTGAAGGGGGAGGGCAAACAGGCAGAGGTCGTGGTACATATTGGTACTAATGACATAGGCAGGAAGGGGGGTAAGGTCCTGTAGTAGGAGTTCAAGGAGCTAGGTAGAAAGTTAAAGGACAGGACCTCTAGGGTTGTAATCTCGGGATTACTCCCTGTGCCATGTGCCAGTGAAGCTAGAAATAGGAAGATAGAGCAGCTAAACACGTGGCTAAACAGCTGGTGTAGGAGGGAGGGTTTCAGTTATCTGGACCACTGGGAGCTCTTCTGGGGCAGGTGACCTGTATACGAAGGACGGGTTGCATCTAAACTGGAGAGGCATAAATATCCTGGCCACGAGGTTTGCTAGTGTCACACGGGAGGGTTTAAACTAGTATGGCAGGGGGGTGGGTACTGGAGCAATAGGTCAGAAGGTGAAAAAATTGAGGGAGAACTAGAGAATAGGGCCAGTATGGCTCTGAGGAAGAGCAGACAGGGAGATGTTGCTGAAAACAGTGGGACTGGTGGCCTGAAGTGCATATGTTTTAATGCAAGAAGTATAACAGGCAAGGCAGATGAATTTAGAGCTTGAATTATTACTTGGAACTATGATGCTGTTGCCATTACAGACACCTGGTTGAGGGAAGGACAGGATTGGCAGCTAAGCTTTCCAGGATTTAGATGTTTCAGGCGGGATAGAGGGGGAGGTAGAAGGGGTGGAGGAGTTATGCTACTGGTTAGGGAGAATATCACCGCAGTACTGCAGGAGGACACCTCAGAGGGCAGCAAGGCTATATGGGTAGAGATCAGGAATAAGAAGGGTGCAGTCACAATGTTGGGGGTCTACTACAGACCTCCCAACAGCCAGCGGGAGATAGAGGAGCAGATAGATAGACAGATTTTGGAAAGGAGTTAAAGCAACAGGGTTGTTGTGATGGGAGACTTCAACTTCCCCAATACTGACTGGGACTCACTTAGTGCTAAGGGCTTGGACGGGGCAGAGTTTGTAAGGAGCATCCAGGAGAGCTTCTTAAAACAATATGTAGATAGTCCAACTAGGGAAGGAGCTATACTGGACCTAGTATTGGGGAATTAGCCCGGCCAGGTGGTAGAAGTTTCAGCACGGGAGCATTTCGGGAACAGTGGCCACAATTCAGTAAGTTTTAAAAGTGCTGGTGGACAAGGTTAAGAGTGGGCCTAGGGTCAATGTGCTAAATTGGGGGAAGGCTAATTATAACAATATTAGGCGGGAACTGAAGAACCGAGATTGGGGGCCGATGTTTGAGGGTAAATCAACATCAGACATGTGGGAGGCTTTCAAATGTCAGTTGAAAGGGATTCAGGACCAGCATGTTCCTTTGAGGAAGAAGGATAAATATGGCAAATTTCGGAAACCTTGGATAAGGAGAGATATTGTAGGTCTCGTCAAAAAGAAAAAGGAGGCATTTTTCAGGGCTAGAAGGCTGGGAACAGATGAAGCCTGTGTGGAATATAAGGAAAGGAGGAAGGAACTTAAGCAAGGAGTCATGAAGGCTAAAAGGGGTCACGAAAGGTCATTTGCAAATAGGGTTAAGGAAAATCCCACGGCTTTTTTTTTTTTTAACAGCTGGAGTCAAATTTATTTGGAAAGTTTCCAGTGTCAACACAGAGCACATTTGAACTGTTTCAAGTGAATACACTTTACCAGCTGTAGTTTAATTTGTTTTTTTTTTTTTTTTTTTTAATTTTTTTATTGGAATTTTTTGCAGAAAATATAACAAAAAGTATTGCAAAAAGCAGTAATATGCAACTAACAGCCCCATAACACCCACAATTCCCCCCATACCGTAACATCACATGTATCACATTCCCCCCCCCCCCCCCCCCCCCCCCAAACAAGAGAACTTAACCATAAATTAAAATTAGATAAATCAAATTTAAATAAAATAAGCTAACATAATCAACGCCCCCCCCCCCCCCCCCCCCCGGGTTGCTGCTGCTACTGTCCCAGTACCCTATCGTTGAGCCAGAAAGTCGAGGAAAGGTTGCCACCGTTTAAAGAACCCTTGCACCGATCCTCTCAGGGCGAATTTAACCTTCTCAAGCTTAATAAAGCCCGCCATGTCATTGATCCAGGTCTCCACGCTTGGGGGCCTCGCGTCCTTCCACTGTAAATCCCACGGCTTTTTACACGTACATAAAAAGCAAGCGGGTAAGCCAGGGAAAAGGTTGGCCCACTGAAGGACAGGGGAGGGAATCTATGTGTGGAGTCAGAGGAAATGGGCAAGGTACTAAACAAATACTCTGCATCAGTAGTCACCAAAGAGAAGGAATTGGTGGATGTTGAGTCTGGAGAAGGGTGTGTAGATAGCCTGGGTCACATTGAGATCCAAAAAGACGAGGTGTTGGGCATCTTGAAAAATAAAAATCTTACCCTTGACACCATGGGCTTTTAACTTATTTAACAGTCTTCTATGCGGCACCTTGTCAAAGGCCTTCTGATTAGTAAGTTTGCGGATGACACAAAGGTTGGTGGAATTGCGGATAGCGATGAGGACTATCAGAGGATACAGCAGGATTTAGATCATTTGGAGACTTGGGCGGAGAGATGGCAGATGGGAGTTTAATCCGGACAAATGTGAGGTAATGCATTTTGGAAGGTCTAATACAGGTAGGGAATATACAGTGAATGGTAGAACCCTCAAGAGTATTGACAGTCAGAGAGATCTCGGTGTACAGGTCCACAGGTCACTGAAAGGGGCTACACAGGTGGAGAAGGTAGTCAAGAAGGCATACGTCATACTTGCCTTCATGGGCCGGGGCATTGAGTATAAAAATTGGCAAGTCATGTTGCAGCTGTATAGAACCTTAGTTAGGCCACACTTGGGAGTATAGTTTTCAATTCTGGTCGCCACACTACCAGAAGAATGTGGAGGCTTTAGAGCGGGTGCAGAAGTGATTTACCAGGACGTTGCCTGGTATGGAGGGCATTAGCTACGAGGAGAGGTTGAATAAACTCTTGTTTGTTCTCACTAGAATAACGGAGGTTGAGGAACGACCTGATAGAGGTCTACAAAATTATGAGGGGCATAGACAGAGTGGATAGTCAGAGACTTTTTCCCAGGGTAGAGGGATCAATTACTCGGGGACATAGGTTTAAGGTGCAAGGGTAAAGGTTTAGAGGAGATGTACGAGGCAAGTTTCTTTTACACAGAGGGTAGTGGGTGCCTGGAACTCGCTGCCGGAGGAGATGGTGGAAGCAGGGAAGATAGTGACGTTTAAGGGGCATCTTGACAAATACATGAATAGGATGGGAATAGAGGGATAGGGACCCCGGAAGTGTAGAAGATTTTAGTTTAGACTAAGTAGTAGGTAAGTAGGTAGTAGGGAAGATGCTGGAATATATCATTAAGGAAGAAATAGCGAGGCATCTGGATGGAAATTGTCCCATGGTTTATAAAGGGCAGGTCATGGCCAACTAATTTAGTGGAGTTTTTTGAGGACATTACCAGTGCGGTAGATAATGGGGAGCCAATGGATGTGGTGTATCTGGATTTCCAGAAAGCTTTTGACAAGGTGCCACACAAAAGGTTGCTGCATAAGATAAAGATGCATGGCATTAAGGGTAAAGTAGTAGCATGGATAGAGGATTGGTTAATTAATAGAAAACAAAGCGTGGGGGTTAATGGGTGTTTCTCTGGTTGGCAATCAGTAGCTAGTGGTGTACCTCAGGGATCAGTGTTGGGCCCACAATTGTTCACAATTTACATAGATGATTTGGAGTTGGGGACCAAGTGCAATTTGTCCAAGTTTGCAGACGACACTAAGATGAGTGGTAAAGCAAAAAGTGCAGAGGATACCGGAAGTCTGCAGAGGGATTTGGATTGGTTAAGTGAATGGGCTCGGGTCTGGCAGATGGAATACAACATTGACAAATGTGAGGTTATCCATTTTGGTAGGAATAACAGCAAACGGGATTATTATTTAAATTATAAAATATTAAAACTTGCTGCTATGCAGAGAGACCTGGGTGTGCTAGTGCAGGAGTTTCAAAAAGTTGGTTTACAGGTGCAAGAGGTGATTAAGAAGGCAAATGGAGTTTTGTCCTTCATTGCTAGAAGATTGGAGTTTAAGACGAGGGAGGTTATGCTGCAATTGTATAAGCTGTTAGTGAGGCCACACCTAGAGTATTGTGTTCAGTTTTGGTCTCCTTACCCGAGAAAGGACGTACTGGCGCTGGAGGGTGTGCAGAGGAGATTCACTAGGTTAATCCCAGAGCTGAAGGGGTTGGATTACAAGGAGAGGTTCTGCAGACTGGGACTGTACTCGTTGGAATTTAGAAGGATGTGGGGGGATCTTAGAGAAAGATATAAAATTATGATGGGAATAGATAGGATAGATGCAGGCAGGCAGGTTGTTTCCACTTGCGGGTGAAAGCAGAACTAGAGAGTATAGCCTCAATATAAGGGGAAGTAGATTTAGGACTGAGTTTAGGAGGAACTTCTTCACCCAAAGGGTTGTGAATCTATGGAATTCCTTGCCCAGTGAAGCAGTTGAGGCTCCTTCGTTAAATGTTTCTAAGATAAAGATAGATAGTTTTTTGAAGAATAAAGGGATTAAGGGTTATGGTGTTCGGGCCGGAAAGTGGAGCTGAGTCCACAAACGATCAGCCATGATCTCATTGAATGGCGGAGCAGGCTCGAGGGGCCAGATGGCCTAACTCCTGCTCTTAGTAGACGGGCAGCATGGTTGGCGCAGGCGTGGACGGCCGAATGGCCTGTTCCTATACTGTACTTTTCTTTGTTCTTTAATACTTCCACCAAGGCAAAAAGTTCGGGGCAGGAGGTTTAGCGGGAAAATGGGGGTGGTGGGAGACTGGAACTCACTGTCAGAAAGGGCGGTGCAGGCAGCGACCCTGATAACATTTTTTTTTTTAAATATTTTTTTATTCTCCTTTTTCAGATTTTCTCCCAAATTTACATCCAACAAGAATCAGCAACGAATGTAATGTCAATCCCCATATCAATAACAACAATCCCATCCTCCCACCAAACCCACAAACATTAGCCCACATGTTAACATAAACAAATGACAAAGAGGAATCAGGAATCATCCATAGTCACCATTAACACACAGTCCTTCTCCCCCCAACCCTCCCAGCCCCCACCCCCCTAATGTTCGATGTGTTCCAATTCTTGAAAGTGCATAATGAATAACGCCCATGAATTGTAAAACCCCTCCATCCTTCACCTCAGTTCAAATTTGACCTTTTCAAGCATCAAGAATTACAGCAGGTCCCCCCGCCACGCCAGGGCACAGGGTGGAGAGGTTGATCTCCACCCTAACAGGATCCACATTCGGGTGATCAACGAGCGAAGGTTACAACATCTGTCTCCGCGTCAGTTTCCAACCCCAGCTGGTCCGACATCCTGAATATGATCTCCCGAGGGCCCGGGTCCAGTTTCACGAGCACCACTTTAGCGATTACCCTAAACACCTCCTTCCAGTAATCCTCCAGCTTTGGACAGGAACAAAACATATGAACGTGGGTTGCGCCTCCCCACCCCTCCGCAACGTCGTCTGATCCTCGCCCTTGTAAGGTGCGCTTTATACATCACCTTCAGCTGCATCAGCCTCAACCTCGCACACAAGGTGGAGGCGTGCATCCTCCGGAGCACCTCTCACCAGAACCCCTCCGCCATACCCTCTCCCACTCTTCCTCCCACTTTGCCTTGATCCCTTCTAGCGGCACCTTCTCTTCCTCTAAAATAGCCCCGTAAACCGCCGATACTACAACCTTCTCCAGTCCCCCTGTCGTCAGCACCTACTCCAGCAATGTGGAGGCCGGATCTACTGGAAAGCTCGGTATCTCCTTTCTGGCAAAGTCTCGAACCTGCATGTATCTAAATATTTCCTCCTGCTCCAGACCATACTTCGCTCCCAGCTCCTTCAATCCTGCAAAACGACCCCCAAGAAACAAATCTTTTAGTGTCCTAATTAACCCTCATAACATTTAAGAATTACTTGCAATGCCATCCCATGGCACACAAGGCTATGGGTCAAGTGCTGGAAAATGGGATTGGAATAGTTAGGTGCTTGTTTTTGACCGTCGCAGTCACAATGAGTTGAAGGGCCTTTTCTATGCTGCAGACTTCTATGGCTCTGTATTTAAATTTCAATCATGTTCTAAGACATAACTATTTTGTTTTTCAGTTTGTGTACAAAGTATTGCTACTTCACCAATTTGTTTGGTTTACAAGTCATTATTTCTATTACAAATTACATGCCTCAAATATATTAAGACACCATTGGCACTTACCTTGTAGTCTCAGCCACGTTACCAAGATGTATAAATTGCTTGGAGTAAGACATACATTTCTAGATTTAAAGGAAGAGTTTTAAAATTCAAATAGGAAATGGGAAGACAGCTTTGGTGCAGCAGATTTAACTAGACAATTTTCTCAACTGTTCTGAAAAAACTGATTCCAACTAGAGCACAACTGTACAGGTACATTCACCCGAGGAAGGAGCAGTGCTCCGAAAGCTAGTGATTTGAAACAAACCTGTGGGGACTTTAACCTGGTGTTGTAAGACTTCTTACTGTACAGGTATTAGTAATTGTACAACATCGCAGCCCAGTGGCCTCCCTTAACATTTAAAATAAAGTTTATGCAGGTTCAACATTATCCAATGTAACACATGTAATTTCCAAGAGTCAAGAGATAGACACAGTAACGCTGGCCAAATCTTTTCTCCCTTCCTGGACAGTGATGCAGAACTGAGCAGTTCATCCATACTGCTCTCCTGGGTACAGTTAACTAGCCTAGCACAGCACAGTTGGGAAGGGAGAGATGGCAGCAGATATTGGAGGGCGGGCCTGGAGGGACGTGTGACAAGGGTGGTGATGCTGGCTTAAAAAGGGGTATGACTGATCGGCAGGGCAGGGGGCCGGGGAGCCCCCGACCAGGCTGGTCATATGGAATGTGAGGGGGCTGAATTGGCTGGTTAAATGGTCGTGTGTTTTTACGCATCTGACGAGTCTGAGGCGGACGTATTTTTGCAGGGGTGCAACGGATGCTGGGGGATCAGACGAGGCTGAGGAAGGGATGGGTGGGGCAGGTGTTCCACTCTGGGTGGACATGAAGACGAGGGTGGATTTTGAGGTGGGGAGCATTGTGGCCGATCCGCTGGGGGATTTCATGGAGCGTATAGACCGAGGGCAATACTAGAAGTAGTGGTGGCAATGGACGCGGAGAAGGTTTTTGATCGGGTGGAGTGGGTGTACCTGTTGGGGTTTCTGGGGCCATTTGGGTTCAGGCAGGGGCTTGTGGATTGGGTCCAGCTGCTGTACAGGTGGCAAGCATTCGGACGTTTGGGTCACATCGTGGAAATGGCCACGGGTACCCGCTCTCCCTGTTGTTTTTCACCTTGGTATTAGTCATTGGCAAAGGCGTTTCGGGCGTTGAAGTATTGGAAAGGGATTGAGCGGGCAGGGGGTGTCGAGCATAGGGTTTCGCTATGCGCGGATGATTTCTTATTATATATCTCGGACCCGGTGTGCAGCATTGAAGGGATTATGGAGATTTTGGGGTAATTTGGCCGGTTTTCGGGATTTAAGTTGAACATGGGAAAGAGTAAGGTGTTCCCGACAAATGCTGGAGGGCAAGGGAGGAGATTTGGGTGTTGCCGTTCAGGGTGGTGGGGATGAGCTTCAGGTATTTTGGAATCCAGGTGGCGTGGAGCAGGGCCCAGCTTTAAAGTTGAACTTGGCACGATTGGTGTAGGGAATGAAGGTGGATTTTAAGAGGTAGGATGTGTCGCTGCTGTCACTGGCTGGGCTTGTGCAGACGGTGGAAATGACTGTGCTGCCCAGGTTTCTGTTCACGTTCCAGAATCTCCCTATCTTTGTCCTCAAGTCCTTTTTCAGGAAGGTTAACAGGATAGCTTAGGGGTGTTTATGAGCAGGGAAGATCCTGCAGGTGGGGCAGATGTTCTTGGAGAGTGGAGAGGGGGGCTGGTGAAGCCGAATCTGATAAATTACGTTTGGGCGGTGAATATTGCAATGGTCAGGAAATGGGCAGTGGAGGAGAGGTCGGTTTGGGGATGGATGGAAGCGGCGTCATGTAAGGGAACAAGTTTGAGGGCTCTGTTGTTGTTACCGCATCTGTTCTCGCTGGCCAGGTACTCTTTGAGCCCAGTGTTGGTATTGGCGTTGAGGGTGGGGAGCCAGTGCAGGCAACATTTTGGGCTGGAGAGCATGTCGTTTTGGGTACCGATATACAACAACCATTGGTTTGTGGTGGGGGGGCTGGATGCGAGTTTCCGGGTGTGGCGGCAGGTGGGGATCGAGTCATTTAGGGACTGTTTATTGGAGAAAATTTGCATGGCTGGAGGAATTGTATGAATTGCCCAAAGAGAGTGGCTTTAGGTGCCTGCAGATGAAGGATTTTGTGAGGAGCGAGATGGAGGGGAGGCTAATGCATTGGCCTTTGCCTCCCTGTTAGCCCGGAGACGGATTCTGTTGTTGTGTTGGCGGGACTTGGAGTCACCACCGGCAGGGGTGTGGGTGAATGACCTGGCAGAATTCCTGGAGAAAGTCAAGTTTGCTTTGTGAGGGTTGTAAGGGGGGTGGGGGGAATAAGGTGATAAAAATTGGGAAGACAGGATGTGATGGGGTGTTGGTATCAGGGAGTTTGGGAATTTGTGGTTGCTTGTTTAGGTTGATGTGCTGTTCTTCTGATATTTTGTGCATATATGTAAAAAGCCTTGAATAATAACAATTTTAAAAAACTAGCCCAACACAGACCTGACTCCAAATAGGGGAGCAAAACATAGCCATTCAACAACTAAACTAAAATATAAACAATAAAATTCTAATATCACAACTTTTGATTATTTTCCTTCTTCACCAAATGGCCATGCATTTGCTTCAAAAATAAAGTTGACACCTTGCATAAAAATGAATGTATTTTATATTCTTTCTCCTGCCATTTTCCAGATTGTTTTTCTCCAATCTCGACTAATTGTTCACCGAGAACAAAGCATCATGTTTTTAACTTCAATTTGGCTACTGGGCAAGATAAGACACAGCTTACTTCACTCATGCATTTTCTTTCATCAAGTTAAATACCTGCGGCTTTTTCATAACCCCCCCCCAGAAATGAGGGTTGGTGGAGAAGATGCACTGTAATTACTTCGTAATGCAAACTGTCAGTTTACTGACTGACATGCTTTTCCACATGGACCACCGCTATGTAATATTGTAAACACAATTAATTTTTAACAGGGAGTTAGGCAATTATTTTGCTCTATTGAGTATGTTTCATCATATACCTCATACTGCTCCTTTAGAAGGTTCATAAGGTGTGTGTACACTTCATCCATCTTTGGTGAAATCTGCACGTCTTTGTGATGCACCAGTATAAAGTCATCATCGTCATCACCTTCAGCATCGGGGGGTGGTGAAGGAACCTGGAAGGGAATAATCATATACCTTTGCTTAAATGTTCATTATTGTAGGATATGCATGTTTTAAGGTCTAATGAAATATTCTTGGGTGTATTACATAAAAACACACAAGGTAGCATTTCATTTCATTTCATTCGAAATAGCATCCGGAGTTTACAGGATCCATCACTTACTTGAATATTTATTTTTTGTGCCATCACTGAACATACTAAAGCAAAATACATTTAAATAGGACTTATATAAAAGTGTTAGAGTGCTTCAGAAGGGGAAGATGCTGACGATGATCAAAAAATTAAAAGAGAAACTGAAGGGAGAGTTGAAAAAAGGCTAAGATCTGAGCAGCAGCAATGATTGGTGATGCTGAGTTTATAATTTCCACTGACCCAATGCTGCTGCACATTTCTACTGGGGTCTTCCAAGCTGGCTTACACAGAAATGTGCAGCAACCCTGAGAGACTCAGTCAGAACAGATTTGGGGGAAGACAAGATAGTTTACTGCATGGCTGCCATAGGGTAAATTTAAAGGTCCAGTTTGAATGCTAGTGAAGGAGCACGGCGGGCAAATGGATGTGGGGAAGGTAGGTGAGTGAGCAGTCAGGTCAGGAGGCAGCCGTATCAGAGTATTGGGTTGAAGGGGCAGTCAGATTGTGTGTGGTGTGTGTACGTGTGTATGTGTGTGTGGTGGGGGGGGGGGGGGGGGGGGGGGGAAGAGAGTCGGGAGCTAGTCGGTAAGATTGGGAGAAGTAGTCAGATCAGGGGTCAGGGGTTTACCCAGGTTGAGTCAGGAGGGTAATCAAGTGGTTGGGAGGTTTTGTTAAATGGGTCAGTTGTACAATTACCCAGGTATTAGACAAAGTTTTAATTTTTAACATTCCTGGGTAACAACCACGTAACTGTCGGAGGTCTCCAACGCTAGAGTTGGACGCATTAGCAGAGGATCCCTGTGAGTAAGCTGATTGCCCATTGGAAGCTGAAACATCCCAGGCAATTCCCACTGGGGCCCATGCATCAGGACTTCCATAAGGTTCTGGCATGCATCTTCAGTCGTCGCACATCCGGTCACCGAGGGGCTGGTTTAGCTCACTAGGGGCTGGTTTAGCTCACTAGGGGCTGGTTTAGCTCACTCGGCTAAATCACTGGCTTTTAAAGCAGACCAAGCAGGCCAGCAGCACGGTTCGATTCCTGTACCAGCCTCCCCGGACAGGCGCCGGAATGTGGCGACTAGGGGCTTTTCACAGTAACTTCATTGAAGCCTACTCGTGACAATAAGCGATTTTCATTTTTTTCATTTTCATGATCTGGAGACTGGAAGACTTGGCCCATAGATTTTTAGAGACTTTCAAAACCAGGGTGAGGGATTCCAAGGTTTCAATTGGCAGAAATATAATGGCTCAAAATCAACTGTTGGCAAAATGGAGGAGATGGGAAATAAGCAATTAATCTGAAACCAGTGATGCATAATAGCCAGTGGGGCTATTTCATGATGGAATTTGAAAACCAACTTCAGAATCTCGAAATCAATTTGCTAAGGCACAAGTAATCAGTGAAGCTGAATGATGTTCAGGTTAAGTTTGTATGGAGCAGATGCAACATGGTTTTATGAAACGGAAATGTATTTGGCAAATTAGAGCTTTAGAAGATGTAACTAATAGTGTGGGGCAGGATTGGATTAGCTGAGTTGTCTGGATGGCTTGTTAGTGATGTGGAGGGATGTCAATAGCGTGAATTTAATTCTCGTACCGCCTTCTCAATCTTGGCCTTTGCCTGTGGTGTGCTGACCCTCAGGTTAAATCACCACCAAGGCACGTGGGGTTGGGGAGAGAGGGTGGCTAGACAACAACTGATCAACTCCATCCTGGAGGTTGACATGAGATACTCCACGAGACACTCCAAGGCCACGACCACAGAGCTTCTGGTAGAGAGGAAAAAGCTACAAATAGACTTTAACCTGCTATCCACCAGGAAGGTAGTGCACCAACTCCACCAGGCACAGGGGACCTTTATGAACAGGGGGAAAATGCGAACCACCTACTGGCTCACCAGCTGAGATAGCAGGCAGCCACAAGAGAAATAGCATAGGTGAACTGGTAGCCAAACCAAAAAAGGTCAACGAAGCATTTGAGGCCTTCTATCGAGGTCTGTACACCTCCAAACCCCCGACGGGGAAGAAACAGTTTGTCAACAGACTGGACATGCCAGTCATGGGGGACAACAGACCGGTAGGGGGAGCTGAAAGCACCAAGAGAACCGAGAGAACTCATGGAGAGCATAAACTCTATGCAGTCGAGGAAGGTGCCGGAACCCGATGATCCCTGGTGGACCTCTACAAAAAACTTCCACCGTCTCCTGCCCCGCATCTGCAGAAGATGTTTGCAAACGCGCTAGTGAGGGGCACCTGTTTCAACGCTAACACAGGCCAACATATCGCCGATACCCAAAAAAGGCAAAAGACCCAACGGAATGCGGGTCATACAGAACCATTTAGCTGTTCAATGTGGATCCAAAAATACTCGCAAAAGTCCTGGCCAAGAGACTGGAGAACTGCGTACCAGAAATGGTGGCAGTGGACCAGATGGGGTTTGTTAAGAGTAGAAACTTAACTGCGAACATTAGATGGCTGCTGAAACTGATACTGACCCCATCCAGGGAGAGAACACCAGAGGTGAATGTCTCCCTGGATGCAGAATGTCTCCCTGGATGCAGAAAAGGCCTTTGACAGAGTAGAGTGGAGCGATTTGGACTAGGGACAGGATTCACCTCATGGGTGAAACTCCTTTACAACACCCCAAGGCAAGAGTTCGGACCAACACCACCAGCTCTGAATAGTTCCAGTTGCAAATAGGCACCAGGCATGGATGCCTGCTGTCCCCGCTCCTGTTTGCCGTGGCAATTGAACCACTGGTAATCGCCCTGCGAGACGTGAGAGGCTGGAAGGGAATCCGAAGAGGAGGCAAGAGAGCACAAAGTCTCACTCTATGCGGATGATCCGCTCCTCTACATCTCGGACCTGCAAAACGTCATGAACAAAATCATGAAGCTTCTGCAAAAGTTCAGAGCCTTCCTGGGCTACAAATTCAACCTGGGCAAAAGTGACGTTTTCCAGGTGTAACTGGGAGGGGGAGGGGCAGAACTGGAGGGTCTTCCATTTAAAATAGCCCAAAACAAATTCCGCTAACTGGGGATCCAGATAACCTATGACTGGACACGGATCCACAAGTGGAATCTGACCAGTCTGGCGGAGGAAGTTAAAAAGGACCTGCAGAGATGGGATGCCTTTCCCCTGGCGGGAAGGGTGCAGACGATCAAGATTAACCTACTGCCCAGGTTCTTCATCTTGTTTCGACCTATACCGATCTTCATCCCCAAGGCCTTCTTCCAAACAGTAGACAAAATGATTATGACAGTGCAAAGGAGAAGAAGCATGGGAGTCCTGGCCCTCCCGAACTTGCAATACTACCACTGGGCAGCCATGGCTGAGAGAGTGAGGGGATGGTGAAAGAACCATGCTGAAGGGATGGGCGAGGATGGCTGCCTCAGGGTGCCGAGGACCCAAGTTCGATCCCAGCCCCAGGTCACTCTCCTGCCCCATGTAGAGTTTGCACATTCTCCCCGTGTCTCACCGCCACGTTCCAAAAAGATGTGCTTGGTAGGTGAATTGGCAATACTAAATTGCCCCTTAATTAGAAAAACCACAACCAGCCCAGTGGAACACTAAGAACCTGGAACCAGATGAGGTTCTAACCAAGGTGTCCACCATGGCCCCCATCTACGGCAACCACAGCTTTCTAACGGCAATGCTAGACGTCATCTGTGAGAGGTGGAGACAGGACGGGGGTCACTAACGGTTAGGGACTTGCTCGGGGACCAGACTTGCAACCCTAGAAGAGCTGACGGAGAACTGGAACTACCAAATGGACAGGAACTCCGACATTTGCAAATCAAAAACTTTCTCCGCAAGAAGACGACGAGGTACCCTAGGACTCCGAGAGACACAGTCATCGAATTAACAGTGCAGAAGGAGGCTATTTGGCCCAATGAGTCCACACTGGCTCTTAGAAAGAGCACCCTACTTAAGATCACGCCTCCACCGTATCGGCGCAACCAATAACCCCAACTCACTTTTTTTTTTGGACACTAAGGGCAATTTATCCTGGCCAATCCACCTAACCTGCACATCTGTGGACTGTGGAAGGAAACTGGAGCACCTGGAGGAAACCCACGCAGACATGGGGAGACGTGCAGACTCCGCACAGACAGTGACCCAAGCCGGGAATCGAACCTGGGACTCTGGAGCTCACAGCTAACTGTGCTACCATGCTGCCCATTAGAGGAGTTACTGGATGTTGACAGTCTGGGAAAGGGGAACTGTGGGGACATATGCGGACGACTTTTAGAAAGGACACGCTCCTCACTGGATAGAACAAGGAAGAAATGGGAGCAAGAGTTAGGGATGGAAGTAGGGTGGGGACTTTGGAGCGAAGCATTGATAGGGCCAATTCCACCTCCTCCTGCGCAAGGTTAAGCCTCATGCAGCTTAAATTGGTGAACAGAGCACACCTGACAAGAACCCAAATGAGTAGGTTCTTCCCGGAGGTGGAGGACAAATATGAACGGTGCCAGGGAGGCCTGGCCAACCATGTCCTAATGTTCTAGGGATGCTCCAGCCTTGTCGGGTTCTGGATAGCCTTTTTCGAGGCAATGTCCAAGGTTCTTGGGGCGAGGGTGAAGCCGTGCCCGAGAGTGGCAGTCTTCGGGGTATCAGACGAGCCAAAACTTGAACTTCAAATGGGGAAGAGGGCTGACGTTTTTGCCGTTGCTTCCCTCATCGCCCGCCGGAGAATCCTGCTCGGCTGGCGATCAGCAGCACCACCCACAGCTCCAGACTGGCTGGCAGACTTATCGGGATTTCCCCACCTTGAGAAGATCAAATGCACCACGGTTAACATGTAAGGTAAGGATTCATGTAGTTGAGTGTAATATCTTAGCATTGATGTGTTATTGGATCAAGCTAGCATGCTGTAACTAGTGAGGTGCCACTGAAGCCTCAGCTATTTTCAATTTATATTAACTCGTAGAGAGCAAAAGTAATGTATCTAAATTTGCTGATAATACAATGGTAGGTAAGAAAGTTAGCTTTGAGGAGAACAGAGATTGCAGAGAGATTTGAACAGCATAAATTAGAGGGCAACAAGGTGGCAAATGGAATATAATGTGGTGGAAACACGAGGTTATTCACTTTGAATGCAAAATTACAAGATCTGAATATTTCTTTAAAAGGCGTGAACTTTTTAAATGTTCATGTTCAGAGAGACTTTGGTGTACACCTACAAGGAACGCAAGATAAGCATGTAGGTGCACCAAGCAATTAGGAAGGCAAATGGCATGTTGACCTTTAAGGGGATTGGAATACAAGAATAAGAAAGTCCTGTTACAGTTGCTTTGGTGAGAACACACCTGGAGTGTAGTGCAGAGCTTTGGCTTCCATATTTTCTTCTTGAGTTCGCTGCCCGAAGACAGGTATGTCTCATTGAGCGATAGCTTCCACCATGGGAAAGGCAAGGAGGCAGGTACCAAATCCACCCCACCTGGAACAGGGATTGAACCCTGTGCTGTTGGCACCAATCTGACTCATGCCAGCCACCCAGCCAACTGGCCGCCCAAGGAGTCAGTTACTTTGGCGAAATTCATGTAACAGTGTATGTTGTGCCTTGAGTTGTGGATAGTGATGGTAGAGGCTCAAATTTATTTTCATCACATAGCTGATCCAGGAATCTCTCCATCCATCAGTGCCTTATGTTGGAGGGATTTACAAGTTGATGTGCAAATTGTTATGCCGTGTTATGAACTCACCTTCCTTGGGCTTCAAGTCTGGTGTGGGATTTGAACCTAGAGCTTCTGGCTCAGGGCCAGGGATGCTACCCACTGCACAAAAGACCTCCCTCCCCACATTGAAGAAAGTAAGAAGTCTTACAACACCAGGTTAAAGTCCAACAGGTTTGTTTCAAACACGAGCTTTCGGAGCACGGCTCCTTCTTCAGGTGAATGCCATTCACCTGAAGAAGGAGCCGTGCTCCGAAAGCTCGTGTTTGAAACAAACCTGTTGGACTTTAACCTGGTGTTGTAAGACTTCTTACTGTGCTCACCCCAGTCCAACGCCGGCATCTCCACATTGAAGAAAGGACATACTTGCCTTGGGAGGCAGAACTCTAGATTGGTTCCCAGGATAAAAAGGTAATCCAACAATGGGAGGCTGAGTAAATTGGGGATTTATACCTGGGGTTTAGAAGAATGACAATTCGTATTTCAAAATATGCAAGATTCTGAAGAGGCTTGACAGAGTAGACATCAGAGGTTATTTTCACTCACTTGGGAACCTAGTCTCAGGATAAGGGGTCATACGAACATAGAAATTAAGAACAAAATTAGCCCATTTACTCCCTCAAATCTGGGGCTGGATTCTCCCCTACCCGGCGTGACGGAGGGTGCCGGCGTAGGGGAGTGGCGCCAACCACTCAGGGGTCGCGCCTCCCCAAAGGTGGGGAATTCTCCCCACCTTTGGGGGCCAGCCCCGCGCCGGAGCAGTTTGCACCGTTAGACTGGCGCCAACACCCGGCGCCGTCGGAAGCGGGGCTGGCCGAAAGGCTTTCGGCGGTCGGCGCATGCGCCGGCAGTGACGTCAGCGGCAGCTGGCCGCTGACCTCACTGCCGGCGCATGCGCGATGCGGGGTTCTCCTCCGCGTCCGCCATGGAGGAGGCCGTGGCGGCGCGGAAGGAGAAAGAGTGCCCCCACGGCACTGCCCCGCAGAGTGAGCGGGGGGCCCCGATCGCGGGCCAGGCCTCCGTGGGGGCACCCCCCCCGGGTCCGTTCGCCCCCCGCCCCCCCAGGACCCCGGGGGCCCGCTCGCGCCGCTGAGCCCGCCGTTCCAGAGGTGGTTTAAACCTCGGCGGCGGGAGAAGGCCTCCCAGCGGCGGGACTTCGGCCCATCCGGGCCGGAGATTTAAGGTAATTTTTTTTAAAAATGAAATCCCGCCGGCGCCAGCTCTTTTTACAGGCTGCCGGCGGGATTTGCACAACGCCGGTTTTTGACCGGCGGGAGAATGACAAAACCTGCGGGAGCGGAAATAACGCCGCTTCCCGCCTATTCTCCGACCCTGCGTGGGGTCGGAGAATTTCGCCCCTGTTCTGCCATTTGATAAGATCTTGGCAGATCTGATTGTGGCCTCAACTCTACTTTCCTGCCGACCTCCAGCAGCATTTGTCTCTCCTGTCCATTATTAGGACAGAGATGAGGAGATTTCTTTTATTCAGAGGTGAATCTTCGGAACTTATGGATGCTCCCTTATTAAGTAAACTCAAGACTGAGATCAATAGATTTTTGATCTCTCAGGATCGATATACTGTTAATTTCTCGTTTTTGTCTTATTATCTTGCATTTATTCATATTTGTTATTTACCAGTTCACTGGACCTCATTTCCTCCATTTGGTAGAATCTGAAAATTTAAGAGAACTTTTGTTTCTGTTCTCAGCTTCAAATCAATCATGTACATATATAATCCAAAACATAATGGGCTAATCATTGATCTCTGTGCTGAAACTATAATTTAGCTTTATTTAGCACCATCTTTAATGCAGTGAATTCATAGAATCATACAATTTACAGTGTAGAAGGAGGCTCATCGAATCTGCACTGGCCGTTAAGTAGCCTTTAGTAGGCTACTTAAGCCTACACCTCTATCCGATACCTGTAAACCCCACCTAACCTTTGGGACACCAACGACAATTTAGCCAATCCACCTAACCTGCATTTCTTTGGAAAGTGGGAGGAAACCAGAGCACCTGGAGGAAACCCACGCAGACATGGGGAGAAAGTGCAAACTCCACCTAAGGCAGGAATTGAACGTGGACCTTGGAGCTGTGAGGCTGCAGTGCTAACCACTATGCCACCATGCCGCCCAAGTTTTAAAGCTTTTCACTGAAAAGGAAGGAAAAGAAATACCAAGCCAAAGGAGGACAAATTAAGAAGTATATAAAGTTGATGAAAGTAGGCGTTTTAAGAACATAGAACATACAGTGCAGAAGGAGGCCATTTGGCCCATCGAGTCTGCACAAACCCATTTAAGCCCTCCCTTCCACCCTATCCCCACAACCCAATAACCCCTCCTAACCTTTTAAACACGAAGGGCAATTTAGCATTGCCAATCCACCTAACCTGCACATCTTTGGACTGTGGGAGGAAACCGGAGCACCTGGGGGGAAACCCACGCAGACACGGGGAGAATGTGCAGACTCTGCACAGACAGTGGCCCAGCGGGGAATCGAAACTGGGACCCTGGCGCTGTGAAGCCACAGTGCTACCCACTTGTGCTACCGCGCTGCCATTTACCGTGAAGGGTCGTAATAATGAAAAGAAGTGAAAAAGAAGATAGAGAGATGAAGCAGTTTAAGGAGGGAATAACACACACAATGGAACCTCAGTGGCTGAAAATGGAGTGAAAGCATTGGGCTGAAATTCAAATCTTACCCTATAACAATACATCATATGTTAGAAAGTATAATAGCCTGATTCCAAAATGTTATCTATATTATCCATCAGCTTTGTCGAACCTTAGAAATATCAACTGGTTTCCCACTTTGGATAGCCACAATCATTGGATCAAAACCTTTTGCAGTTCGAAGGAAATGTTTTGCTTGTTCCAGGTTCTTCTTTTGTTTTGCTTGCACAGCAGCTTTCATGTACTGTTGCTTCCTATTCTGAATAAATTCCAATTGCTGCTGAGCTACAGAGAAATACAAGCAGTTTGCAGGTGAAATACAGTATAGTTGAGAAACCCCTTATCCATTTCAAAGATTTTAAGTACTAAATTAAATAAAGCAAAACATTAGAACCTGCCTTTTCCATTCAAACACCGACCAGTTGTTTTAAAGTTTATCCACTGTTCATGCAGAATTATTTGAAAGTCTATTAAACTAGCACACAAAGGCATAAAGGTGTGGGACTCAAGTTTCAGTCCCTCACTCAGCTGAGATCTTGATCTGATACGACATGTAGGAAAGAACTGAGATGCTCAATTGCTTCCTTGCTCTGCATACTGGACTGGCAGCAATGTTACTCCAATTTATTCAAATAATCAGTTGGAATTGCTTCTCGGCCTTTTGGCTAAGATGAGCGTGAGGTCAGGTGTAATTCCTGGATCTGGTATGTCTCTTTTGTGGGGACCATGAATTGGTTTTTGGAGCAGGCAAGGAGCTGGATTAGGGGTTGCCCCTGTCCACACTGAGCTCTGACTTTGTAACTCTGAGAAAGTAATAAAAACAAAATCAGTTGGAGATTTTCACACAAAACAAAAGAATGCCATCATGCATCTATTCATAAACCTATGTTTGCATTAAAGACATGGCAGTGATTAAAAAGAAATATACCGACTGAACTGAGCTGAATCAGCTGATCATTTGGTGTTGGCTTCTTTAATGGTTTGGGGGATTGCCTTTCCTCTGATGCAGCTGGTAAGGTCAGTGTTGGCCCAGCTGTTTGTATTCCATGATCTGCAAGCTTTGTTGGCTTATTTGTAACTGGAGATTGTGTAGCTAGTTGAGGAGTTCCATTCTAAGATAAAGTATATAAGATAGGCAAGAATTCAGAACTACATTAAACTCCTTGTGTAAATTTAGTTTAAAGCTGCAGAATAACCAAAATGTTTAATTATTAACTATTAAAAAATATATTTCTGAGCATCAAAAGTCTAATCTGGAGTTATGTGGCACAATAGGATGTATACAGAATGAGCAAAACATGGGAATTAATTTTTATTGAAATTAATTAAACTAATGTATAATCTAAAAAGATTAGTTCATGACCTACCATAGTGTCTCAAACCCTAAATATAATTAGGTACAAGATCAATAGAATTACGTAGATAATTAAGTCATCAAAATTAGGACAGAAACGGGGCAGCACGGTAGCATGGTGGTTAGCATAAAATGCTTCACAGCTCCAGGGTCACAGGTTCGATTCCCGGCTGGGTCACTGTCTGTGCGGAGTCTGCACATCCTCCCCGTGTGTGCGTGGGTTTCCTCCGGGTGCTCCGGTTTCCTCCCACAGTCCAAAGATGTGCGGGTTAGGTGGATTGGCCAGGCTAAATTGCCCTTAGTGTCCTAAAAAGTAAGGTTAATGGGGGTTGTTGGGTTACTGGTATAGGTATACGTGGGCTTGAGTAGGGTGATCATTGCTCGGCACAACATCGAGGGCCGAAGGGCCTGTTCTGTGCTGTACTGTTCTAATTCTAAAAAAAGAACATTTAAGACACCTGAAGTTAAGAGAACAGAGACAAGGTATTGTTAATAAGAATTCAAAGAGTAAACCAAGTGTTCTGAGTTAAAGCAACAATTGTAGTAACCAGATTTAAAGTGGGACAGCAGAAGTTCCAGTCGGGACTATTCTGGTACCCCACTCCTACCTGGGCTGGGTTTTATCCTGTGGAATTAACAAGCCTGCTGAAGGGCCTCCTCCCTGTACTCCACGAGGCTTATGAGGAGATTAATTGGGCCGTCACCTTGGGGGCTATAACAGCAGGCAAGAACCCTGAGAAACGTGCTTCCTATCCATCTCCATCAACAAGTACGCTGATGACATGACCGTCATGCGTCAGATCTCAAACAACAATGGGTTAGAGTACGAGAGGGAGATAGAGAACCTAGTGGCATGGTGCAACAACAATAATCTCTCCCTAAATGTCAGCAAAACAAAAGAGCTGGTTATCGACTTCAGGATGCGAAATGTCGTGCAGATCCCTGTCTGCATCAATGGTGCCAAGGTGGAGATAGTCGACAACTCCAAATTCCTAGGTGTACACATCACTAACAATCTGTCCCGATCTACCCATGTCGCGCTACGACCAAGAAAACACAACAGTGCCTATACTTACTCAGGAAACTAAGGAAATTCAGCATGTCTACATTGACTCTCTTTTATAGATGTACCAACGAAAGCTACCTATCTGGTTGCATCACAGCTTGGCATGGCAACTGCTCGGCCGAAAATGGTAAGAAGCTACAGAGAGTCGTGAGCACAGCCCAGTGCATCATGCAAACCCGCCTCCCATCCGTTGACTCTGTCTACACGTCCATTGCCTTGAGAAAGCGGGCAGCATAATCAAAGACCCCTTCCAACTTCTTCCATCGGACAGAAGATACAAAAGTCTAAGAACATGCACTAACAGATTCAAAAACAGCTTCTGCCCCACTGTCACTGGACGCCTGAATGACCCTCTTATGGACTGAACTGATCTCTTTATGCATCTTCTCCACTGTTGTAGTACAACGTTCTGTATGCTTAACCTGATGTCTATGTATTTACAAAATGTGCAATGTTTTTCATGTATGGAACAATCTGCCTGGACTGTACGCAGAACAATACTTTTCACTGTTCCTTGGTACACATAGCAATAAATCGAAATCTAAATTCTATAGGCCTATCTCACTTCTGAATGTTGATTTGAAAACCTTTCAGAAACAGGTATTAAATGGGTTGGTGATTTCTTTGGGCGCAGAGAAAGATTAAATACTTGTTTTATTCACTGCGGAGATTTGGGTTGGGTTGGGAGGGGGATATGTTAAGTGGATACAGGTGCTGCCCCCTGGCAGCAGTGCTGACAAATGGTTATAGATTTGAGAATTTTAGCCTCCGACGAGGGACTAGGCAAGGTTGCCCCTCAGCCCTCTTTTTGTTCGCATTAGCTATAGAGCTCTTGACACAGGCAATTAGACAGAATCCTTCAGTTTCAGTGGAAGGAAACAGCTTTAAGATCACGCTGATGTGCTCATGTTTGTATCTAAACCGGATGTCTCGGTTACAGCTGTTACTGATGTAATAAAAATAAATAGGGGAAAAAAAGCTTCCTGACAGTCTCCTCTCCATGGCCACCGTTCAACCTTGGACCTCGTGACCCCACCCATCCCACAACCCCACTAGGAATTGAAACTCACTGCTTCGGACCCCCAGTTCTATTGTTCCCTTTTGAAAGTCAGCATCAAATCCACATACTGTATGAACTGACAATCCAATTTTAAAGTTTTAAAAAATTTTTTAAGAGTACCCAATTAATTTTTTCCAATTAAGCGGCAATTTAGCATGGCCAATCCACCTACCCCGCACATCTTTGGGCTGTGGGGGTGAAATCCACGCAAACACGGGGAGAATGTGCAAACTCCACACGGATAGTGATCCAGAGCCGGGATCGAACCTGGGACCTTGGCGCCGTGAGGCAGCAATGCTAACCACTGCGCCACCATGCTGCCCCTATTTTAAAAGTTAACAAATCTGATTATTATTTACTGTTAACTAACCACTTATCTGCTTTTACAAGTGATACATTTGCCTTCTAGACCTCTCAGTACTAGTTAAAATAGGGGAGGCAACCTTCAGCCGCTTCATCAATGCCCTTCCTTCCAACAGAAGGTCAAAAGTGGGAATGTTCAAACGCTAGGGGGTCCAGTGAAACGAGCAACAGTTTTCTCCTGTTTGAAGAATTTAAGAGCCGATAAAAGTGGTGCTTTTGCAGGAGACCCACCTGCGGGTGAGGGATCAGACTAGGCTTCAGAAGGACTTGGTGAGCCAGGTGTTCCACTCGTGCTTTGATAGTAGGGGCGATATTTCCCGTGGCACCGCCAGCCTCACTAATGGAGGGGGTTCTTCTGCGCGCAGGGTCGGAGGAAGCTAGTATTTCTGGTATCTATGAACAGATTATGGCGGAGGATTCATTATCGGTGGAGGGTGTTACGGCCAAGTGGGAGGAGAAGTTGGAGCCAGTGTTGGATGGTGAGGTGGGGAGAGACTCTGTGTAGGGTTAACTCCATGTCATCATGTGCGAGGCTTGGTTTAATACAACTTAAGTGGTATATAGGGCTCACCTGATGAGGTCCAGGAAGAGTCCGTTCTTTGAAAGGGTGGAAGACAGGTGTGAGTGCTTTGCAGGGGGTCGGGCAATCATGTGGCTATGTTCTGGCCATGCCCAAGCTTGTGGGTTTCTGAATATCCTTCTTTAGCACCATGTCAATGATTCTGAAAATTGAGCTGAAGCCCTGTCCCTGGTGGCCATATTTGGGGTGTCAGTCTCTCCGTAGATGCAGACAGGTGCGGGGCAATGTCCTGGTCTTTGCCCCGCTGAGTGGTTGTATAAATACTGTGGCTTCAAGATCAAGTCAAAGGCTAGGAATCCTGCTGCAAGTAACTCACCTCCTGGTTCCCCAAGCTTGGGCAGCATCTACAAGGCACAAGTCAGGAATATGATGGAATATTCTCCACTTGCCTGTATGAGTGCAGCTGCAACAATCTGGGAAAACCACCAGCTGGAAATGAGTTCCTCTCCAAGTCACTCACAATCCTGACTTGGAAATATATCGGTTTCTTCACTGTTACGGAGTTAAAATCCTGGAACGCTCCCTAACAGCACTGCGGGTGTACCTACACCTGAGGGACGGCAGGGGTTCAAGACGGCAGCTCACCACCACCTTCTCAGCAGCAACTAGGGATGGGCCATAAATTGCCAAGCCAGTGACACCCACATTCTGTAAGAATGAATTTGAAAAATGCTTTTGAGATAAGATTGATTCTACCCTATTAATGTTAATCATCTAAGAGTGACATGCTGGAACCCTCATATAGAAAGAGACCGTTTACAATGCCCAGAGATTGTAAAATGGCAGCCACAACTTTTTTTTAAAATTCTTTCATGCTGGGCCAGCATTTACTGTCCATTCATAATTGGAGGGGGCATTTAAGAATCAACTACATAGCTGTGGATCTGGAGGCACATGTAGGCCAGACCAGTAGGATGACAGATTTATTTCACTAAAGGACATTAGTGGACCACATGGGTCATGACAATTAACAGTGTTTCATGGTATCATTAGACTTTTGATTTCAGATTTTTATTCAATGCAAATTTCACCATCTGCTGGATTCAAACCCAGGTTCCCACTGGCTCCCGCCTCTGATGTCATCAGACGGCAGATATTGTGGTCTGCATTTTCCTTCAGGTTTGTTGAACAGGCAGTTAAAAGAACAGTTCTTAAATTATCATCCGCGTGATCCTATCTAAAATCTAACCATCACTTGCTTATGCACAGCTCATCGCTTGCTTATTCACAGATTAAGGATTCTCCCCCTCATCAATCTTCACCAGGTCTTTGGCACTAGCCTGTATATCAGTGCAAGAAACAGGCATTGATTTATCTTCCTGCAGTATTCGGCACGGTGGCTAGCACTGCTGTACCAGAGCACCAGGGACCCAGGTTAGATTCCAACCGTAGGTGATTGTCTGGGTGGAGTTTGCACATTTGTCCAGCGTCTGCCGGGGTTTCCTCCGGGTGTTCTGGTTTCCTCCCACAGTCCAGAGATGTGCCGGTTAGGTGGATTGACCATGCTAAATTGCCTCTTAATGACTTCCGGTGGCTGGTGCGGTTCCATCGATTTAGTGCGGGCGGTGCTGGTGCGGTTCCATCGATTTAGTGACCGGGAGTGTGTGCTGCGCTGGGCCAAGAAAGAGAGGAGCAGCAAGTGGGAGAATTCGATAGTGCGAATCTACCAGGACTGGAGTGCGGAGGTGGCAAAGCGGCGGGCCGGGTTCAACCGGACAAAGGCGGTGCTGCATGCCAAGCAGGTCAGATTTGGAATGCAGCAGCCTGCGCGTCTATGGGTGACATATAAGGACCGGCACCACTACTTCGAGTCCCCGGAGGAGGCGTGGGCCTTTGTACAGGCGGAGAAGTTGGACTCGAACTAGGGTCTGGGGACACGCTATGGCCGTTGCTGTTTTTGCTGTTGCTGTTCTTCAATTTTGACACGTGTTTTTTTTATGCTGGTTTTCTTTTTGCTCTGTTTCCGGGTGGGTTTGTCTGTTGGGTATGGGTGTGGGGTAAGTGGGGAACGTTGGGGGCATGTGCTTTATATGTTCTCTTCGGTACGGGGCTGGGGGTTGGGGTGAAACTGGATTTTGAGGAGCTGCGTCAGAAGGGTGGGGTGTGGCAGGGTGAAAGCGCGGGCTTTCCTCTGGTTGTCCGCGCTGCGGGGCAGGGGGGGGCGGAGCTGGAGGTGGGGGCGTGGCCTCTACTGGTTTTCTTTCCCACGCTGAAGCGGGGCCAAGGAGGTGTGGCAAGAGGGGGATGACCCCATGCTGGGAGATGGGTTTTGGCAGGAGCAGCCGGGTCAGCAGAAGTCAGCTGACTCACGGAAGTACCATGGAGGGTGCGTCGCGGCTAGGAGGGGTCCTAGCCTGGGGGGGTGTGGGGGGATACCGGGTTGCTGCTGGAATGGCCAGGAAGGAGCTGGCATGGGCCGGGGGGGTGGAGGAGAGGCGTTATCGCCATGGGGAATGGGTCAGGCGGGGCGAGCTGGCCTGGGGCGAGCAGTCGATAAGCTATGGCTAGCCGGCGGGGGAGAGGGGCGGGTTGCCCTCTGATCCGTCTGATTACCTGGAACGTGAGGGGGCTGAATGGGCCGGTTAAGACAACTAGGGTAATTTCTCATCTGAAGGGGCTGAAGGCGGACGTGGCTATGCTCCAGGAGACCCACTTGAAGGTGGCGGACCAGGTTCGTCTGAGGAAGGGGTGGGTGGGGCAGGTTTTTTCACTCAGGATTGGACGCGAAGAACCGGGGGGTGGCGATTCTGGTGGGGAAGAGGGTGGCGTTCGAGGCGGCTGAGGTGGTGTCGGACAAGGAGGGCAGATATATTATGGTGAAGGGTAGACTGCAGGGAGAGAAGGTGGTGCTGGTTAATATATGTGCCCCGAATTGGGATGATGCCGGCTTCATGAGGCGCTTGTTGGGCCTCATTCCGGACCTAGAGGCAGGGGGCCTGATCATGGGGGGAGACTTTAACACAGTGCTGGATCCCACACTGGACCGGTCCAGTTCAAGGACGGGTAGGAGACCGGCGGCGGCCAAAGTACTGAGGGGGTTTTTGGACCAGATGGGAGGGGTGGATCCCTGGAGGTTTGGGAGGCCGAGAGCGCGGGAGTATTCCTTTTTCTCCCATGTCCATAGGGTCTATTCCCGAATAGATTTCTTCATCCTGAGCAGGGGATTGATCCCGAAGGTGCAGGATGCAGAGTATTCGGCCATAGCAATTTCAGACCATGCTCCGCACTGGGTTGATCTGGAGATGGGGGAGGCGCGGGACCAGCGCCCGCTCTGGCGACTGGATGTGGGGCTGCTGGCTGATGAGGAGGTGTGTAGGAGGGTCCGGGGAAGTATTGAGGGGTATCTTGATACCAACGACACGGGGGAGGTCCGGGTGGGGATGGTCTGGGAGGCTCTGAAAGCAGTGATCCGGGGGGAGCTGATCTCCATACGGACCCATAGGGAAAGGAGGGAGAGGAAGGAGAGGGAGAGACTGGTGGGGGAGCTCCTGGATGTGGACAGGAGATACGCGGAGGCACTGGAGGAGGGGTTGCTGGGGGAACGGCGTAGTTTGCAGGCCAAATTTGACTTGTTGACCACCAGAAAGGCAGAGACACAGTGGAGGAGGTCGCAGGGCGCGGTATATGAGTATGGGGAGAAGGCGAGCAGGATGGTGGAGCATCAGCTCCGCAGGCGGGATGCGGCTAGGGAAATTGGTGGAGTGACGGATAGGGGTGGGAATGTAATGCAGAAGGGGACAGAAGTAAATGGGGTCTTTAGGGACTTCTACGAGGAACTGTACCGGTCAGAACCTCCGATGGGGAGAGGGGGGATGGAGAGCTTCATGAACAGGCTATGCTTCCCAAGGGTTCAAGAGGAGCTGGTAGAGGGGCTGGGGGCGCCGATAGAGTTGGAGGAGCTAGTCAGGGGGATCGGGCAAATGCAGTCAGGTAAGGCGCCGGGGCCGGACGGGTTCCCGGTGGAATTTTATAAAAAGTATGCAGATCTGGTGGGCCCCCTGTTGGTGCGAGCCTTCAATGAGGCATGGGAGGGGGGGGCTTTGCCCCCGACGATGTCGCGGGCACTGATCTCTCTGATCCTGAAGCGGGATAAGGACCCCTTGCAGTGTGGATCATACAGGCCTATCTCGCTCCTCAATGTTGACGCTAAGTTGCTGGCGAAGATCCTGGCCACCAGGATAGAGGACTGTGTGCCAGGGGTGATACATGAGGATCAGACAGGATTTGCCAAGGGACGGCAGCTCAACACGAATGTGCGGAGACTACTAAATGTTATTATGATGCCGGCAGTGGAGGGGGAGGCTGAGATAGTGGTGGCGCTGGATGCGGAGAAAGCATTTGATAGAGTTGAGTGGGGGTACCTGTGGGAGGTGCTGGAGCGGTTCGGATTCGGGGAGGGATTCATCAAATGGGTGAGGCTGCTCTACGCGGCTCCGATGGCGAGTGTAGTTACCAATAGAAGGAGATCGGAGTACTTTAGGCTCTACCGTGGGACCAGGCAGGGGTGCCCCCTGTCCCCCTTGCTCTTTGCACTGGCGATTGAACCTTTGGCTATGGCGTTGAGGGAGTCAGGGAGATGGAGGGGTCTGGTGCGGGGTGGGGAGGAACATCATGTATCGCTGTATGCGGACGACCTGCTGTTGTATGTGGCGGATCCAGAAGGGGGAATGCCGGGGGTGATGGAGCTGTTAGCGGAATTTGGGGGCTTCTCGGGCTACAAGTTAAATTTAGGCAAGAGTGAGGTATTTGTAGTACACCCGGGTGATCAGGAGGAGGGAATCGGGAGACTCCCATTTAAGAGGGCAGTGAAGAGTTTCAGATACCTGGGGGTGCAGGTGGCCAGGAGTTGGGGGACTCTCCATAAGCTTAATTTTACCAGGCTGGTGGAGCAGATGGAAGAGGAATTTAAAAGGTGGGACATGGTGCCGCTATCGTTGGCGGGTAGAGTGCAGTCCGTCAAAATGACGGTTCTCCCGAGGTTCTTGTTCCTTTTTCAGTGTTTGCCCATCTTTATCCCTAGGGCCTTTTTTAGAAGGGTGACTAGCAGCATCATGAGCTTTGTTTGGGCGCATGGGACCCCGAGGGTGAAGAGGGTCTTCTTGGAGCGGGGTAGAGATGGTGGGGGGCTGGCATTACCCAATCTCTCGGGGTATTATTGGGCGGCCAATGTGTCGATGGTGCGCAAGTGGGTAATGGAGGGGGAGGGGGCAGCATGGAAACGGATGGAGAGGGCGTCCTGTGGCGATACAAGCCTGGGGGCCCTGGTAACGGCGCCGTGGCCGTTCCCTCCTACGAGGTATACCACGAGTCCGGTGGTGGCGGCTACCCTCAAGATTTGGGGGCAGTGGAGGCGACATAGGGGAGAAGTGGGGGGCTCGATGGAGGCTCCGTTAAGGGGGAACCATAGGTTCGTCCCGGGGAACATTGATGGGGGATTTCAGGGTTGGCACAGAGCGGGCATCAGACAGCTGAGGGACCTGTTTATTGATGGGAGGTTTGCGAGCCTGGGGGAGTTGGAGGAGAAATTTGGGCTCCCCCCGGGGAACATGTTCAGGTATCTGCAGGTAAAGGCATTTGCTAGGCGGCAGGTGGAGGGATTCCCTTCGCTTCCCGCGAGGGGGGTGAGCGACAGGGTGCTTTCGGGGGTCTGGGTCGGAGAGGGGAAGATATCTGATATCTACAAGGTTATGCAGGAGGCGGAGGAGGCGTCAGTAGAGGAGCTGAAAACGAAGTGGGAGGGGGAACTGGGGGAACAGATCGAAGACGGGACATGGGCTGATGCCCTGGAGAGGGTTAATTCTTCCTCCTCGTGTGCGCAGCTTAGCCTCATCCAATTCAAGGTGCTGCACCGGGCCCACATGACTGGGACGAGGATGAGTAGGTTCTTTGGGGGTGAGGACAGGTGTGTCAGGTGCTCGGGGAGACCAGCGAACCATGCCCATATGTTCTGGGCATGCCCGGCACTGGAGGAGTTCTGGAAGGGGGTGGCGAGGACGGTGTCGAGGGTGGTGGGATCCAGGGTCAAGCCAGGATGGGGACTCGCGATTTTTGGGGTTGGGGTGGAGCCGGGAGTGCAGGAGGCGAAAGAGGCCGGTGTGCTGGCCTTTGCGTCCCTAGTAGCCCGGCGAAGGATCTTGCTACAATGGAAGGATGCGAGGCCCCCAAGCGTGGAGACCTGGATCAATGACATGGCGGGTTTCATTAAGCTAGAGAAGGTCAAATTCGCCCTGAGAGGGTCGGTACAAGGGTTCTTTAGGCGGTGGCAGCCTTTTCTCGACTTTCTGGCTCAACGATAGGGTACGGGGACAGCAGCAGCAGCAACCCGGGGAGGGAAAAGGGGAGGGAAAAGGGGGGGGGCCGACAATGACTATGTTTGTTTATTTAATTTTAATATTTTTTAAGTTCTTTTGTTGTTCATTAGGGTTGGGGGGGTGGGGGGATGTGATACATGCGCCGATACGGTCTGGGGATGTCACAGTTATTATGGGTTATTTTGTTGCATTTCATTGTTTGTCGTTATGTTTTATATTTTCTGTAAAAAATTCCAATAAAAATTATATATATAAAAAAAAAAATGACTTCCGGTGGCAGTTATGCAGCAATAAGCCACACATGTGGGAGCTCCCGTTTTAAAGAGACTTTTCGGCTCTTTTGAGAGCCCAAAACGGAAATTTTTCGACGTCTCCCGGTGGGGGAAGGTGTGCTGAACGACTTTCCCTGCAGTCCATGCCTCGAACTCGGAGTGGAAAGGTGGAAAAAACAGCAGCAGCTCCTCAGAAAAAACGGGGGAAGGGATCCAAGATGGCCACCGACAGAGCTCCAGGGGAATGGAGACTCTGGGCCCAGAAACAACAAACTGATCTCCTGCGCTGCTTTAAAGAATTCAAGGATGAAGTACTGAGCTCTCTGCAGGAAACAAACAGAAGGCTGTCAGAGATTCAGTCCACCCAGGGTGCTGCCATCAAGACGTTGCAGACGCAGGCCATTGAACGAGAGGAGGAGGCCGTGGTCCTCGTGAGTAAGGTGGAGGGGCACGAAGCACTCCACAAGAAGTGGCAGGAACGCTTCGAGGAGCTGGATCACCGCATGAGGCGGAAAAACCTGCGGATCTTGGGCCTTGCGGAGGGGCTGGAGGGATCGGACCTGACAGCCTATGTGGCTGTAATGCTGGGTTCGCTAGTGGGGGCCGGGTCTCTCCATCTGCCCCTGGACCTGGAGGGAGCACACAGAGTACTGGCCAGGAGGCCTAAGGACAATGAACCCCCGCGTGCGGTGCTGGTGAGGTTCCACCGGTTCAGTGATCGGGACTGCGTGCTGCGCTGGGCCAAGAAGGTGAAGAGCAGCAATTGGGAGAATGGGGTAGTGCGGATCTACCAGGACTGGAGTGCGGAGGTGGCTAAGCGGCGGTCCGGATTTAATCGGACGAAAGAGGTGCTTTATAGAAAAAAGATAAAGTTCGGAATGTTGCCGCCCGCGCGCCTGTGGGTAACTTATTCGGACCGGGACTATTATTTCGATTCCCTGGAGGAGGCGTGGGCCTTCGTGCGGACGGAGAAACTGGACTTGAACTAGGGGTTGGGGGTTGCGAGGTCGGCTGTAAGATATTAGTGCTGGATTCGGCTGTTGCTGTGTTCTCTTTTTCTTCTGTTTTTTTCTTCTTGTTTTAGTACTTTTGCAATTTTGATATGGTTATTTACGGGGGGGTTGTTCTGCTATGTTTTTGTATTTGTGCTTGGGGCATTGTTTGGGCTGTGTATCTTGCGGGGAGAGTCGGGGGGGTATGTTGTATTCTATGTCGGAGTGGGGGTATGGAGGGGGGCTGATATTTGGGAGCTGCGTCAGAAGGGTGTGGTGGGGCAGGGCGAAAGCGCGGGCTTTCCTCTGGTTTCCCGCGCTGCGGGGCTGGGGGGGCGGAGATGGTGACGGGGGAGGTGGGGCCTTAACTGGTTCTTCCCCGCGCTGGAGCGGTGCCAGGAGGGGGGATAGATTGGGGGATGATCCCACTTCGGGAGGGGTCGGGCTATTGGCGGGAGTTTCCGGGGTCAGCAGAAGTTAGCTGACCCACGGAAGTACAATGGAGGACGGTTCGCGGCTGGGAGGGTTCCTAGCCTGGGGGGGAAGGGAGGGGGGGAAAGGGGAATACCGGGTTGCTGCTGGTAGGGTCAAGAAGGAGCTGGTGGGGGCTGGGGGGACAGAGGTGAGGGGTTGTCGCTCTGGGGACGGGGTCGAGCAGGGGACGCTGGCCTGGGGCGGGCAGTCGACGGGCTTTGGCTAGCCGACGGGGGAGGGGGGCGGGACGCCCTCTGATCCGGTTGGTCACCTGGAATGTGAGAGGGTTGAATGGGCCGGTGAAGCGGTCAAGGGTACTGGCTCACCTGAAGGGGCTAAAGGCGGATGTGGCAATGCTTCAGGAGACCCACCTGAGGGTGGCGGACCAGGTCCGCCTGAGGAAGGGATGGGTGGGGCAGGTTTTCCACTCGGGGTTGGATGTGAGGAACCGGGGAGTGGCGATTCTGGTGGGGAAAAATGTGTTGTTTGAGGCATCGGAGGTGGTGGCGGATAAGGGGGGTAGGTATGTGATGGTTAGGGGCAGGCTACAAGGAGAGAAGGTGGTACTGGCTAGTGTGTATGCCCCAAATTGGGACGATGCGGGCTTTATGAGGCGTATGTTGGGACGGATCCCGGATCTGGAGGCGGGAGGCCTGATCATAGGGGGGGACTTTAATACGGTGTTGGATCCTTCACTGGATCGGTCCAGCTCTAGGACGGGTAGGAGGCCGGCGGCGGCCAAGGTACTGAGAGGGTTTATGGATCAGATGGGTGGAGTGGATCCATGGAGGTTTGTGAGGCCGAGGGCACGTGAGTACTCTTTCTTCTCCCACGTACATAGGGTCTACTCTCGGATAGATTTCTTCGTGGTGAGTAGGGGACTGATTCCGAGAGTGGAGGAGGCCGAGTATTCGGCCATTGCAATCTCCGACCACGCTCCGCATTGGATAGAGTTGGAAATGGGGGAGGTGCGAGACCAACGTCCGTTGTGGCGGTTGGATGTGGGGTTGTTGGCGGAGGAGGAGGTGTGTAGGAGGGTCCGGGCAAGTATTGAGGGGTACCTTGAGGTGAATGATACGGGGGAGGTTCAGGTGGGGATGGTCTGGGAAGCCCTGAAGGCAGTAATTCGTGGGGAGCTGATATCCATCCGGGCACACAGGGAGAGGAGCGAGAGGAGTGAGAGGGATAGACTGGTGGGAAAGATGCTGGAGGTGGACAGGAGGTATGCAGAGGCACCAGAGGAGGGACTGTTGTGGGAGAGGCGCAGCCTGCAGGCTAAATTTGATTTGCTGACCACTAGAAAGGCTGAGGCACAGTGGAGGAAGGCACAAGGAGCAGTGTACGAACATGGTGAAAAGGCGAGTAGGATGCTGGCTCATCAGCTCCGTCAGCGGGATGCGGCTAAGGAGATTGCTGGAGTGAGAGACAAGAGTGGGAATGTGGTGCGGAAGGGGGTAGAGGTGAATGAGGTCTTCAAGGACTTTTACGGGGAACTGTACCAGTCGGAGCCAACGGGGGAGAGATGGGGAATGGAGAGGTTCCTTGACAGGCTTTCTTTCCCGAAGGTGCAGGAGGAGAAGGTGGAGGGGCTGGGTGCGCCGACTGAGCTGGAGGAGCTAGTTAAGGGGATCGGGCAGATGCAGTCAGGGAAGGCACCGGGGCCGGATGGGTTCCCGGTGGAATTTTATAAAAAGTTCGTGGACCTAGTGGGCCCCTTGCTGGTGCGGACACTTAATGAAGCGTGGGAAGGGGGGACTTTGCCCCCGACGATGTCACGGGCACTGATCTCGTTAATTTTAAAGAAGGACAAGGACCCCCAGCAGTGTGGGTCATACAGGCCCATATCTCTCCTCAACGTGTATGCTAAGGTGCTGGCAAAAATCCTGGCCACCAGGATAGAGGACTGTGTGCCAGGGGTGGTGCATGAGGACCAGACAGGTTTTGTGAAGGGAAGGCAGCTGAACACGAATGTGCGGAGATTGCTGAATGTCATTATGATGCCGGCGATTGAGGGGGAGGCAGAGATAGTGGTGGCGCTGGATGCGGAGAAGGCCTTCGATAGAGTGGAGTGGGGGTACCTATGGGAGGTGTTGGGGAGGTTTGGATTTGGTGAAGGGTTCATTAGATGGGTAAGGCTGTTATATGAGGCCCCGATGGCGTGCGTGGCTACGAATAGGAGGAGGTCGGAGTACTTCCGGCTTTACCGAGGGACCAGGCAGGGTTGCCCCTTGTCCCCCTTGTTGTTTGCACTGGCAATCGAGCCGCTGGCGATGGCATTGAGAGATTCAGAGATGTGGAGAGGCTTGGTGCGAGGTGGAGAGGAACATAGGGTGTCGTTGTATGCCGACGACCTGTTACTGTATGTGGCGGACCCGGTGGGAGGGATGCCGGGAGTGATGGAGTTACTAGCCGAGTTTGGGACCTTCTCAGGTTATAAATTAAACTTAGGCAAGAGCGAGGTGTTTGTGGTGCACCCTGGAGACCAGGAGGAAGGAATTGGTAGGCTCCCGCTTAGGCGGGCAGGGGAGAGCTTTAGGTACCTGGGGGTGCAAGTGGCCAGGGACTGGGGGACTCTCCACAAGCATAACTTTACCAGACTGGTAGATCAGATGGAGGAGGAGTTCAGGAGGTGGGACATGCTGCCATTGTCGTTGGCGGGGAGGGTGCAGTCTGTCAAAATGACAGTGCTTCCGAGGTTCTTGTTCCTTTTTCAGTGCCTGCCCATATTTATCCCCAGGGCCTTCTTTAGGAGAGTGACCGGCAGTATTCTGAGCTTTGTGTGGGCACATGGGACTCCGAGAGTGAGGAGGGTATTCCTGGAGCGAGGAAGGGATAGAGGCGGGCTGGCGCTGCCCAACCTTCTGGGGTACTATTGGGCAGCCAATGTGTCAATGGTGCGTAAATGGGTGATGGAGGGGGGAGGGGCGGCGTGGAAAAGAATGGAGATGGCGTCATGTAGAGGTACAAGCCTGGGTGCCATGGTAACGGCACCGTTGCCGCTCTCCCCCAAGAGGGTTACCACGAGCCCGGTGGTGGCGGCGACCCTAAGAATCTGGGGACAGTGGAGACGGCATCGGGGGGGAAACAGTGGGCTCGATGGAGACTCCACTGGGTGGCAACCATCGGTTCATCCCGGGGAACACGGATGGTGGATTCAGGGGATGGCAAAAGGCGGGCATCAGCAAATTGAGGGACCTGTTTATTGGCGGGAGGTTTGCGGGCCTGGGGGAACTGGAAGATAAATTTGGCCTTCCCCAGGGGAACATGTTCAGATACCTGCAGGTAAAGGCGTTTGCTAGGCGGCAGGTAGAGGGATTCCCTTTGCTGCCCTCGCAGGGGACGATGGACAGAGTGCTTTCGGGGGTGTGGGTAGGAGAGGGGAAGGTGTCTGACATCTATAAGGTAATGCAGGAGGTGGAGGAGTCGTCAGTGGAGGAGCTGAAGGCTAAATGGGAGGAGGAACTCGGGGAGCAGATAGAGTATGGGACTTGGGCGGAGGCCTTGGAGAGAGTCAACTCCTCCTCCTCATGTGCGAGGCTTAGTCTCATCCAATTTAAGGTGCTGCACCGGGCCCATATGTCCGGGACTAGGATGAGTAGGTTCTTCGGGGGTGAGGACAGGTGCACCAGATGTTCGGGGAGTCCTGCGAACCACGCCCATATGTTCTGGGCATGCCCAGCACTGGAAGAATTCTGGAAGGGGGTGGCGGGGACGGTGTCGATGGTGGTTGGATCCAGGGTCAAACAAGGGTGGGGACTCGCGATTTTTGGGGTTGTGGTGGAGCCGGGAGTGCAGGGGGCGAAAGAGGCCGGTGTCCTGGCCTTTGCGTCCCTAGTAGCCCGTCGAAGGATTCTGTTACAATGGAAGGATGCAAGGCCCCCAAGTGTGGAGACCTGGATCAGTGACATGGCGGGATTTATAAAATTGGAAAAGGTCAAATTTGCCCTGAGAGGATCAATACAAGGGTTCTATAAACGATGGCAGCCTTTTCTGGACTTCCTGGCTCAGAGATAGGTAACTGGGTCTATAGCAGCAGCAACCCGGGGGGGGGGGGGGGGGGGGGGGTGCATTATTGTAGTGTTTATTCTGTAACTTTATAGTGTGTTAATTTGCGTTGTTGTTAAAATGCTGGGTTGTTCATGGGGATGGGGCGAATGTATATGATTGTTAATATTATTGTTATTTTCGGTATTTTACTAAGGTGCGTTATTGTTGTATAAAATCAAAATTTCTCAATAAAAATTATTAAAAAAAAAAAAAAAATTGCCTCTTAATGTCCAAAAGGTTGGTTTGTATTACTGGGTTACAGAGATAGGACAGAGGCATGGGCATAGTTAGAGTGCTTTTTTGGAGGATCGATGCAGACTCGATGGACCAAATGGCCTCTTTCTGCACTGTCACAATTCTATGATTATGGTCTGACCATCAGGATTTGGAACTGCTCTTTTGCAGACTATTGCAATTGTTTTAGTTAATCTGACTCTCCAACTAGAAGGGGTAACCGATGAACCAAAAGGATCAAAGACGGGGCTGGGTAAACACATTGCATGAAACTTTGGGGTCTGATGGAAAACCTGGAACTGGATTTCTATGACTCATTGTAGTGAAAGCAGCCCTTGGATAACGAGAGATATTGTAGGTCTCATCAAAAAGAAAAAAAGAGGCATTTGTCAGGGCTAAAAGGGTGGGAACAGACAAAGCCTTTATGGAATATAAGGAAAGTAGGAAGGAACTTAAGCAAGGAGTCAGGAGGCTAAAAGGGGTCACAATAAGTCATTGGCAAATAGGGTTAAGGAAAATCCCAAGGCTTTTTACACGTACATAAAAGGCAAGAGGGTAGCCAGTGAAAAGGTTGGCCCACTGAAGTACAGGGGAGGAATCTATATGTGGAGCCAGAGGAAATGGGCGCGGTACTAAATTAATACTTTGCATCCGTATTCACCACAGAGGAGGAATTGGTGGATGGTGAGTCTGGAGAAGGGTGTGTAGATAGCGTGGGTCACATTGAGATCCAGAAAGACGAGGTGTTGGGCGTCTTGAAAAATACAAATGTGAGATAATGCATTTTGGAAGGTCTAATACAAATAGGGAATATTAGTATGGTTGAACCCTCAAGAGGATTGACAGTCAGAGAGATCTCGGTGTACAGATTCACAGGCACTGAAAGAGGCAACACAGTTGGAGAAGGTAGTCAAGAAGACATACAGCATGCTTGCCCTCATTGACCAGGGCATTGAGTATAAGAATTGGCAAGTCATGTTGCAGCTGCATAGAACCTTAGTTAGGCCACACTTGGAATATAATGTTCAATTCTGGTCACCACACTACCAGAAGGATGTGGAGGCTTTAGAGAGGGTGCAGAAGACATTTATCAGGATGTTGCCTGGTATGGAGGGCATTAGCTATGAGGGGCGGTTGAATAAACTTGGTTTGTTCTCACTGGAACGATGGAGGTTGAGGGGCGACCTGATAGAGGTCTACAAAATGATGAGGGGCGTAGACAGAGTGGATAGTCAGAGGCTTTTTCCCAGGGTAGAGGGGTCAATTACTAGAGGGCATAGGTTTAAGGTGTGAGGGGCAAGATTTAGAGGAGATGTACGAGGCAAGCTTTTTTTTTTTCACAGAGGGTAGTGGGTGCCTGGAACTCGCTGCCGGAGGAGGTGGTGGAAGCAGGGACAATAGTGACATTTAAGGGGCATCTTGTCAAATACATGAATAGGATGGGAATAGAGGGATACGGACCCAGGAAGTGTAGACGGGCAGCATGGTCGGCACAGGCTTGGAGGGCCGAAGGACCTGTTCCTGTGCTTTACTGTTCTTTGTTCTTTGTAATTTGGACATTCGGAATTCTCCACGGGAGGCGAACCGTGGAAGGGGGGGGGGGGGGGGGGGACGGGAGAGGTGGGCCGGCGGGGTGGGGGCAGGGAAGCGGGAGCTGGAGGGAGGGCACGGGTTGCCAAAACGTGCATGACACCTCCAGGAGCGGGGAACGAGGAAAATGGAGATGGGGGACGGGAGGAGCGGCAGAAGCGGGGGCGAGCGTGGGACGGCAGCGAGACCTGTCCGGGAGGGGGGGGGAACAACAACACACAGCACAGCCAAATATTGCACACTGTGAGTTTCTCCCCGGCACCCAAATGTGTGTGTGCCCCCCCAGTCCCCGCCACCCCAGCCCCCCCGCAGGCAGTCGCCTACTTACGTGGTGTGGGTAGTTTGCCAGATGTACAGAGCTGCCGCTGTCGAACTGGTGCACAATACCCCACCAGTTATTATATTTCATATTTTATTATATTTTTTTTATGTTGGGTGTGCCCTTCTCCTCTAAATATGTGTATATATATATATATATATGTTTCTTATTCTGTGTACATAACGGTAATTATACCTTGTTCAAAAACCCAATTAAAACATTTATATTTAAAAAATCAGCAGCAACCCGGGGGGGGGGGGGGGGGGCTACGGGTTCGTTATGGGGGTTTGTTCTCATGGTTTTATGCTTATATCTTTTTCTTGTTAATTTATTGTTTTTGTATTGGAGGGGAGGGGTTACTGTTTTTCTCTGTTGTGATAATATTTGTTGTTGAAAACGTGAATAAAAAAAATTATTTCAAATCTGAGACACAGATCAGGGGCGAAATTCTCCGACCCCCAGCAGGGTCGCGGAATCGCCTGGGGGCGCCTAAAATCCCGCCCCCGCCGTGGCAGAGATTCTCCGCCACCCGGGAAGTGGCGGCGGCGGAATCTCGCCACTCCGATCGGAGATACCCTGCGGTGATTCTCCGGCCCGGATGGGCCGAAGTCCCGCCGCTGGGAGGCCTCTCCCGCCGCCGAGGTTTAAACCACCTCTGGAACGGCGGGCTCAGTGGCGCGAGCAGGCCCCCGGGGTCCTGGGGGGGCGGGGGGGGCGATCGAACCCCGGGGGGTGCCCCCACGGTGGCCTGGCCCGCGATCGGTGCCCCCCACTCAGACTCCGGGCCAGTGCCCTGGCTGCACTATGTTCTTCCGCGTCTGCCACAGCCTCCGCCATGGCGGAGGCGGAAGAGAACCCCACATCGCGCATGCGCTGGCAGTGACGTCAGCGGCCAGCTGCCACTGACGTCACTGCTGGCGCATGCACGGACTAGCGAAAGCCTTTCGGCCAGCCCCGCTGCCGGGGGCGTCGGTTTTTTGCGCCGGTCTTCTGGTGGCAACCGCTCCGGCGTGGGGGTCCGGTCCGGCGCGACCCCGGAGTGGTTGGCGCCACTTCCCTACTCCGGGACCCTCCGTCACGCCGGGTAGGGGAGAATGCCACCCCAGAGAAGAGTTCGAGAAATAATTGGAACAGGAGAAAGCACTGCATTCAAAGCAGGTAGCAGACCACGCAAAGCATTTAGAACAGGAGAGCGAATTCAATTCAAAGCAGGTAGCAGACCATGCAAAGCAGCTAGAGACCATTAATAGACCGAATGACCAAAATTTATATGCATCTCCACTCTGGATTCAAAATCTCGACTGTGAGGCTGATCATACATCAGTTTTGTTACAACAGCAGGGTCATGTCATTACCTCTGCTTATGAAACCACTGTTGAAGCAAAAGATTGTTATCAGAATTGTGCTCAAGCTGAGGAATAAATTCGGTCCCTTCAACTGGAGTTGCATAACTCACTGGCTGCTTTTCAGGAGTATTTGAAGGAAGCAGGAGCAGGGCTAGACCACTCATTTGTACACGTTAGAAAAGGAGTTTTGGAGATCAAGAACAAAGAAAAGTACAGCACAAGAACAGGCCCTTCGGCCCTCCAAGCCTGCGCCGACCATGCTGCCCGTCTAAACTAAAATCTTCTAACCTTCCAGGGTCCGTATCCCTCTGTTTCCATCCTATTCATGTATTTGTCAAGATGCCCCCTAAACTTCATTATCGTCCCTGCTTCCACCACCTCCTCTGGCAGCGAGTTCCAGGCACCCACTACCCTCTGTGTAAAAAAAAACTTGTAAAAAAAAAACTTGCCTTGTACATCTCCTGTAAACCTTGCCCCTCGCACCTTAAACCTATGCCCCCTAGTAATTGACCCCTCTACCCTGGGAAAAAGTATCTGACTATCCACTCTGTCTATGGCCCTCATAATTTTGTAGACCTCTATCAGGTCGTTCCTCAACCTCCGTTATTCTAGTGAGAACAAACCGAGTTTATTCAACCGCCCCTCACAGCTAATGCCCTCCATACCAGGCAACATCCTAGTACATCTCCTCTGAACCCTTTCCAAAGCTTCCACATCCTTCTTATAATGTGGTGACCAGAACTGCACGCAGTACTCCAGGTGCAGCCGCACCAGAGTTATGTACAGCTGCAGCATGACCTTGTGGTTCCGAAACTCAATCCCCCTGCTTAGAAAGGCTAGCACACCATATGCCTTCTTAACGCCCTATTAACCTGGGTGGCAACTTTCAGGGATTTATGTACCTGGATGCCGAGATCTCTCTGTTCATCTACACTACCAAGAATCTTGCCATTAGCCCAGTACTCTGCATTCCTGTTACTCTTTCCAAAGTGAACCACCTCACACTTTTCCGCATTAAACTCCATCTGCCACCTCTCAGCCCAGCTCTGCAGCTTATCTATGTCCCTCTGTATCCTACAACATCCTTCAACACTATCCACAACTCCACCAACCTTCGTGTCATCTGCAAATTTACTAACCCATCCTTCTACACCCTCTTCCAGGTCATTTATAAAAATTACAAACAGCAGTGGCCCCAAAACAGATCCTTGCGGTACACCACTAGTAACTGAACTCCAGGATGAACATTTGCCATCAACCACCACCCTCTGTCTTCTTTCAGCTAGCCAATTACTGATCCAAACCGCTAAATCACCTTCAATTCCATAACATAGAACAGTACAGCACAGAATAGGCCCTTCGGCCCTCGATGTTGTGCCGAGACACGATCACCCTACTCAAACCCACGTATCCACCCTATACCCGTAACCCAACAACCCCCCCTTAACCTTACTTTTTAGGACACTACGGGCAATTTAGCATGGCCAATCCACCTAACCCGCACATCTTTGGACTGTGGGAGGAAACCGGAGCACCCTGAGGAAACCCACGCACACACGGGGAGGACGTGCAGACTCCGCACAGACAGTGACCCAGCCGGGAATCGAACCTGGGACCCTGGAGCTGTGAAGCATTTATGCTAACCACCATGCTACTGTGCTGCCCGTACTTCCTTATTTTCTGCAATAGCCTACCGTGGGGAACCTTATCAAACGCCTTACTGAAATCCATATACACCACATCAACAGCTTTACCCTGATCCACCTGTTTGGTCACCTTCTCAAAAAACTCAATAAGGTTTGTGAGGCATGACCTACCCTTCACAAAACCGTGTTGACTATCGCTAATCAACTTGTTCTTTTCAAGATGATTATAAACCCTATCTCTTATAACCTTTTCCAACATTTTACCCACAACCGAAGTAAGGCTCACAGGTCTATAATTACCAAGGTTGTCTCTACTCCCCTTCTTGAACAAGGGGACAACATTTGCTATCCTCCAGTCTTCCGGCACTATTCCTGTCGACAAAGACGACATAAAGATCAAGGACAAAGGCTCTGCAATCTCCTCCCTGGCTTCCCAGAGAATCCTAGGATAAATCCCATCTGGCCCAGGGGACTTATCTATTTTGACATTTTCCAAAATTGCTAACACCTCCTCCTTTTGAACCTCAATTCCATCTAGCCTGGTCGACTGAACCGGAGTGTTCTCCTCGACAACATTGTCTTTCTCCAGTGTAAACACTGACAAAAAATATCCATTTAACGCTTCCCCTATCTCCTCTGATTCCACACACAACTTTCCACTACTATCCTTGATTGGCCCTAATCTTACTCGAGTCATTCTTTTGTTCCTGATATACCTATAGAAAGCCTTAGGGTTTTCCTTGATCCTATCCGCCAACGACTTTTCGTGTCCTCTCCTCGCTCTTCTTAACTCTCCCTTTAGGTCCTTCCTGGCTAACTTGTAACTCTCAAGTGCCCTAACTGAGCCTTCATATCTCATCCTAACATAAGCCTTCTTCTTCCTCTTGACAAGTGCTTCAACTTCCTTAGTAAACCACGGTTCCCTTGCTCGACAACTTCCTCCCTGCCTGACAGGTACATACTTATCAAGGACATGCAGTAGCTGTTCCTTGAAAAAGCTCCACATTTCGATTGTACCCATCCCCTGCAGTTTCCTTCCCCATCCTATACATCCTAAATCTTGCCGAATAGCATCATAATTGCCTTTCCCCCAGCTAGAATTCTTGCCTTGCGGTATATACCTATCCCTGCCCATTGCTAAAGTAAACATAACCGAGTTGTGATCACTATCACCAAAGTGCTCACCTACATCTAAATCTAACACCTGGCCGGGTTCATTACCTAGTACCAAATCCAATGTGGCCTCGCCCCTTGTTGGCCTGTCTACATACTGTGTCAGAAAACCCTCCTGCACACACTGCACAAAAACTGACCCATCTATAGTACTCGAACTATAGTATTTCCAGTCAATATTTGGAAAGTTAAAGTCCCCCATAACAACTACCCTGTTACTCTCGCTCCTGTCGAGAATCATCTTTGCAATCCTTTCCTCTACATCTCTGGAACTATTCGGAGGTCTATAGACAACTCCCAACAGGGTGACCTCTCCTCTACTGTTCCTAACCTCGGCCCATACTACCTCAGTAGGCGAGTCCTCAAGCATCCTTTCTACCGCCGTAATACTTTCCTTGATTAACAATGCCACACCCTCCCTCTTTTACCATCTTCTCTGTTCTTACAGAAACATCTAAATCCTGGAACCTGCAACAACCATTCCTGTCCCTGCTCTACCCATGTCTCCGAAATCGCCACAACATCGAGATCCCAGGTACCAACGCATGCTGCAAGCTCACCCACCTTATTCCGGATGCTCCTGGCATTGAAGTAGACACACTTCAAACCAGCATCCTGCTTGCCGGTGCCCTCTTTCGAACTTTTAACCCTATCCCTGACCTCACTACTCTCAACATCCTGTACACTGGGACTACAATTTAGGTTCCCATCCCCCTGCTGAATTAGTTTAAACCCCCCCGAAGAGCACTAGCAAATCTCCCCCCCAGGACAAACAGATATTGAAACTAGAGTTGGTGCAAATGCGTTGGATGGGAGTGGAAAGATGATTAGGCCAAGCTATGACAGATTTCCAGCTCAAGTGAAATATCTTGGCTTAGTTATAAAGAACAGACACCTTTGGCAAGATATTGGAGGGCAGCTGGTATCCACTTGCAAGAAAGGAGAAAAGGGACCCAGGAAAAGCAATTTGTTCTGCAAGTTTGATCAAAGCAGTACCTCATCCTCCGTTGCCGCCTCCTCCTCAATTTCTGCAGTAGCTAGTCTAGATGCTGCTTCAAGTGCTCCAACAATTTCACGATCTCCAGATGTTTCTTCCACCCCTGGTATTGGTGAGAATCCTAAAGGAAGACAACACTGATTAACCACTTAGAAGTTAATTTTCTGGTTGCAGGTAATTTCACTGTACATCAGTTTCACACCACATGTAACTTTAGAAAGTGTTAAAGCAGACAGGTTGATCCAATCCAAGATTTTCAGTTCTCTTACTGTGAAAAATGCTGCGCACAACCTAATTTTAAAGTTATAATTACAATTTCAATCAATGCAGCTTGTCTGATGAACTTATTGAGCAATTACTCACTTATTTCTAAAACAACTACAGTTTAATAGCAAGTTTAATCAGACAATGATTGATGTTTGTGTTGCTGTCATTGAAACTGGTATTGGGTGATACTGCTAAAACAGCATTATTGAAGTCATTAGAACCAAAGAGGGAGCAGAGTTGTAAGTTACATGAAGTTAAATTCTTATTGCGTTCATTTAACAATTTATATAGAAGAGAGTTTGGTGAAGTAATTCAGGAAAAATAAATTGTAGATTTATATTAATCAAAAAGAGGGCAGGACTTGACTGGCATACTACAGCTCTTAGGCACAGGTTGATACCACCTCCATTCCCTTTCTGTACCTCAGCTTCCCTTTGGACAGTCAGCACTACAAACACATTTCAGTTTCAAATTTGATGCTCAACTTGGAGTCAATGAAAGGTCCTGCTTATTGATTCATTCCAAGCCATAACCCAGAGCATGATCAATTAGGTTATTGCATTCTAATTAGCTTAAGGGATGTGTGATCAATGTATGATTGGTCTAGGTGGACATGATTGATATCTAATTGGTTTCTGGAAGATGATGGCTATCTACTGGCCCTCTAAGATGTCAGTTACATGTGGGACCATCCTCTCAATAGGGTCTGTTACTTTACTTATTTCTGGTCAAGATCAAATAATGTTTTTGATATCTTCCTTGCCCATTTGTCCAGGAAGGAGCAGGTATGCTGCCGTGCCTCATGATTTATGCCCAATGTTTCAGACTTGCTTAATTGGTGCAGGATCCTCATTGAATCAGACCCTTATCACTAACTATTTTGGTTAATTTCTTGTGGTTATGGAATGAGTGACTTTTAAAACAAAGGGCAGAATGGTAAAGTTGCTGAGAACCTGAAAACTAAAGATTACACAGTAGTAATATAAAATATTACAAATTGGGTAGTATTTAAAAGTTAGACAGAGTGTGTATCAAATATAGCTGTGCAGCAGTTAAATAGCGTTTTAAACATAAGGTATTACAGTCTCCTTATTCATTCACTTAATATAGTCTGGAGTGATAAAAGTCTAAAAGGATTATACAGTCAAATCTAGTCACACTCTATTATGAAATTCGCCTAATATAAGGATTGCATCGAGCCAAATAAAACTGTTTTCCCTACAACATGACAAAACGACTTCCAGTGACGGGGATGTGCCGAGTTGTCGCACATCAGGCGGATCACCTCCATACAACAGAAAAATAGGTATTTTTGGCTGGATTAAGCCCGCAAAATCAGATTTAAACATCCTCTCACCCTCAACAATAGAACGAAAAACAAAATGCCAGGAAGCAACCGCTCGTGAGGCCACAGGGACACCAGAAACTGCGGCAAGGGGCAGGAGCGGCAAGCAAATTGGTCGGTGGACCCACAAGGCAAGGGGTCCTCAGCCTCCCCGAAAGAGGGAATCCGCCAACCCAGAAAACAAGCTCTCCTTACTGTGGCCCCCTAAGAAAGGGAAACCCTGGAGTGCAGAGTGCATCCACAAGGTAAGTATGGTTGATCCCACAGGAGGAGGGGGACAATAACCCACCATCAGGATAGTCAACTGGAACATCAGGGGACTTAACGACTCAGTGAAAAGATCCGGAATCTTCAACCACCTGAAAGACAGGAAAGCTGACATAGTCTTCCTCCAAGAGACTCACCTGGGGAGGACTGACTGTTGGTAAGAAAGAGCTGGGTGGGGCAGACCTACAATTCATGTGATGGGACGAGGGGTAGCCATACTACTGAGTAAGAGGATAGTGTTCACCGCAACATGGACGGCTACCGACCAAGGGGCACGGTACATCACGGTCACCGGTAGTCCTGGTAAACATGTATGCCCCCAAATGGGACAGAATTAATTGAAAAGACCATGGCGGAAATCCCCGATATCGACACACACCAACTGATCATGGGGGTGGAGACTTCAACTATGTACAGGACCCACGGAGAGACAAGTCAAACCCAGAACAGGGAAAACGACAGATACGGCTAAGGAACTGGAAACATTCATGGAGCAGATGGGCCAGAGGACCAATGGGCGGTTCATGCACCCGCGTGAGAAGGAATTAAGACCATAAGACCATAAGACATAGGAGCGGAAGTAAGGCCATTCGGCCCATCGAGTCCACTCCACCATTCAATCATGGTTGATTTCAACTCCATTTACCCGCTCTCTCCCCATAGCCCTTAATTCCTCGAGAAATCAAGAATTTATCAATTTCTGTCTTAAAGACACTCAATGTCCCGGCCTCCACCGCCCTCTGTGGCAATGAATTCCACAGACCTACCACTCTCTGGCTGAAGAAATTTCTCCTCATCTCTGTTCTAAAGTGACTCCCTTTTATTCTAAGGCTGTGCCCCGCGTCCTAGTCTCCCCTGCTAATGGAAACAACTTCCCTACGTCCATCCTATCCAAGCCATTCATTATCTTGTAAGTTTCTATTAGATCTCCCCTCAACCTCCTAAACTCCAATGAATATAATCCCACGATCCTCAGACGTTCATCGTATGTTAGGCCTACCATTCCTGGGATCATCCGTGTGAATCTCCGCTGGACCCGCTCCAGTGCCAGTATGTCCTTCCTGAGGTGTGGGGCCCAAAATTGCTCACAGTATTCTAAATGGGGCCTAACTAGTGCTTTATAAAGCCTCAGAAGTACATCCCTGCTTTTATATTCCAAGCCTCTTGAGATAAATGACAACATTACATTTGCTTTCTTAATTACAGACTCAACCTGCAAGTTTACCTTTAGAGAATCCTGGACTAGGACTCCCAAGTCCCTTTGCACTTTAGCATTATGAATTTTGTCACCGTTTAGAAAATAGTCCATGCCTCTATTCTTTTTTCCAAAGTGCAAGACCTCGCACTTGCCCACGATGAATTTCATCAGCCACTTCTTGGACCATTCTCCTAAACTGTCTAGGTCTTTCTGCAGCCTCCCCACCTCCTCAATACTACCTGCCCCTCCACCTATATTTGTATCATCGGCAAACTTGGCCAGAATGCCCCCAGTCCCGTCATCTAGATCGTTAATATATAAAGAGAACAGCTGTGGCCCCAACACTGAACCCTGCGGGACACCACTTGTCACCGGTTGCCATTCCGAAAAATAACCTTTTATCCCAACTCTCTGCCTTCTGTCTGACAGCCAATCGTCAATCCATGTTAGTACCTTGCCTCGAATACCATGGGCGCTTATTTTACTCAGCAGTCTCCCGTGAGGCACCTTGTCAAAGGCCTTTTGGAAGTCAAGATAGATAACATCCATTGGCTCTCCTTGGTCTAACCTATTTGTTATCGCTTCAAAGAACTCTAACAGGTTTGTCAGGCACGACCTCCCCTTACTAAATCCATGCTGACTTGTCCTAATCCGACCCTGCACTTCCAAGAATTTAGAAATCTCATCCTTAACGATGGATTCTAGAATTTTGCCAACAACCGAGGTTAGGCTAATTGGCCTATAATTTTCCATCTTTTTTCTTGTTCCCTTCTTGAACAGGGGGGTTACAACAGCAATTTTCCAATCCTCTGGGACTTTCCCTGATTCCAGTGACTTTTGAAAGATCATAACTAATGCCTCCACTATTTCTTCAGCTATCTCCTTTAGAACTCTAGGATGTAGCCCATCTGGGCCCGGAGATTTATCAATTTTCAGACCTTTTAGTTTCTCTAGCACCTTCTCCTTTGTGATGGCAACCATATTCAACTCTGCCCCCTGACTTTCCTGAATTGTTGGGATGTTACTCATGTCTTCTACTGTGAAGACTGACGCAAAGTACTTATTAAGTTCCTCAGCTATTTCCTTGTCTCCCATCACTAGATTACCAGCGTCATTTTGGAGCGGCCCAATGTCTACTTTTGCCTCCCGTTTGTTTTTAATGTATTTAAAGAAACTTTTACTATCATTCCTAATGTTACTGGCTAGCCTACCTTCATATTTGATCCTCTCCTTCCTTATTTCTCTCTTTGTTATCGTCTGTTTGTTTTTGTAGCCTTCCCAATCTTCTGACTTCCCACTACTCTTTGCCACATTATAGGCTCTCTCTTTTGCCTTGATGCATTCCCTGACTTCCTTTGTCAGCCATGGCTGCCTAATCCTCCCTCTGATAACCTTTCTTTTTTTTGGGATGAACCTCTGCACTGTGTCCTCAATTACTCCCAGAAACTCCTGCCATTGCTGTTCTACTGTCTTTCCCACTAGGCTCTGCTTCCAGTCGATTTTCGTCAGTTCCTCCCTCATGCGCCTGTAATTACCTTTATTTAACTGTAAAACCTTTACATCTGATTCAAGCTTCCTTCTTTCAAATTGCAGACTGAATTCTACCATATTATGATCACTGCTTCCTAAGTGTTCCCTTACTTTAAGATCTTTTATCAATTCTGGCTCATTACATAACACTAAGTCCAGAATAGCCTGTTCCCTCGTGGGCTCCATCACAAGCTGTTCCAAAAAGCCATCCTGTAAACATTCAATGAATTCCCTTTCTTTGGGTCCACTGGCAACATTATTTACCCAGTCCACCTGCATATTGAAGTCCCCCATGATCACTGTGACCTTGCCTTTCTGACATGCCCTTTCTATTTCGTGGTGCATTTTGTGCCCCTGGTCCTGACCACTGTCAGGAGGCCTGTACATAACTCCCATTATGGTTTTTTGCCTTTGTGGTTCCTCAACTCTACCCACACAGACTCCACATCGTCTGACCCTATGTCGTTTAGTGCTATTGATTTAATTTCATTTCTAATTAACAAGGCAACCCCGCCCCCTCTACCCACCTCTCTGTCTTTTCGATAGGTTGTAAATCCCTGGATGTTTAACTGCCAGTCCTGAACCCCCTGCAACCATGTCTCTGTGATGCCTACCACATCATACCTGCCAGTCACAATCTGGGCCACAAGCTCATCTACCTTGTTCCGTACACTGCGGGCATTTAAATATAGCACCTTTAATTCCCTATTGACTGTCCCTTTTTGTTTTCTTAGTGTGGTGGACCTTGGTTTACTGAGCCTTTCCATACACTGTGTCATATTTTGTGAGATGGGGACTATCGTAACCTCTCCTGAGCTCTGTCTTTTCGGGATTTTTTGTAATCCTAAGCAGCTACGCTTCCCACTGATTCCTTCACCTCTTGGTTCCCTGACTTTCCCTTCCCCCCCAATCTCTAGTTTAAAGTCCTATTGACCACCCTATTTACTCTTTTCGCCAGAACACTGGTCCCAGCTCGGTTCAGGTGGAGACCATCCCAACGGTATAGGTCCCCACTGTCCCAAAGATCTACATCCGTATCGGCTTCTTTGTAGTGGGGAAATCAGTGCTTTCAGAAATAGTAAGAGCGGAATACTCCATGATTGTAATCTCCGACTACACTCCACATTACATAGAGGTGAGATTAGAGACGGGCCGTGCCCAACGCCCCACATGGAGGTTGGACGCAACCCTCCTGGCCGACAAGGTCTTCTGCCAGAAAATATCACAGGCCATAGGCGAGTATGTCATTAACAACCAAAGCAGGGAAGTCTCACTATCCACATTCTGGGAGGAAGTGAGGGCTGTGATTATAGAAGAAATCGCTCCATTAGGCTTGCAGAGACAGAGAATCATAAAATTTACAATGCAGAAGAAAGCCATTCGGCCCATGGAGCCTGCACCGACCCTTGGAAAGAGCATGCTACTTAAGCCCACGCTTCCACTCTATCCCGGTAACTTAACCTTTTGAACTCTAAGGGGCAATTTAGCATGGCCAATCCACCTAACCAGCACATCTTTGGACTGTGGGAGGAAACTGGAGCACCAAAGGAAATGCACGCAGACACGGGGAGAAAATGCAAACTCCACACAGTTACCCAAAGCCGGAATTGAACCCAGGTCGTTGAGCTGTGAGTGAGCAGTGCTAACCACTGTGCCACCCTGGAAGAGCGTGGCTAGGCAGCAACTGATCAACTCCATCCTGGAGGTCGACAGATGGTACTTCGAGTCCCCGACCGTTGAGCTTCGGGCAGAGAGGAAAAAGCTACAAATGGACTTTTACCTGCTATCCACCAGGAAAGCAGTGCACCAACTCCGTGAGACACTGGGAACTTTTACAAGCACGGAGACAAGGCTAGCTGCTTGCTGGCTTACCAGCTGAGAAAGCAGACAGCCACGAGGGAAATAGCCCAGGTAAAAGATAGCAGAGGCAGACTGGTAACTGAACCAGAAAACGGCAAAAAGCATTCAAGGCCTTCCACCGGGGACTATATACCACTGAGCCCCCCTGATGGGGACTCGGGGATGAAACGGTTCCTCGATGGACTGGATATGCCAGTCGTAGGGGACAATAGACAGGGGGGTAACTGGAAGCACCACTAGGATTGGGAGAGGTCAAGGAGAGCATCAACTCCATGCAGGCGGGGAAGGCTCCGGGACCCAAAGGGTTCCTGGGGACTTCTACAAAAGATTTGCGACGGCACTGGCCCCACACTTGCGGGAAATGAATGAAAATGAAATGAAAATTGCTTATTGTCACAAGTAGGCTTCAAATGAAGTTACTGTGAAAAGCCCCCAGTCGCCTGTTCGGGGAGGCTGTTATGGGAAATGTTTGTAGACTCGCTAGCGAGGGGCACCCCTGCCTCCAATGCTAACACAGGCCACCACCATATCGTTGAAACCCAAAAAGGACAAAGACCCAACAGATTCCAGATCATACAGACCCATTTCGCTGCTCAATGTAAACGTGAAAATATTTAAGTCCTGGCCATGCGGCTGGAGAACCGTGTATCAGAGGTGGTCTCAGAAGACCAGATGGGTCATTAGGCGCCTGCTGAATGTGACAATTACCTCATTCGGGGAGAGAACACCAGAGGTGATTGTTTCCCTGGGCCTTCGACAGCGTAGAGTGGAAATACCTCATTGAGGTACTAGAGCGGTCTGGGCTAGGAACAGGGTTAACTCCTGTACAATGCGCCCAAGGTGAGCGCATGGACCAACGCCACCAGCTCTGAATACTTCCAGCTACACAGAGGCACAAGGCAAGGATTCCCGCTGTCCCTGCTCCCTTTTGCCCTGGCCATCAAGCTGCAGGCGATCGCTCAGGGAACGGCAAGAAGCTGGAGGTATCCAGGTTGGGGGGTGGGGGGCTCACTATGTGGATGACCTCCTCTACATCCCAGACCCCCAAAGCAGCACGAAAGAAATTCTGAAGCTCCTGGGAGACTTCAGAGCCTTCTCGGACTACAAACTCAACCTAGGCAAAAGTTTTACTGATGAACTGGAGAGGGGGGGGGGGGGGGTAGCCACAATATTTATATGGCTAGTCGGCAATGGTAACCCCAAGATGGTGATCATGAATGATTCAGGAATGGTAATGCTATTTAACATCAAGGAGCCTCTCTTGTCGGGAGATATTCATCGCATGGCACTTGTGTGGCGTGAATGTTACTTGCTACTCGTCAGTCAAAGTCCGGACATCGTTCAGGTCTTGTTGCATTTGGACTTGCACTACTTCACTATCAGATGAATCTATGCCATTTAGCACGGTGGGAGTGCCCATGACACAATGGAGGGTTCCTCACTGTGGAAACTCGGCTTTGCCTTCACAAGGACTATGTGGTGGCCACTCCTACCGATACTGTCATTAACAGATGCAACTACGGCAGGTAGGTTGTTCAGGAGGAGGACAAGTATTCCGTCCTGTTCGTTCCCCCACCACTTGCTGCAGTCCCAGTCTAGCATCTATGACCTTAAGACCTGACCAGCTCGGCCTGTGGTGGCACACTCAGCCACTCTTGGTGCTGGGACAATGAAGTCCCCACCCAGAATACATTCTGTGCCCTTGCCACCCTCAGTGCTAGTTCTAAGTGGTATTCAACATGGAGGAGTACTGATTCATCAGCTGAGGGTAGGGGAGCTGTAATCAGCAAGAATTTTATTTGCCCATGTTAACATGATGCCAGAGTTGATGTTCAGGACTCCCAGGGGAACTCCCTCCCATTGTACACCACTGTGCCGCCACGTCTGTGGGACAGGATATACCCAGACATGGTGGTGTCTGGGACATTATCTGCAATGTATTATTTCATGAGTATGACTATGTCAGGCTGTTGCTTGACTAGTCTGTGAGAGAGCGCTCCCAATTTTGGCACAAGCCCACTGTTAGTGTGGCTGACTTTGCAGGATCGACAGGGCTGGTTTTGCCATTGTCGCTTCCAGTACCTAGGTTAATGTCAGGTGGTCCATCCAGTTTCATTTCTTTGTTTTGTTTCATAGCGATTGAATTCAGCTGAATGGCTTGCTCGGCCATTTTAGAGAGCATGTAAGAATCAACTACATTTCTGTGGGTCTGGAGTCACATGTAGACCAAATCAGGTAAGGATGATAGGTTTTGCTCCCTAAGGACATTACTGAACCAGTTGTTTTTTTAAAAACTATAATTGCCAATGGTTTCATCATCAGGGGTTGGTTTAGCACAGGGCTAAATAGCTGGCTTTTAAAGCAGACACAGCAGGCCAGCAGCACTGTTCAATTCCCGTACCAGCCTCCCGAACAGGCGCCGGAATATGGCTTTTCACAGTAACTTCATTTGAAGCCTACTTGTGACAATAAACAATTTTCATTTCATTTTTTTTTCATTTCATTATACTTTTAAATCCAGATGTCGTATTGAGTTTGGTGGAATTCGAACTTTGGGTCCTCAATTATTAACCCAGGTCTCTGGGTTACAAGTCCAGTGACAATAACACCTATGCCACCTCATAATTCCCCTCACGAAAATGGATATCTTCTCGAACTGCTGCAATCAACGGAGATTACAGATCTTGCAGGGAGTTTTGTAACAATCCTGCAGACTCGCGGTCACCATTACTGCCACTCGCTGTTTATTCCAGGCTTACCTAATTTAATTTAAATTCCCCAATTGCTGGGGTGAGATTTAAACTCTGGTCTCCAAACTATTAGTCTGAATTAATAGTTCACTATCATAATTACTGTATCAATGCAATTGTCTAATTGTTTGTTCTTTCATGGGATGTGCAAGTCACTGGCAAGACACACTTTTGTTGCCCATTCTTAATTGCCCTCAAGAAGGTCATAGTGAGTTGCCTTCTTAAAATCACTGTAGTCCTTGTGGTATAGGCACATCCATTGTTGTTAGGAAAGGAGTTCATAGAATCCCTACAGTGCAGAAGCAGGCCTCTCGGCCCATCAAGTCCGCATCGATCCTTGGAAATAGCACCTCCAAGGTTCACCTGCCCACCCTATGCCTGCAGCCCTTCCTAACCTTTTGGTTGCTAAAGGGCAATTTAACATAACCAATCTACCCAACCTGTACATCTTTGGTCTGCGGGAGGAAACCGGAGCACCCCCACACAGACACGGGGAGAAAGTGCAAACGCCACAGAGACAGAAACCCGAGGCTGGAATTGAACCCAGGTTTATTTTTCCCCAATGACAATGAAGGAACAGCAATGCAGTTCTAAATCAGTATGGTGTGCACTTGGAAGGGAATTTTCAAGTAGTGGTGCTCCCATGTGTCTGCAGCACACGTCCTTCTAGGTCAGGGGTGGGCAAACTTTTCCGTGCAAGGGCCACATTCAGAAATTCACAATTTTAAAGGGCCGCATAGTATATTAAGTAAAATAATTACTTCACCCGGTTATGATTCTGGGCGCCTCATATAGAACACAGAACAGTACAGCACAGAACAGGCCCTTCGGCCCTCGATGTTGTGGCGAGCAATGATCACCCTACTCAAGTCTACGTGTCCACCCTATACCAGTAAGTAACCTAACACCCCCCCCCCCCCCCCCCCATAAAAAAATTTTTTTTTTTTTTTTTATATGACTTGGTGGGCCGCATAAAGACCTTTGGCGGGCCACATGCGGCCCGCGAGCCGTAGTTTGCCCACCCCTGTTCTAGGTGGTAGAGGTTGCAAGTTTGACCTCTGCTGTTGAAGGAAGCATGGGGAATTGGGTAAATTCTGAACGAAAATTAGTCAAAACTGTTTACACTATAAGTCTGGTGAACATCCATAAAAGAAACAAGATAAATTCCACCTTTACTGAGTCAGCCAACTCAGTGATAACTCTCTCACCAAGTCAGAAGGTTGTATATTCAGGCCCCACTCAAGAGACCAGAGTCCATGTTCTAGGCTGATACCCAAGGGTGTGTCGACTTTGGGTTCAGATGTTAAATTGAGACCAATGTCCTTAGGTGGTTGAAAAAGATCCCATGGCACCAATCAAAACAGAGTAAAGGTCTCCCCAATGCCCGTGCCAATGTTTATGCCTCAACCGCCATTAGTTTTAAAATAATTATCTGGTTGTGTTCTCACTGGTGGTTGTGGGACTTTACCATGCACAAATTAGCCTCTGCATTTCCTACATTACAAGAGTTACAACACTTAATTTTTTTTTTAAATTTAGAGTACCCAATTCATTTTTTTCAATTAAGGGGCAATTTAGCATGACCAATCCACCTACCCTGCACATCTGCATGTTGTGGGGGCATAACCCACGCAAACACGGGGAGAACGTGCAAACTCCACACTGACAGTGACCCAGAGCCGGGGAGTTGCAACATTTTTAAAGTACTTCATTAGATATGAAGCGCTTTGTGGCATCCCTAGGTTGTGAAAGGCCCATTGTTCACACAAGCTTTCCTTAGTTTGATCCTTATTAAGAATAATCAACAAATCAACAAATAAAGCTTCATCACCATTACAAATTGAGGCGAGGCGAAGGGGAATTTCCCACTGCTCTTTGTAAAATAATATTGACAGTCCCAGAGGACCATAGATAAATAGATACATAGAAGATAGGAGCAGGAGGAGGCCTTTTGGCCCCTCGAGTCTGATCCGCCATTCATCACTGATCATCCAACTCAATAGCCTAAACCTGCTTTCCCCCCTTAGGCTGCTCATTCCTTTGAGAGCTGACTGGTGGTGATTTAACCGGAGGGTCACCACACCTCAGGTGAGGGACAAGGTTGAGAAGGTGGGGCTTTCATGAATAACCTCAGCCGGTACAGGAGTTGAACCCGCGCTGTTGATGTCACTCAACATCACAAACCAACCACCCAGCCAACTGAGCTAACCAACCCCCAACTACTATGTAAATGTCATATATACAATGATGCACAACTTTGTCTGGTGTTTGTGGGGCAAGAGGGGTGTAAAGGAATTCTTGGCAAGAGATTTTTCCGTGAAGTACACTGGAAAGACAGTGACACATTTTCCAAGCAGGTTGCATACACGAGTTGTTGGTTGTCGAGGATTTGAAAATCAAACACACGTTAGTTGATTTAACTGCAGTATGTGATTTGCTTCTGAAACATGCGGTTATTGCTGAAGCTCACTTCTACATGGGTGTAATTGTTTGTTTACTTCCGGTCTTTCCTCGAAAAGGAGAAAGTTGCAGAGCATCATTTCCTTTGCTTTTTCCCCCTCATAATGGTTACTTTATTTTAATTCAATTCTCTTTTCAACTCCTACTACTGAAGTGAATTCCATTTTCAGTTCAAACACTTCATCCTCACGATCCCTGCAACAGGCAACTCACAGATTTGTATGCTGTGAGTATAAGGTGTAGTTGTCAAGTAATTATCAGGATGAGGCAAGCCTACACCACATACATAGATACACCTCATACATAGGTTGCAATGAATCCTTGCTCACTGCATTTGGAATTAAAGCTATGAAACTGGATGTTGAGGGGCTTTCTGGCTGTACACAACTCAGTTGGAAGAAAGTGCATGGAAAAATCCTGTGAGCTCACATGCCTGATTCACAGTAGCCTGTACTTTATACCAGTCTCTTGTGGTGGGTACACGGACTGGCAAGATGTCTTTAGAAAAAGGAAGCCTATACACATAAATATACTATCATTGCACTCAACTTGTCACTGCAGATGTACTAATTAACATACTGTTGAAGATAACCAAAAATCTGATAAACCATGATATTGAGATATTTATGATGCAATGGGCAATTGGATATAGATAAAACGAAAAAAAAATGAAGGGCTATGGGGAAAATGCAACGGAGTGAAAATTATTGTATGGCTCTTTCAAAGAGTCGTCATGGACACAATGGGCAGTATGGACTCCTTTGTTGAATCATTTTATTTAAAAAAACTTACTGGAAATTAAGATTTTCTTTCCATATCTTCCATTCTTATGCATTGTAGTGAATGTAGGGACTCACAGTTTACAAGAAACATAAATTAGGGCGACACAATAGTTCACTGGTCAGCACTGCTGCCACAGAGCGCCGAGGACCTAGGTTCAATCCCAGCTCCGGGTCATTGTCCGTGTGGAGTTTGCGCATTCTCCCAGTGTCTACGTACACTCATCCCCACAACCCAAAAAGATGTGCAGCGTAGGTGAATTGGCGACACTAAATTGCCCCTCAATTGGGAAAAAAAATTGGATACTCAAAATTAAAAAGAAAACATAAATTAATCAGTTTTATTTATTCATAAAGAAGAAGAAAAATCGCATTAGCCAAAAACATCCTGAAGGAGCAATCAATATATTTTTGCCAGGACTGTTTAAAAAAAAATAGATTTAGAACAAATGTTTCCAATTGTGAGGGTATCCAAAACTCATGAATATAATGTATTCTGATAACATTAGGGAATTCAAGAGAAACCTCTTTACCAAGTGGTAGAAATGTTGAACGCACAACTGCAAGGAATTGTTGAGGTGTACAGTATAATTTCATTTAAACAGAAAGTTAGGCAGTACGGGGTAGAAAGAAATAGGAGGATATACAGAGGGTAAGGAAATGAAGAGGGATAGGAGGAAGCTTGTGCGGAGCATAAAAACCGGTGGTGACCAGTTGAACCATATGATCTTTTTTTGTGCTGTACTTTCAATGTAATTGTGTAAGTCTTGCAGCCTTTTCATTGCTTCCATATTTTAAAACTACAAATGCACCGTTTAGCATGCTAAATGTGCTGACTCTATTGAGCAAAAAGTAGATACATCTTGTTAAAGCACTATACCAAGTATACTTAATCTTGTCTCAGTGGAAAATAATTTATTAAAACACTTAAAAAGCCTTGAAGTATAAAAGTGAAAAATATACAAAAATATAAAAATGGAAACTTGCTATAGTTTATGGCAGACAAAAATAATGAATTATATTTATGCAAATCTTGCATTGCATATAGGGGAAATCATGTTAACACAAATGTTCTCCATAAAAAAGCAGCAGGAATTGTATATACACAAACATTAATTCCTTTTAAGCAAAGACAAATATTTACATCATTCCTTACCTGGGGGTACAGGAAGATCTGCAAAATCCACTTTCCTTCCCGCTTTGTGTGCTCGAATGGCATCTTGATATTGCTTCAAAATTAACAAAAGGGTGGAGATTATTTTTCTCATATTCCACAGGAGTCCTATTTTCTATTGGAATTCTAATTAAAACCACCTCCAAGAAGCTTGGGGCTATCCGGTTTTGTGCCAGATATTGCACTGCACTTTCGCAACTCTTTGAAACCTTATAGAATCATAGAGTTTACAGTAAAGAAGGAGGCCACTCGGCCCATCGAGTCTGCACCGGCCCCCAGAAAGAGAACCCACCTAAGCCCACGCCTCCACCCCATCCCCGTAACCCAGTAACCCCACCTAACCTTTTTTTGGACACCACGGGAAATTTAGCATGGCCAATCTACCTAACTTGCTCATCTTTGGACTGTGGGAGGAACTCGGAGGAAACCCACGCAGACACGGGGAGAACATGCAGACTCCGCACAGACAGTGAGCCAAGCCAGGAATCGAACCTGGGACCCTGGAGCTGTGACGCAACTGTGCTAACCATTGTGCTACCATGCTGCCCAAACCAGAACTGGTTGTTGGAAACTAGTGCCTCTCTTGCATAGGTCAGAAGAAAGATTGTTGAATATTCTCCACCCATTCTCTCTAAACAAAACTATATTTTCTGTCTTTAGTTACTATCGTCAAAGATCCTCACAAGTTTCTTCTTCCGTTCTTCTTAAGCTCTAAATAGACTTGCATCATGACAAAGGATTGTTAGCTAGCTGACCCAAAAGGAATTTTTGTTTGAAGCCAAGCAAGAACAGGTTTCAGCTGAACTCAGGTTCAGGAGGGTTAAGGGTGATCATAGGAGGACAGACAAACAACATGGCCCTTCAAAACTGCTCCTCCATTCAATGCAGTCTGGCTGATCTGCTGCTTCCATATTTCCCACCTGCTCCCAATAACCCTTTATTCCCAGAGGTCAAAACTATCTATGCTGCCTCAAAGGCATGAACTGATAAAGCACCCACAACCCTCCAGTGTAGAAAAATCAAAATATTCACAATCCTGAGTGAAGAAATTATCCCTCATCTTAGTCCTAAATGATCAACGCCACATCCTGAGATTCTGTTCCCAAGTTCTAGCTTTTCTAGTCAGGAGAATCAATCTCTCAGTCAAGCTCAAGAATCTTGTATGATTTAATGAAATCACCTCTCATTCTTCTTAACTCCAGATAACAAAGTCTCAATTTACTCAGCCTCCCATCATAAGGGAACCCTTTCAACCCAAGAGCTAACCTTGCGAATCTTCGCTACGTCATCCAAGGCAAGAATATCTTTCCTTAGATATGGAGGCCGAAACAGTATATAGTAATGGTGTGCAAAGCTTTGACAAAAAGTAATCGGACTCGAAACGTTAGCTCTTTTCTCTCTCTACAGATGCTGCCAGACTTGCTGAGATTTTCCAGCATTTTCCCTACAAGGTTCAAGACATACATAAGATTAAACGTACGCATGAGCTGTGCTTGCCTTGCTTTCAGCTAGGATTCCCAAAAATAAATGACTCCAACAAAAGTTAAGTGTGGCATTGTATCGGTTTCATAATCATCACTGGAACTGAAAAGCCTGCTTATACTCACTAAGTCTCACACATGAATAATGACCTATAGCCAAGATAATTAAGATACCTGGGGTACGGCACCGTAGCAAGAAATCAAATTTAAAAAGGGAACTAGAGAAAAATAGTCAAGAATACCGCACCAAGAATTTACCTACCTTTACTATTCTCTCATGCATCCTTGCTTTACGGTCATTTCCATCAGTTTTAGCTTGAGCTGCTGCTGTTTTGTATTTCTCCATTCTTTGATGTAGAGCCTCTAAAATATCTTTGGGTGGTGGAGGTAGGCCTAAAATCACAAGCATGAAACATTAGTTAACAAATATTCAATAGAAATTCTTGAATTCAACTATCAAAAGCTGTAGCACAAATATTTAACAAACCAGTTTGGAGAAATCATTTTATCTACTTCAATCTATAATGTTTTGCCCTATCCTCCTCACCCTTCCCACTTACCCCATTCACAATATCTCTCCTAACTTTGTTTTCTTATCCACCCAACTGGTTTCTCTCTCATCCCAATTACTGGTTCAATTTTCTCCCTGCTGTCTAGCCCTTTTTTACTTGAATGTCATTGGTCGTGACCCAGATGAAACGCCACAGGAGATGACTCAATCCCACATCCCATTTCTGAATAAGGCAGAGTGCCCTTGCTGAATAATTATATCCCTATGCTCATCAACAGACTAGCAGGGGTCTGCCTAGTACCCCTGGTAACGTCACACTACATTGTGAATTGCAAGGAAGAACCCACTTCCCTTCACTATGACACAATTTATTAGGCGCACATGAAGTGTCATTGAGCCAATTCACTAAATAGACAGCAAACTATGTTAAGGAAAAATAACAGCTTCACTGCAAGTGGCTGATCCAAACTAACATTTCCAATGTTTTTAAGGTCCAAGTCCCTAAAGCACAAACGTTGGGTCACAATACGAAGGGGAAATTAAAACATGCACATCTCAAAATGACAAAATAGAATTTAAATCGAAAGCTTGGATAATGTTTTATGATGTTATGTTGAGGTTCATGTAGTCATAAATGAAGAGCAAATGTTTCGGACAACAGCTAAATTACAGAAAAGATTAACAACTTTATAACAAAATATTATTCTGCTATGTGCACAGAGGTCACCTTGTTATTTCTACAATTCTGAAACCCTGTCCAAATATGAAAGAATTGCACAAACTATTTAATGCTGGAAATATTCAATTTAGGATGCCAACAGTCTGTGTGACTCCAAAGTTCAATGGTAGGAAGGAAATGATATATATCATTGCAATCCAATAGTCCTAAGGCTAATTAGTCAAGAATCTAGATTTAAGGTCCAAAATAGCAGATGATTTTAAAACAGAACATAATCTCAAATTTCTGACAATGAGAACATTCTAGATCCACAACAATTTAGCAAGGCTTCGACTAACTAAAATATTTCTGTTCATATCTTTCCAAATAGCTTGCATAACTGAATAAACATGTCAAATAATAGTTCAAAAACAAAATATTTAGTTTAATAAATGTCAGATATGCAGACATGCAGAAAATGATATACAGACAGGCACAGTCAGGCAGCTAATGAACACAGAGAACAGGACATGACCAATAAGCAGGCAGGACACTCAGGCGTGGTATCTCACTATAAAAGGCACGAGGCACTCACACTCCACCTCTTTCCACTGATGAACATCTACAGAGTGAGTCAGGGTGTATTTACAGTATCACACCTCCAGCACGTGGCTAACAGCTAGTCTGGATCAGTCAGACAGAGTAGCCACACTTAGGTTAGCAGAGAGTCAAACTCATAGGAGAACTGTGCTAACTGTGCTACTGGTTCAATAAATCAGATTGAACAACTTCAAGATTTGGAGTATCTTTTGGTTAAAGCTGCATCCAGTTGCAGCTTGTGTTATCCCAGAGTACATAACACATCACGCTACCAGGAGACTGCTTAATCTAGGTGGTTTACCTCAGTCCGTTCCGTGACGACCAGCAAATGTATCCCGGAACCATGGAGAAGATTCAGGCTCCTCACCAGATCATTCAAGCAAATATTTCTGCTGTACATCGAAGCTTCAGACCTCGTGGGTGCATCTGATGCAAGGAAGATCGCGCTTCTCCTCTCAACAGCGGGTGATCAAGCCATCGAACTCTTCAACTCTTTTCACTTCACTGAAGGCCAGGACAAGACAAAGTTTCAGACCATCCTGGATACGTTTGACAGTCACTGTGAAGTGGACACTAATGAAATCTTCGAGCGCTACATATTCAAACAATGTCTACAAGGTAAAGATGAATCTTTAAACTCCTTCTTAACTAACCTCCGCCTGATAGCGCTGTCCTGCAACTTTGGTGATATTGCTGACTCCATGATCAGAGACCAAATCATTTTTGGAGTTCACTCTGATGCTCAGAGACCAGCTACTGAAAATCAAGCATATGACGCTGCCAGTCGCAATTGAAACATGCACAGTGTATGAGCACGCCAAAAATCACTATGCCCAGTACAAATCGGCTAAAAATGAGAAACTTGCCTCCCACGAGGCAGTGTGTGCATGCCATCTCCCGGATGCAGCACCTCAGCGTTGATGAAAGCGGCCATTTTGCGCACTTTTCCCAGGGCCTCACGCATGCGCGATGCGAACGGGATAACGAAGCGGCCGACACACGCACTGCGCATGTGCGACAATGCGTGGAGCGTCAGGACCCTGACGTCATGACGTGCTCGAACTGCGGCAACGCCTACTTAAAGAAACACTGCCCTGCAAGAGGCAGGCGATGTTTAAACTGTGGGAAGCCTGGACACTATGCAGCCTTGTGCAGGTCTGCACCACCAGTCGGGCCAGCGCTCCCAATTCCGACGACGGTGCGTTCAGAGTGTGCAACAACGATTACAGGATTCTGATCCTGGCAGTGCAACGGATCCAGAGGAAGAATCCTGGACTCCGCCTACTGTGTGGGCATCATTACCAAATGTGAATATGCCACATCCAACTCATCACAAATTCAATCCATCCTCGCTGTGGATTCTGTGGACGAATGGCGTGTGGTGATGCAGGTCAACCACTGCTCCATCCAGTTTAAGCTGGACACAGGTGCATCTGCCAACCTCCTCTCGTAGGCAGATTTCAAATGCATCAAGAAGCCCTCCAAAGTCCTTCCAGCAGCCTGCAGGCTCCTGGACTACAACGGAAATGCCATCACAGCACTGGGATCCTGCCATCTACTCGTCTCCAACTGGAGCACCCATGCACGGTTAAGTTTTGAAATTGTCACGCCAGACTGGGCATCCCTACTTGGCGCGCAGGCCTGCAAGCAGCTGAACCTCATGCAGCGGGTTTACACAACTACATCCTCCAATGCGGATCTTCAGGCCGGCATTGACGACATCCTCGCTCAGTATCCGGATGTGTTCGACGGGATGGGCACGCTGCCATATCGATACAAGATTCTGCTACGACCTGATGCCAAGCCAGTGGTCCACACACATTTCCCGTGTCCCGGCTCCGTTGAGGGAGTGCCTGAAGTCACAGCTCAAGGATCTTCAGCAACAGGGCATCATTTCCAAGGTAACCGAACCGACTGACTGGGTCAGCTAGATGGTATGTGTTAGAAAGTCTTTGGGAGACCTGCGCATCTGCATTGATCCCAAGGATCTCAATAAGAATATAACGCGTGAACACTACCCCATCCCGAAGTGGGAGGAACTCACCTGTGAGAGGAACTCATCAGTGAGATGGTACACACACGTGTTTTCACCAAGTTAGATGCGTCACATGGATTTTGGAAAGTCCAGCTGGATGAGTCCAGCAGAAGACTCTGCACCTTCAACTCACCGTTTGGCAGATACTGCTATAATCGCATGCCGTTTGGCATTGTCTCAGCATCGGAGATCTTCCATCGCATCATGGCATTGAAGGGGTTCGTGTGTATGTGGACGACATCATCATATGGTCCACGACCCATGAAGGGCATGTTTCCCGTCTCCAGCAGGTATTCCACCGTGTCCATTCCAATGGCCTGAAGCTGAACAGGTCCAAATGTTGCTTTGGCATGTCGACACTCAAGTTCCTAGGTGAACAGATCTCTCTGCAGGGCTTGCGCCCGGACACAGACAAGGTCAAGGACATAAAAGCCATAAAGGTCCCTGAAGAAAAGAAGGCGATGTTGCGTTTCCTGGGCATGGTCAATTTTCTGGGCAAGTTCATCCCAAACCTAGCCTCACACACCACAGCCCTACGAAACCTGGTGAAAAAGTCCACTGCCTTTGAGTGGAAGGCAGCACATCTGCCATCAGGCACAGTGGTTGGAGCTGAAAGCCAAACTCACCACTGCACCTGTCTTGGCATTTTCCGACCCAGACAGGGAGACGAAGATCTCGACAGATGTGAGCCAGGATGGCATCGGTGCAGTGCTGCTTCAATGCGATGACACTTCATCCTGTGCACCGGTAGCCTACGCATCGAGGGCCATGACGCCCACCAAAACAAGGTATGCGCAAATAGAGAAGGAATGCCTGGGTCTTCTCACTGGCATTCTCAAGTTTCACGACTATGTCTACGGCCTGCTGACATTCACTGTTGAGATGGATCATAGGCCTCTGGTCCACATTATCCACAAGGACTGAACGACATGATGCCTCGGTTGCAGCGCATCCTCCTCAAACTCAGAAGGTACGACTTTGACTTAGTGTACACGCCTGGCAAGGAGCTCATCATTGCTGATGCATTGTCCCGCTCCATCACATTGCCTAGTGAACCGCTGGAAATCATCCGGCAGATTGAATCACAGGTGCAGCTGTGTGCTAGCACCGTCCTGGCATCTGATGAGAAGGTGGTTCGTATTAGCGAGGCAACAGCCAAAGACCCCCTCTTACAGCGTGTCATGCAGCATCTCGCCAATGGCTGGCAGAAAAGGCAGTGCCCTCAATTTTACAATGCAAAGGACGACCTGACGGTGATTGATGGTATCCTTCTGAAGCTGGACCGGATTGTCATTCCACTCAGTCTCCAGAGCTTGGCGCTCCGCCAAATCCATCAGGGTCACCTGGGCATCGAGAAGTGCGGATGCAGAGCCAAGTAGACTGTCTACTGGCCCGGTATTAGCCAGGACATCTTGAACATGGTCCTCAACTGTGCCACCCATCAACGCTTCCAGCCAGCGCAGAGCAAGGAGATGCTCCAGCAGCATGAAATCAAGACCTCCCCGTGGTCCAAAGTCGGCATCGACCTGTTTCATGAGAATGGTCGTGACTACGTGTTGATTATTTGATTATTGACAATTTCTCCAATTACCCTGAAGTCGTGAAGCTCTCAGACCTCACATCTCGGACCGTCATCAAGGCCTGTAAGGAGATGTTCTCCAGGCATGGTATCCCACTCACTGTCATGAGTGACAATGGCCCGTGCTTCAACAGCCACGAGTGGTCTATGTTTGCCAAGTCATACCATTTCAAACATGTCACTTCCAGCCCACACAATCCGCAGTCCAATGGGAAGGTTGAAAAAGGGGTGCACATTATGAAACAGCTCATCTGCAAGGCCGCGGATTCTGCTTCTGACATCTACCTCGTGCTGCTTGCGTACAGGGCGACCCCCACTGTCCACTGGCATGTCGCCGACTCAACTCCTGATGAACAGGAACCTGAGGATGACACTTCCAGCCATACACTTGCCCAACCTGGATCACCTCCCGGTGCTGCAGAAGGTGCAGCAGCTCCGAAACCAGCAAAAGCAGGGCTATGATGCTCATGCTACCGATTTCCCAGTGTTATCCCGGCAGAGACTGTCAGGATCAAGATACCGGATGGTGGCTGGTCTGCTCCAGCTGTCGTTGTTCGACAGGCTGTGCCCCGCTCATTTGTACGTACGGCTGATGGTTCTGTTGTGCGACGAAACAGACGGGCACTGCGCAAAGTTGCCTGCCCGCAACCGCTTTCTTCTCCGTTTCCGTCCGTTGTTTTGTTACCTCCTGATACCTCGAACTACGAGGCCACCAGTCAGGCTTCCATCCCGCCTGTCAAGGCGCCGTCATCCCCACCACCACCTCTCCGGTGGTCGACAGGGATCAGACACAAGCCCCAGAGACTGGACTTATGAACATTTGTTTTGTTTGCTATGTTCTGTTTTCTCACATTAGACAGCTGTCTTCACATGTAATTACGTTCACATATGTCACCGCTTGTAAATATGTTAATATATGCCACCACATGCAAGTGCGCTCCCATATGCCAACAAAACATTAAAAAAAGGGGAGATGTCATGATATATAGACATGCAGATAATGATATACAGACAGGCAGCTAATGTACACAGAGAACAGGACATGACCAATGAGCAGGCAGGACACTCAGGAGTGGTATCTCACTATAAAAGGCACGAGGCACTCACATTCCGCCACTTTCCACTGATGAACATCTACAGTGTGAGTTAGGGTGTATGTACAGTATCACACCTCCAGCACGTGGCTAAGAGCTAGTCTGGTTCAGTCAGACGGAGTAACCACACTTAAGTTAGCAGAGAGTCAAACTCATAGGAGAATTGTGCTAACTGTGCTACTGGTTCAATAAATCAGATTGAACTAACTTCAAGGTCTGGAGTATCTTTTGGTTAAAGGTGCATCCAATTGCAGCCTGTGTTATCCCAGAGTACATAACACGTCAAACGTTGTCAGCATCAATTCCATTTTCTGTTTCCAGCCCCAGCTACATTTCCCCCAAGCTCAGCCAGTTTTCGTTAAAAGAGGAGGAAGCAAACCTTTTGAAGCTTCAAACTCTCAAATCACTGCTCGACTGTATTTATTATAATTTTAAAATGCTTATCGTTCCCATTAAATAACAGAGGTAAATGTTTCATGCTATCAATAACACTGCACACTTAAACACATTATACCTGACTCTACAGCGACTTGGGGTTCAGTTTTGGGGTCCATTCCTTGCTGATCAGGATGAGTTACCAGACTGGAAGGGCTCGGTAATTTTTCTTGGGCTGAAATATCTGTTACAACATTTGAATAAATTGTTACAAATAAAATAAAAACATTTTACAAAAAGATGTCACTTTATGATAAAAGGTAACAGGTTTGTATTCAGCATAGGAAATATTTCACCTGGCAGATTATCATTTAACTGGTAAGCAGGAAATAGCAGGTAAGAAATATTTCAAATTAATAGTCTGCCAGGCGGCAGAACTGTGCTCGGAGTGGCTGATCAGCCTGGTTTGAAAAAACAAGACACGATGGATTTGTTTTACATATTTAATACCGATTTGTTCTGACTGGCCAGTCTAATAAGTATGACTAGCTATAAACAAGATAATAAAAACATTTTAAGTGGTTATGACTATTGCAAAGATTAAATTACTTTCATGTCTGGCATGCAAAAAGATCTATACATACATGCCTAAACTTGTGTTCCTATCAGGTACAAGTTGATATATCAGCAGTACTATCTTTAGGATGGATCTGTAAAATTCATCTAGCATCTTAACAAAAGGTTGCTTTTCTTTCTTTCCCCAAAAAATATTTATTGAAATGTGTATTTTACCAACATAAATTGCATCATGCGCAAATCTTACCAAAATGGAATTAATTAAAAAATGGCAGAGTGAATAAATACACGGAAAAATATAGCAATGAGCCATACACATCAGGAAAGTCCCAGGTTCCTTTCTTGGGTCAGTTGATGTCAGCCAATTGGGACCCATTTACAGTATCTGCAGGTCTACAGTTCATGGGAACCAATTTGAGGAGCAGTAATGTAGAATCACATTTGTGCACAGTACATTGTTAAAAATTATTGAATGCACCCTAACAACTGTTCCCAATCCAGGCATTGGGGAGACAAGTTCTGGTGTTAAGCACTCTGCCAGCACTGTACGCGTGTTACATTGTGACTGTGACAGAAAGAGGTAATGGGAAAGTAAAGATCAGGCCGTAGATCTTTAAAATGCCAAGTAACTTATAACTGTGTAGATCTGCTTGTCGCCCTGAACTCTCTCTCTCTCTTATACACAATCAATTTTATATGTACAAAGTGAAAATTTTCAAGGGAATGGGTGTCCTGGGGCTCCTTGAAAAACTACGGGCGTGATTCTCCCAAAACGGGAGAAATCGTAAAGCTGGCGTCAAACCCGGGCGGGTTTGACGCCAGCGCGCCCCTTCCCGACCCGGAACCGATTCTGGTCCCCGGTCGGGGCTAGCAGCCCGACGCCGTAGGCTCCGGCATGACGGGCTTAACGAATATCGTTAAGCCCGCTTGCCGGAGTTAGCGCCGGCTGACGCGTCATATGACGTCAGCCGCGCATGCGCGGATTGGAAGACTCCAACCCGCGCATGCGCGGATGACGTCATCACGTATTTGCGTGAAACCCACGCATGCGCGGGCCGGGTTGCCCCACAGCCGCCCCGCGAATGAATACTGCGGGGCGGCGGAAGGAGAAAGAGTGCGCGGGCATCGGGCCCGCTGCCCGCGATCGGTGGGCACTGATCGCGGGCCCATGGCACCCTTGGCACGGCCATGGTACTGCCGTGCCAATCGGTGCCATGGTTATGAAAAGCGAGTTTGTGACGCCGTTTTTACGAACAGCCAGACCAGGTGTGTTTGCCGTTCGTAAAAACGGCGTAAAGGGCTGGGACTTCGGCCCATCGAACAGCTGTGAATCGCTGCCGGCCGTAAAAAAACGGCGGCAGCGATTCGGGTCGGGAGTTGGGCGGGGGGTGGGGGAGAATAGCGGGAGGGCGGGAAAAATGTCGGGAAGGCCCTCCCGCTATTCTCCGACCCGTCGTGGGGGTCGGAGAATTTCGCCCTACCTGCTTCGGCAGTGACTGTTGCACTTCAAAAATAAGAGGCGCGTGGATGTGTCAGGAATAATCCTTGGAGAGCTCTCAAATTATTTCAGTTGTCAGGATGGTGGACAGAGCATTATAATTCATTCCAGGGGCAGGGGCAGCACAGTGGCGCAGTGGTTAGCACTGCTGCCTATGGCTCCGAGGACCCAGGTTCGATCCCGGCCCTGGGTCACTGTCCTTGTGGAGTTTGCACATTCTCCCCATGTCTGCGTGGGTTTCACCCCCACAACCCAAAGATGTGCAGGGTAGGTGGATTGGCCATGCTAAATTGCCCCTTAATTGAAAAAAATGAATTAGGTAATCTAAATTTACTTAAAAAAAGATCAGGCTTCACGATGATTTCCCTTGGTCAAATGATTCACTTGGATGGAATACTAAATTGTAGTGATGTATCCAGTACAAAACTACAACTTCAGATGGGAAGTTTTCATGAAAACATGAGAATGGTTCAGGATTGCTGAACTTGCTGATTCATGAGATTGCAAATGAAGGGTGTTGAAATGTATGCATATATAAAAGCCATTTTATGTATTTTTGCATAGATTGGCACTGTCAAGAGAGAAAAATTAAATGCTTGAATGGACTGAAATTATGTGCGATACTTATGAATTTGTACAGTGAGTGGTGCAATGTATCTACCTCAAAATTCAGATCAGCTTCAGATCTGAGCAATATGGACTTACTTGGAATCATAGAATTTACTGTGCAGAAGGAGGCATTCAGCCCATCGAGTCTGCACCAGCCCTTGGAAAGAGCACCCTACCCACGCCCACACATCCACCCTGTCCCCGTAACCCAGCAACCCCACCCAACCTTTTTGGACACGGAGGGAAATTTAGTATGGCCAATCAACCTAACCTGCACATCTTTGGACTGTGGGAGGAAAACGGAGCACCTGGAGGAAACCCACACAGATATGGGGAGAAAGTTCAGACTCCACACAGACAGTGACCAATCGAACCTGGAGCTGTGAAGCAACTATGCTAACCACTGTGCTACCGTGCTGCCCTTACTTAAAACCTGTGTACTAATACAATAAAGTCACTATTTTATATATGGGTGAGATTTTAAAAATAATAAACCCACAGTTTAGTTTTCCTCCCAAGTTGCAATACACTATCACTGAAAATGAATAATTTTATAACTGGACAGAAATGAAGCCAACAATTCTACAATATTAAAAATCTATGCATTCACACCTGTGGGTGATGGTGGCAGATTACTCAGATCCACAGGCTCCCCCCTGTCCAAAGCCTTTATTACAACATCAAATTTCTGAAGAAACAAGAAATGGAAAACACTTTTAAATCTGTGTATATCTGTTATATATTAAAAATAGTACGTGGTCACACTAGTCCAAAATAATTGCATCTGTAGTGGAGCTGTAAACATAACATTACAGGGTGGAACCAGCTCTGAAGCAAAATAAACTGGCCTTTGGAATCAAGCACGAGGAAAATTTATAGCAAGTCAAATAAATAAAACATATAGCATGCATTTTTAAAATTTGTTTCTACAAGTTCACATCTTCTGAAACCCATATTATTGTAAAAACAGTTTCCTGTACAGTGCAGATTTCAGGCAGATCGACAAAATATGATATTCCACAAACGTAAAGGCTTTAATCCATTGCTTCTTCCAATAGGCTTATCAGGATAATTATTTCCTATATTATTTGTTAAGATATCCTTGTGGCACTCAACCGAGGTTTTAATATTGTCAAAGTACTATTAATCACTGTATGGCAATTACCATATTACGGGAATTGCTAGTTAAACATGCGACATTGATTATCCTAGAAGTACACAGACAGCTGGAACATTTTGGATTGAGCGTTTCTTGTGGATTAGGTGCTATGAGGAAGTGTCTTACAATAAACCTGCTTGAACCCAAAAGATCAGACTGATTCTTCCATCATAGCTCCTGATTGTGAGTAACAGATCTGACAATGTCAAGCCGATCAAATGGAATAAAGAATAAAAGAGTCACTAAATCAATGATCTTACCAGTCTGATTTCTCATAAAATCACACAGTGCATTGTTTGCAGCTAACTCCGGTAACATATTACAGCAAAATACTGTGGATGCTGTAAATCTGAAATGGAAACAGGAAATGCTGCAAACTGTCAGCAGCTCAGGCAAAATTTGCAGAAAGAGAAACAAGCCTAATTTTTCAGGTCGATAACCTTTCATCAGAACCATCAATATTGGTAATGTTTCTCTTCCCACATATGCTGCCAGACCTCCGGAGAGTATTCCACATTTTCTGTTCTTATTTGAAATTATACACTCAAGAATTGGGGCACTTCAAAATATATTATTCTGCAACGGAAGTGCTGCTTTCCTTCAAAGTCCAATTATTAAATAAATAGAGGATCATGTCAGAGTTTAGCTGGTTAGCCCTACTTGTTCATGGAACTCTGAGATAGGAATGTGCTCATTGGTCATAGGCTGCAAGTCAAAAGCACCCGGCATTTAAAAAAAATGTTGGTCTGTAATAAAAAAAGTGATGCCTGCTCGACTAACCTTTATATACGTTCAAATAAAATTCACAATTAGTGTACTAAGTTTTAAAACTGAGAAATACCTAGTTACTTCTGATGCTATAATTTGCTTGTAGCTTATTTTTTTCTTCCTTCTCAGCTTCTTTTTTCATCATACCCTGCCTAGAAAGCATGGTTGGAAAACTGATCCCAAGTCTCAACTAATGCCGCTTATTAATTGCCTACTGAAAAGGTGAGGGTGCAACTCAGGTTATTCAGAATTGCTCTTCCTCCCATAGTTGCCACTGTTTGTAACCCAATATTTGTAACCCTTTGTTAACTTTTTTAAAAATAAATTAGCATGCCCAATTAATTTGTTCCAATTTAGCATGGCCAATCCACCTAACTTGCATATCTTTGAGGTGTGAAGGTGAGACCCACACAGACAAATGGAGAATGTGCAAACTCCACAAGGACAGTGACCCGGGGCTAGCATTCAACCCAGCGACTGAGCATCGTGAGGCAGCAGTGCTAACCACTGCGCCACCCCCTTTGTTGACATAAATGATATTATGAACTTATTTTTGATAGAACCAGATACATAACTTGTCATTCCAGCCAGTGGCATTGGCAGTTTCTATTAACAGAACTTTGCTACTCATCAGATACTTAATTGATTTCACCAATGCTAAAACACACTAAAATCATTTAAGTATTTGCAACCGTATCTTCAAATTGTTAAAAACGAAATCAAAGTAATTTTGCAGAAATTTTATATTGGCTCTATTTCAGCATATTTTTAATGCCACACGTTACCAGCCTAAATGACAAAATACAGATCAATGGATTAATTTTTTAAAATGACAACGCTTTACTTTGCTGGTTTTCAGGTATTCTTTAGCCTTTGTGATGTCTCCTTGCTGTTTTGCTCTTAGTGCAGCCAATTTATACTCCTCCTGTCTTCCAACCAATAATACGTTTGTCTTTGTATCATCACACCCTGTAAAGCATAAAAACAAAACTACTTTTTTTAAAAATAGCCAAATTCATCTGTAGCAAGACTGACTTCAGATGACAACTTTATTCCTAATTTGTAGTCGAGTTTAAAAGTCCACCAAGTCGATTTGTGCCATGAGTAATCTTATATAATCTGCCCTATCGTGGGCTCCACCAGAATTTTTTTTAAATCAGTTTTTAATTGATTCCCAAAAGAGAATAGGAGCAGGTAAACATATTACAATACTGTACCATAATGCAACCCCCATCCCCCATAAGCGGAAAACAAACAAAAACTGTACAAAAAACATGGTAAAATTAACAGTCAACAGTAATTAACTTGGTTGCCATCCACAAAAGAAATTCTCAGCGAACATTTATGGCATAGTTAATCTTCTCCAAATATAGAAAACACATTAAGTGGCACAGTGGTTAGCACTGCTGCCTCACAGCACAGGGACCCATGTTCAATTCCAGTCTTGGGTGCCTGTCTGTGTGGAGTTTGCACATTCTCCCCATGTCTGCGTGGGTTTCCTCCAGTTTCCCCCCACAGTCCAAAGATGTGCAGGTTAGGTGAACTAGTCATGCCAAATTGCCCCTTAGTGTCCAAAAGGTTAGGTGAGGTTATTGGGGTACGGGGATAGGGTGGGGGCGTGGACCTGGGTAGGGAGCTCTTTCAGAGGGTGGGTGGAGACTCGATGGTCCAAATGGCCTCCTTTTGCACTGTAGGGATTCTATGATTCTTCCAACCAGAATGAAGTATTGGGTGGCTTGGAGGACTTCCAGGTTAATAAAATCCGCCTGCGGATTATTAATGAAGCAAATGCAATGACGTCTGCCTCAATCTTGTGAAACTGACTAGTGCAGATGAGAATCCCGATTTATTTAAACCAAGGTAAAATCCTGAAAATTTATAATAATTTGATACATTACCTGAGCTATCATTAATTACTGTGTCCGCAGTAGTGGATACATCAGTCATTTCTGATTGAACAGAAGTTACAGACTCTGTGATGCTTTGAGGTTCAGGTACGGATGACATCACGGGTAATACTGTAACATTAGGTTTAGGTAGTAGTTCCTCATCTGCTGCTCCTGGTGCATCCTGATGCATTTCAGCTATTCCATCTTCCACATATTCAGCTTCCAAACCTTTTACACTTAAGCCATCGGATTGGAGTGCTGTGGCACTACTTTTACCAGTGGCAACTGGGGGAGGAATTTCTGCTTCCTCTATCTTTTTACCTTTCCTTGCAGAAGCCAGCAGAGTCTGTAAAGTCTATTAAACAGAAGAAACAGATGAAGATTGTACAATTCTTGCCACATTCAAATTTCTGAAATAGTATCTTCATGACAAAACTATAGAAAGGGTTTTGTGAATAGCTGATCCAAATTATTCGACAATAGACGGAACACTTCAATATTTAGTTATGAACAGCTTTTCTAGCAAATTGGACAGTTGGTGTCAGAGAACTTAACTCTTGCATTTCTTTTAGCTATGAAAACACAATGGTAGAGGAATTGGGTTATCACAAAAAATAGTTTGAAAATGCCAGGGCAGCACGGTGGCGCAGTGGGTTAGCCCTGCTGCCTCACGGCGCTGAGGTCCCAGGTTCGATTCTGGCTCTGGGTCACTGTCCGTGTGGAGTTTGCACATTCTCCCCGTGTTTGCATGGGTTTCGCCCCACAACCCAAAGCTGTGCAGGGTAGGTGGATTGGCCTTGCTAAATTGCCCCTTAATTGGAAAAAAATAATTGGGCACTCTAATTTTATATTTAAAAAAAAAGAAAATGTCTCAGGGGGTGAGTATATGCACCTATACAAGAACTGTCGGAATGATACAAAAGAAATGCTCCGTTTTCCACCTTGCTGGAACATTAAATCCTGGTGAAAATAATCGCAGTAACAATACTGAGTTACTGTAAACTGTCATTCAAGCAGTTTTGTCAAATCATTAAATGGAGACCCAAGAGGTGAGAGAGGCCGACGTTCTGGCCTTTGCTCCTCTGGTAGCCCGGAGACGGATCCTGTTGGGGTGGAGGGACTCGGAGCCTCCAAAGCCAGGGGATATGTGTGAGCGACCTCGCGGATTTCCTTCGGCTGGAGAAAATTAAATTCACCTCAAGGGGGTCGATGGAAGGGTTGGCCCGGAGATGGAAACCGTTCATTGATTTCTGCCTCAGTGTACCCATACAGCTCCAGAGAGAGTGTGGCGACTAGGGGCTTTTCACAATAACTTCATTGCTATGTTAATGTAAGCCTACTTGTGACAATAATAAAGATAATACATAGATCAGCATTGGTATTTTGGCTGATTGTAAAGCAACTCTGACAGTTCTAAAGAAGCCTGAAGCACCCTTGCTTTACAGCTTATAAGTTACAATACAAATTACAAAACATTTAAAACATACCTTCAGCCCCCGTTCATATCTCCTCATTTTTGATGTCTCTCCAGTTTCCTTTGCATTACTAATTGCAAACCTATACATCTGGAGTCTATCTTCCAGTACATCTTGTAATCCCCCAGCATTCACAGAAATTGCATTTGACTTGAAAAAAGAAAATAACTTTTAGGAATTGAGTTACATTTTTCAGACAAAAAACAGAGGACCTCATCTTTACTCAAGAGACTTAAATGTTTGGTAAATGTGTTTTTTATCCTCAGTTCACTAAATATTTACTACGTAAATGTGCACTGCATGTTTAAAAATGTGATCTGTGACTTTATAAAATGGGGCAATAATATGTTCCTCTTACCTACAAACAAATTATGCGCTGATACTATTAATAGAGACTGTGTTTGATAATGTAGCTTTGCATTGAATTAGATTCTAATGCAAACTTAAAGTACCTCAACAGTGTTTGGAAGTAACATTGCTGCCATAACTTTCAAATCATACTGCCACTGTTGCAACCGCATTCCTTTATATCGATACACATTCGAACATATGAATTAAGAGCAAATGTAGGCCATTCTTGCCCTTGAGCCTGCTTTGCCATTTGCTAAAATCATGGTTGATCTGAATGTCGCTTCAACTCCATTTTCCCCATTACCTTTGACTCCTTTGCAATCACAAATCTAATTCAGCCTTGAATATATTGAATGACCAAGCCTTTACTGCTCTGTGACAAAGCGAATTCCACAGACTAATGACCCTCGGAAAAAATGTATTCTCGTCTCCATCGTAAACGGACGACTCCTTATTTTTAAACTCTAGTCTTTCTCATAAGTGGAAAAACCCTTCTAGCATCAACCTAGTGAAGTAACCTCAGAATATCATGTTGCAATAAAATCACCTCGCGTTCTTCTAAACTCGAATAGGTATAAGCCCAACGTGTTCAACCTTTCCTTTCAAGATAACTCCTTCTGGAGCAAGGGGGCAGAAGCCCCCCACCTGGAACGTAAAGGGACTTAACGGCCGAGTGAAGAGATCCAGAGTCCTCACCCACCTCAGAAATATGAAGGCCGACATAGTCTTCCTCCAAGAGACGCACCTGAGGGAGCAGGACCAAATGCGGGTAAGGAAGGACTGGGTGGGACAAACCTACCATTCCTGCTATGGGACAAGGGCCAGGGGGGGTGGCGATCTTGATCGGCAAGAGGACGATCTTTAGGGCGACAAGGACGGTTACAGACTCGGGGGACGGTACGTCATGGTCAGCGGGGCCCTGGATGGGGCACCGGTGGTACTAGTCAACGTGTACGCGCCCAACTGGGACGACACGAGTTTCATCAAAAAGACCATGGCAGAAATCCCAGGCATAGCGACGCATCGACTAATTATGGGGGGGGGGGAGACTTCAACTGTGTACAGGACCCAAAGAAGGACAGATCAAACCCCAAAACGGGAAAACCTCTTCTTATGAAAGGAGACAAGGACATACCAACAACCGCCACGACAGACATACAGACATTACTGGAAGACCTACTGGACGCAAGTATCCTAATAAAGGGAACTGTAGCGACATGTATGGCCGACTGGTAGAAAGGGCCGACACCGTACTGGACGCAACAAGAAAGAAATGGGAGGATGACCTGGGGATTGAGATAGGTTGGGGACTCTGGAGCGAAGCACTGCATAGGGCCAACTCCACCTCCACATGCGCAAGGCTCAGCCTGACGCAGTTAAAAGTAGTACATAGAGCCCACCAAACAAGAATCCGCATGAGTAGGGAGGAAAGGGTGGCTAGGCAGCAGCTGGTCGACTCCATACTGGAGGTAGACCGTAAATACTCCGAGGCCCCGACCATAGAGCTCCTGGCAGGAAAGAACTACAAAGGAACTTTGACCTGCTCTCCACCAGGAAAGCAGTGCACCAACTCCGCAGGCGCGCGGGGCCCTGTACGAACACGGAGACAAAGCCAGCCGCCTGTTGGCACACCAACTGAGAAAGCAGGCAGCCACCAGAGAAATTGCACAAATCAGGGGTACCGGAGGCACGTTGGAAACGGAACCAGAAAAGATTAACAAAACCTTCATGGCCTTCTACCAAGAGCTGTACACCTCAGAGCTGTACACCTCAGAGCCCCCCAGGGGGGTGTCTGGGATGAAATGGTTCCTTGATGGACTGGACATTCCAGTCGTGGAGGTGGGCAGAAAACAGGGCCTGGAAGCACCACTAGCACTGGGAGAGATCATGGACAGCATTAGTTCCATGCAGACGGGGAAGGCGCCGGGACCGGACGGATTCCCGGTGGACTTCTACAAAAGTTTTGCGACAGCGCTGGCCCCGCACCTGCGGGAGATGTTCACAGACTCGCTAGCTAGGGGCACACTGCCACCCACGCTAGCACAGGCCTCTATCTCGCTGATACCTAAGAAAGACAAAGACCCAAAGGAATGTGGGTCATACAGACCCATCTCACTGCTGAACGCAGACGGCAAAATACTGGCCAAAATCCTAGAGGACTGTGTACCTGAGGTGGTCACAGAGGACCAGATGGGCTTCGTCAAAGGTAGACAGCTTACCTCGAACATCAGGCGCATGCTGAACGTGATAATGACCCCCTCCATGGAGAGAACACTAGAGATGATCGTCTCCCTGGACGCAGAAAAGGCCTTCGACAGAGTCGAGTGGAAATACCTCATAGAGGTACTGGAGCGGTTCGGGCTTGGAACAGGGTTCACCTCTTGGGTAAAGCTCCTATACAACGCTCCCATGGCGAGCGTACCGACCAACAATACCAACTCCCAATACTTCCAACTGCACAGAGGCACCAGACAAGGATGCCCACTGTCCCCGCTGCTGTTCGCCCTAGCGATTGAACCGTTAGCAATCGCGCTCAGGGCAGCAAAAAGTTGGAGGGGGAACCGAAGGGGAGGCAGAGAGCACAGAGTCTCACTCTATGCAGATGGCCTGCTCCTCTACATTTCGGACAATCAGAGCAGCTTGGATGGGATCATTGCGCTCCTGAAAGAATTTGGAGCCTTCTCGGGCTACAAACTCAACATGAGCAAAAGCGAGATCTTCCCAGTACTCCTGCAAGTGGGGGGTGGGGGGGGGGGGGGGGGGGCAGCACTAACGGGGCTGCCGTTTAAACAAGCCCGACACAAATACCGCTACCTGGGGATCCAAATAGCCAATGACTGGAAAGGGATCCACAAATGGAACCTCACCAGTCTGACGGAGGAAGTAAAAAAGGACCTGCAAAGATGGAACACACTCCCACTCTCCCTCGCGGGGAGAGTCCAGACAATCAAAATGAATGTACTGCCCAGGTTCCTCTTCCTGTTTAGATCCATCCCGATCTACATCCCCAAGGCCTTTTTCAAAGCACTGGAGAAACTAATCATGGCGTTCGTATGGGGGTAAAAATGCGAGGATCCCAAATAAGGCCCTACAAAAGACAAAATCCGGGGGGATAGACCTCCCAAACCTACAATTCAACCACTGGGCGGCAACAGCCGAGCGAGTAAGGGGATGGATACAGAAGCCAGAGGCCGAGTGGGTGCGCGCGGAGGAGGCCTCCTGCGTGGGGACCTCCCTCCGGGCCCTCGCCACGGCAGCACTCCCATCCCCACCCAAAAAATACTCCAGCAGCCCGGTGTTGATAGTCACCCTCCAATCCTGGAACCAACTGCGGCAGCAATTTGGCCTGACCAAAATGTATCACAAAGCTCCCATCTGCAAAAACCATAGGTTCACACCAGCACTGACTGACGCCACCTTCAAAAGGTGGAGGCAGGACGGAGGGACACTGACAGTCAGGGACCTATACACGGACGGCAGGATCGCAACACTGGACGAACTGACAAATAAATTTCTACTAGCCAGGGGGAACGAGCTACGGTATCTGCAGCTCAAAAACTTCTTACGAAAGGAGACAAGGACGTACCCACAACCGCCACGACAGACACTACTGGAAGACCTACTTGACGCAAGTATCCTAGATAAAGGGAACTGTAGTGACATGTATGACCGACTGACAGAAAAGGCCGACACCGTACTGGATGCAACAAGAAAGAAATGGGAGGAGGTCCTGGGGATTGAGATAGGATGGGGACTCTGGAGCGAAGCACTGCATAGGGTCAACTCCACCTCCACGTGCGCAAGGCTCAGCCTGACGCAACTAAAAGTGGTACATAGAGCCCACCAAACAAGAATCCGTATGAGTAGGTTCTTCCCGGAGGTGGAAGACAGATGTGAACGGTGCCAAAGAGGCCCGGCCAACCACGCCCACATGTTCTGGTCTTGCCCCAGACTGGTGGAGTACTGGACAGCCTTCTTCGAGGCACTGTCCAAAGTGGTGGGGATGAGGGTGGAGTCATGCCCGAAAGTGGCGGTCTTCGGGGTCTCGGACCAGCTAGATGCCTCCCTGATCGCCCGCCGTAGAATCCTGTTTGGCTGGCGGTCAGCAGCACCACCCAGAGCTGCAGACTGGCTGTCCGACCTCTCGGAATCTCTCCAAATGGAGAAAATCTAATTCTCCATCCGAGGGTCGGACGACTGCTTCCATAGAACGTGGGAGCCATTCACGCGACTGTTCCGGGACCTGTTTGTGGCCAACGAACAAGAGGAAGAATAGCCAGGTGGCCAAGAATCAGGGGAACTTAGTCAAGAATCAGGGGAGGGTAGCCAAGGCATGAAAGAGAGAGAGGAATTGGGAGGGAGGGAGGGGGGGCTAAACCTGAAGAAAGAAAGGCGAACTACAGGGGGGGCGGGGGGGAGACAGCTGAACCGGAGGAGGGAGGGGCAAACCGTGGAGGGAGGGGGGACAGGAGAGGAGAACCAGCGGGATGGGGCGGGGGGCAGGGAAACGGGAGCCGGAAGGAAGGCACGGGGTGCCGAAACGTGCATGACATCTCCAGGATCGGGGAACGAGGAGGTTGGGGATAGAGGACGGGAGGAGCAGCAGAGGCGAGCGAGGGATGGCGGCAAGACCCGTCCGGGAGAGGCGGGCGACAGCGGCATGCGACCCGGCCAGGTGTCGCACACGGTGGTTATCTCCCCGGCACCCAAATGTATATTTACCCCCCCCCCCCCCCCCCCCCCCCCCCCCCCCCCCCACCCCCTTGCCCCCCCCCCCGCAAACAGTCGCGTACTTATGTGGTGTAAATAATTCTGCCAGATGCACAGAGCTGCCGCTGTCGAGCTGGTGCCCAGTACCCCACCAGTTAGTCTATTTCATATTTTATTGTATTCTATGTTGGGGTGTGCCCTTCTCTTCTAAATATGTGTATATATATAGATATATGTTTCGTATTCTGTGTACATAACGGTAATTATACCTTGTTCAAAAACACAATAAAAACATTTATTAAAAAAAAGATAACTCCTTCTTCCCAATAATCAATCAAATTAACCTTCTCTGAACTGCTTCTTATACAATTTTATCCTTCCTTAAGTAAGGAGACCAAAACTATACACAGCCAGAGGCGGCCTCAACTGGTGCAGCAAAATGTCTCCATTTTATATTCTAATCTCTTGCAAAAAACAACAACATTCCATTTGTAAGGTACAAAAGATGAATTTTAAGTAAATGGTTCTGAAAAGATACAAGAATAAGCTTTTATTTTAACTACAAAAACAGGGTTTACCTGAGACTGAGAAACAGTAAGTTGATTCATTGGTCCTGGAGCAGACTCAATGGGAACAGGAGAATTTGCAGATTCATCATCCTCCTCCTGAACTATTTCCTTCAGCTCTGCCTTAGATATGAAAACAATTTTACTTATATGGCTTTTTATTTTTTGCATACTCTCCTTTACCAATACATCAGCCATTACCATACATACCACTGACAAATTACCCAGTGAAAAACATAGATTAATTAATGGAAACAACAAAATTGCAATTGGAAGATTAATCGTAGCCCCTTCTTGCACCTTAACCCATTGGAAGGCTAACAAGAAGTTTGAAATAGCTGAGAGGTAGCTATGTACAGGATTGGTGAAACAAAACTGAGAAATTGATGGATATAATTTAATAGGATACACCTGGAATTGCTTGCATTAAACAGATTAATTTTTTGGCTTCAAAAACTATTGCGAGAACATGAATAAAACAATTATCTACAACTCCAAACACCTAAATCTGATTTAAAAATACAGATTTGATATACTCAAAGGGAAATGCCATAGATCCAAATTTATTAACAATTCTTATCTTTTTTTCCCCAATTAAGGGGCAATTTAGCATGGCCAATCCACCTAACCTGCACGTCTTTGGGTTGTGCGGGTGAAACCCACGCAGACACGGGGAGAATGTATAAACTCCACACGGACAGTGATCCAGGGCAGGGATTCAATCCCGGATCCTCAGCACCGTAGTCCCAGTGCTATCCACTGCCCAAATGTGCTGCGCTAAGATTAAATCTATTATAATTAATTCCATGGCAATAAGGAGGCATTGGTCAAATGGGAATTCAATACTTTGGTGTCTATATCAAAATAAAAAGTTCTTCAATTACTATACGTAGCACAATATTTGAAAACAGTTCTTAATGGAACTCAAAATTATCATGATCCTCAGTACTGTACTTGTATGCCCGAAGATTTCAATTTACCAATAGTTCTTCATCGATTTCCAAATCATCGTCATCGTCTTCATTTTCATCTACATCCTTCATACATTCCTCAGCCATTTGTTTTATATGGTCCATTGGCAAAGGTGCTGTGGATAAAATATACAAGGGATGAAGAAAATAGTCTTGACTCAGTAAACTGTCCTTTGCTTAGATTAGAGATACCATATTTAAATAGCCAATGACAGAATAATCGATGATGGAAACTACAGAATGACTGGGTATTTGACATAATAGAACTATGCCACAAAAAAGGCCCAAGTTGTATGCCTCAGCTGCAGTAAATATAAACCAACAGTAAAGCAACTGCAATAAGGCTAATGCCATTTTATACAAAAGTTATGTTATTCGTTTCTTTCTTGAAGAAGTTATAATTGTGCTAGATCCAGCTTTAAATCTGTTAATTTTATACTTTTCTAATTTATAGCACTAAATACTTTCCAATGCCATGTCTTTACATATACTTTGGCAAAAGAAAGTAGTACTTAGTGCTTTATAAAGTATTTTATAATAATAACCATCTTTATTATAGTCATAAGTAGGCTTACATTAACACTGCAATGATGTTACTGTGAAAATCACACTACGGCACCTGTTCGGGTACACAAAGGGAGAATTCAGAATATCAAATTCACCTAACAAGCTTGTCTTTCGGGAATTGTGGGAGGAAACCAGAGCATCCGGAGGAAACCCACGCAGACACGGAGAGAGCATGCAGACCCGGCACAGAGTGGCCCAAGCCGGCAATCGAACCCGGGTTTCTGGCACTGTGAAGCAACAGTGCTAACCACTGTGCCACCATTTTACAGTGATCAAATGCAGATTACTTTAATTTACTCTCCTAAACTCCATCACACATTAAAAACGTTATACGCTATCGTTGAATATCCAACCCAAAAAAAAGTCATTGCAAATGGATACTAGGATGCAAATTCAAAGATGCAGATTAATGCAGAGGTTCAGAAATGATTACAAACCACCTAAACCTTGCTTTCATGGTTTTCATTAGTATGCTCACGGTTCTGTTACAAACTCTGTAGAGACCATTAAAAAGAAAGAGCTTCCAGGTGATAGCTGAAAGGATAACATGACAAGATTTCACATTAAGATTTTAACAGTACTAGACCAAAAGCACTAATGAATACTATTTTTGTAAACAGCTTAATACAGAACAGAATTTTCCCATTTTACTTTTAACACAACTAAGAACTGCATTTCACAGGTTTACTTTACAGTCCCTGAAGTAGCCATTTGATTTTCCAGGACCCAGTCAAAAGATTCTTCACTTCCTCGGGTTCACTTCAATTGCTTTCCTTTTTTAAAATAAATTTAAAATGCCCAATTCTTTTTTTTCCCCAATTGAGGAGACATTTAGCATGACCAATCCACCTACCCTGCACATCTTTGGGTTGTGGGGTGAAGCACACGCAGACACGGGGAGAATGTGCAAACTCCACACGGGCAGTGACCCGAGGCCAGAATCCAACCTGGGTCCTTGGCATTGTGAGGCAGAAGTGCTAACCACTGCACCACCGCACCGCCCTCAATTCCTTTCCTTTCCCAACTTGGTGACTTTTAACCCCAGAGTGGTCTTTCACAGTAAGGGTATTTCCTGAAGATACACACTCGAGCGCAAGCTAGGTAGATTTTCCATCCTGGTTTCAATCCTCATGAGTTTGATCTTTTCAATCCGACCGTGAGCTCTCCCCAACATTCCTGAATGGCAAATTCTGCTCTCTCTCTCTAGATCCTAGCAGACTGCCTGTGTCTGAGAATTTCAGGGATATCTTAGAAACTCAACCCTATCTCTATAGCAACATGAATCACATGGCCTTATTTTAAGGTGAAACTGCTTATTTGCTATACTTGATACACCTATGCTCTTTTATCTTGAAGCCAACAGAATTCAAAGCACAACTGCTTACAACCCAATATTGAAATGAAATGAATGGAAATCGCTCATTGTCACAAGTAGGCTTCAAATGAAGTTACTGTGAAAAGCCCCTAGTCGCCACATTCCGGCGCCAGTTCGGGGAGGCTGGTACAGGAATATTCTCACCACTATCCTGGGATTTTTGAGTCGTGCTGTTTTACTGTTACTGTAGCACTGTAAACGTAGATGCTGCTGCTATTGGTTTCAAAGTGTGAAAACCTTTGCATCTTTTTCCTCACAAATCAATCCAGGCCTACTTTTAATCTTTAACATCCGCATTCGCTGTTAGGCAGACTGCAGAACAAGTCATATGGCCCCTTTTTATTTTTTCCTAAATTAAAGGCACAATCTCAAAACAATCTTATTGAACCTCATATTTGTAACAATTCAAATAACAGGGATAAATCGGTTCCAGTGGTGAATGTAATATATAGATGTATATACAGTAGTCCCCCGTTATAACGCGGGTATTGGGGTCCAAGACAGCCACCCACGTTACATCCGAGCCGCGGATATCCACCGTGGGGGTTTTTAAATTTAAACACTTCAGGGTCATTGGTAGACAGCCTCCCATAAGCCCTCCCGCCGTATATCGCGAACCACAGGGCAGATTTCCCTGATTCCTTTACTCCATGGATGGGCATTCTATCGATCGGTGAGCTGGCTGTCAGCACAGGAAATGCACAGACAGGGAACACTGCGCCCGGAGGCATACAGACTGTTCGAAGCGGAGCAGAGACCACAGGGCAAGTGACTGCAGATCCACACGGTTATTGAGACAGGTTTAAAAAGGCACCCGCAGTTAACTGGCAATTGTGCAGTTAGAGCAACTGTTTCCCCACTGTGTCACCAACAAAGACCCACAATTGGTGAAGGATAACTTTGCAAACTTTTACATTTAGCAACTTTCTCGGCAGGCTTGGTTGCTAAAAATAATCCGCTCCCCGACTGGAAAAAAAGTTGGGGTCCATAAGCCCCCCCCGCCGTATATCGCGAACCGCGGTATTGCGGAGCGCGGAATAACAGGGGACTACTGTATGATAATTCACATTGTCTTTGTAAGCGCAGTAGCGCTATCCTACCACTAGGGGGAGTAGCTCTGAGAGTACTCAGGAACTTGTACTGGGCTCTACACTTGGCTCCGCCCACAACTCCTCCCCCTAGTGCAGCTGTATAAATACCCTTGTCCAGAGTCAGCCTGAGTTCACTAAGAGTTCATCAACGGGTAACAGGCTGGCTCGGAAGTAAGTCGATTAAAGCCTAGATTCATATCGGAAACAAGTGTCTGGTGAATTGATGGTTCCATCAATTTAATCGACTTAAGAACAGTAAAGATAGATTATGGAATCGGCCCTCAAGCCTGGATGCCTGGAACTCGACCCACAGGATGCAGAGTCTAAAGAAATCTTCTCCCACTGGATCCGGTGCTTCAAGGCCTATCTGGCAGAAGCGAGCACAGCCGAAACAACAGAGGATCAAAAGCTAAGTCTACTGCACGCGCGGGTGAGCCACAGAATCTCTACGCAACTAAACTCGGCCAGTTCATATACTGCGGCGCTAGCAGTTCTCGATAAAATTTATGTAAGGCCTATTAATGAAGTTTACGCTCACCATGTGTTCACGACTCGCCGCCAGCGGCCTACAGAATCACTCGCTGAATTCCGAAGGGAGCTCAATAATTTGTCCAATGACTGTAATTACCAAGCGTTTACCGCGGTTCCATCAGTTCCCATCAACTTTGTCCCGACATCATAATTCTCTACATTTAAATTAAGATACAGCAGGACTCATCATCGCCCCCATTTAAAACATTGCCACTTCTGTTTTTTTTCCAATATTTTTTATTCTCCGCCTTTTTCACATTTTCTCCCAAATTTACACCCACCAACAATAAACAATAATCAGTAACAAATATGTCAATCCCCACATCAGTAACAATGATACCATCCTCCCACCAAACCCCAAACATTAGCCCGCATGTTCACACAAAACAAATGACAAAAAGGAATTAAGGATCACCCATAGTGGCCATTAACACACACAGCCCCCCCCCAACCCTCCCACCACACGGCCGAACTAATGTTCGATGTTATCCAGTTCCTGCACAATGAATAATGCCCATGAATTGTAGAACCCCTCCATCCTTCCCCTCAGTTCAAACATAACCTTCTCAAGAGTCAAGAATTCCAACAGGTTCCCCCCGCCACGCCAGGGCACAGGGTGGAGAGGTTGCTCTCCAACCTATCAGGATCCGCCTTCGGGCGATCAACGAGGCAAAAGATACAACATCTGCCGCCGCACCCGTTTCCAACCCTGGCTGGTCCGAAACCCCGAATATGGCCTCCCGGGGACCCGGGTCTAGTTTCACTTGCACCATTTTAGAAATTACCCTAAAATCCTCCATACAGTAATCCTCGAGCTTTGGACAGGACAAAAACATGTGAACATGATTTGCGGGGCACCCCTCGCAACGTTCACACACATCTTCTACTCCTTCAAAGAATCGGCTCATCCTCGCCCTCGTGAGGTGTGCTCTGTATACCACCTTCAGCTGTATCAGCACCAACCTCGTGCACAAGGTGGAGGCATTCACGCCCCAGAGCACCTCACACCAGAACCCCTCCTCCATATCCTCTCCCAACTCTTCCTCCCACTTTGCTTTGACCCCTTCCAGCGGTGCCTTCTCCTCTTCCAAAATAGATCCATAAACCGCCAACACTACCCCCTTCTCCAGTCCCCCTGTCGTCAGCACCTCCTCCAGCAATGTGGAGGCCGGCTCCACCGGGAAGCTCTGTATCTCCTTTCTGGCAAAATCTCGAACCTGCAGGTATCTAAACATTTCCCCCTGCTCCAGCGCATACTTCGCTTCCAGCTCCTTCAACCCTGCAAACCGACCTCTAAGTAACAAATCTTTTAGTGTCTTAATCCCCTTCTCCTCCCATTTCCAAAAATTTCCATCCCACCTCCCTGGCTCAAATCTGTGGGGCGGAATTCTCCCCTCCCGCGATAAATCGGGAAGGCCGTCATGAACTCGGCCGAGTTTCATGACGGCCTCGGAGGCCGCTCCTCTCACCTTATTCACCCCCACCCAGGGGGCTAGGAGCGGATCTCCGTAACTCTCGGCCGCCGGGCCTTGACGCGCCGAGAATGACGCAACGGCGGCGCCTAAGTGACGTCAGCCGCGCATGCGCAGGTTGGCCAGCTCCAACCCGCGCATGCGCAGTTGATGTCACGACAGATGACGGCTCAAACCCGCGCATGCGCGGTTGCCGTCTTCCCCTCCGCTGACCCGCAAGACGCGTCCCTTTGAGACGCTGGGCCGACGATCGGTGGGCACCGATCGCTGGCCAGTCCCCTCCCGAGCACGGCCGTGGTGCTCACTCCCCTCTCCGCCTCCCACAAGCTTCAAATCAGCTTTCGGTGCCATGTTCACGACGGCAGCGACCAGGTGTGGTTGCCGCCGTCGTGAACCGGTCGCGAACGGCAGGCCGCTCAGCCCATCCAGGTCGGAGAATCGGCGGTCGCCGTGAAAGGCGGCGAGCGGCGATTCTTCCAAGCGGGGGGTGGGAGAATCGCGGGGGGTTGGAGAATCGCGGGGGACGTGTTGTGAGTCGCCTAGCCCTCCCGCGATTCTCCCACCCGGCGTGGGGAGCGGAGAATCATGCCCGTGGTTCCCCCAAATCGGCATTTCCCTTGACCCTGCCCCCAACCCGAAGTGTTGGCGAAACTGCCTCCAAATTCTCAATGAAGCTATTATTACCAGACTCCTTGAGTATTTCCCCGGGGCTATCGGGAGCAGTGCTGTTGCTAGTGCTTTGAATCCCGAACCCCTGTACAAACTCTCCTCCATTCTGACCCACTGGGAATCAACCCCTCTGACCCAGCTCCGCACCTTCTCCTCATTCGCTGCCCAGTAGTAATACATCAGGTTCGGAAGACCCAAACCCCCTGCCTGCCTTCCCCTCTGTCACAGCACGTTTCTGACTCTGGCCATCTTCCCTCCCCATATAACGACGTGATCCTTCCCTCAATCTCTCTGAAAAAAGCCTTTGGCAGGAAATTCGGCAGGCTTTGAAAAATAAACAGAAATCGCGGCAACACATTCATTTTAACCACCTGTATCCGACCAACCAGTGACTGAGGGAGACCATCCCACCTTGCCAGATCAACTTTCACTCTCCCCACCAAACTAGTGATGTTGTACCAGTGGAGCCCCCCCACTCCCGGGCATCCTGCACCCTCAGGTACCTAAAGTGAGTCTCTGCCCTACGGAATGGCAGGCCCCCAGCCCCGGCCGAGACACCACAAAATACTCACTCTTGTCTACTCCGAGAAAGACCCAAACACTCGAAGCAGCTCCAATATTCCCCCTATCGACACACTCGGTCCGACACGTATAACAGCAAGTCATCGACATAGAAGGACACCCTATGCTCTATCCCCCCCCCCCCCCCCCCCGCACTATTCCTTTCCATACCCCCGAACTTCTTAATGCGATGGCCAATGGCTCAATCGCGAGTGCAAACAGCAGGGGGGACATAGGACATCCCTGCCTAGTCCCATGGTGGAGAGAAAAGTATCTCGAGCTGATGTTGTTTGTGCGGATACTCGCCCTCGGCTCCTTACATAATAGCTTTACCCAGTCCACAAATCTTCGTCCAATCCCAAACAGCTCCAGAACTGCCATCAAGTACCCCCATTCTACCCGGTCAAACGCCTTCTCGGTGTCTAATGCCACAACCACCTCGGTTTCCTTCCCCTCTGCCGGTGCCATAACGACATTCAATACACTCCTAATGTTTGAAAAGAGCTGCCTCCCTCTCACAAACCCCGTCTGATCTTCACCTCCCACCTTCGGGAGGCACTCCTCCAGCCTACCCGCCAGTACCTTCGCCAATACTTTTGCGTCCACATTTAAAAGCGATTATGGACCTATACGGCCCACACTCTGTTGGATCCTTATCTTGTTTTAGCAACAGGGAAATCGATGGCTGCCCCAAAGTTTGTGGCAACGCCCCCTTCCCTATCGCCTCTTCAAACATCCCGACCATCAGGGGTGCCAGCTTATCCTTGAATTTTTTATAATATTCCACTGGAAACCCATCCGGCCCTGCCATCTTCCCCGACTGCATCCTCCCAACTGAATCCTTTATCTCCTGCTCCACTATCACTCCTTCTAATGTAGCCCTGTCCCCCTCCCCTAACCTCGGTTACTCCAACCCATCTAGAAATTCCTGCATCTCACGGTCACCCCCAGGTGGATCTGACCTGTACAACCTCATAAAATTCCTCAAAAACCTTGATCAGATCCGGAGCCACCACCAACTTCCCTGCCCTATCCCTCACCTGAACAATTTCCCTTACCGCTGCCTCCCTCCGGAGCTGACCTGCGTATCTCCATGTTCATAAACTGCACCCCTTGCTCGTCTCAGTTGGCACACCGCCTTCCTGGTAGATAATCGGTCAAAGCTCGCTTGTATTTCCTTTCTCTTTTCCAATTTCGCTGGATCCCCATCTTCTGCATAACTCCTATCTACCTCCAACGTCTCATCTATTACCCTCTGCCGCTCCAACCTCTCCTCTTTGTCCACCCTGGCCTAAAACAAAATCACTTCACCCCTCACCATCGCCTTTAGAGACTCCCAGACAACTGCCTTCGACACCTCACCTGTACAGTTGAAACCTACATATTCCTCAATTACCTTTTCAATTTTGTCACAGAACTCTTGGTTCCCCAAAAGCCCCACATCCAGTTTCCACCCCGGCCTCTGCGCTACCCCCTTCTCCAGTACCATATCCACCCAATGCGGAGCTTGATCTGACACTGCAATTGCTGAGTATTCCGACCCCTTAACCCCAGCCAGCAAAGCCTTACCCACCACGAAAAAGTCGATCCGCGAGTATACCTTATGGACTGCTGAGAAAAACGAGTATTCCTGTTCCCTCGGGTACAGAAACCTCCAAGGGCCCACCCCTCCCATTTCCACCATTAGCCCAGCCAACGCCTTCGGCCCCCATAATTGGACCAGTTAGCACAGCCGTGACCTGTCCAACCTTGGCTCCTGCACCAAGTTCCAGTCCGTTCCCCCCCACCACTATCAGTTCGTGTTTGTCCAAGTCAGGGATGGCCCCAAACACCTTCTTTGCGAATCCCACATCGTCCCAATTAGGACTGCATACACTTAACAGCACCATTAGTTCGCAATATACGGCGGGGGGGGGGCTTACGGACCCCAACTGTCAGCTTCCCTCTCCGGATCAAAGTGAGCCGGCCGCTGAAATTGACACTGCCGGCTGATTGGAGAGAGGAGCAGCGTTCCTGGTAAGTTTCTGTGGGTTTCCCTCTGCTTCTCCCCAATAACGCGGCTTGTTTTAATTTGACCCAGTGTTTCGCAGACTAGGATATGTCCATGGAAACCGGCTGACCCGCGGACCGGCAGAAAAAGCCTGCAGGAGCAACATTTGGTGTTCAAATAATTAATTAATTCTTCATCCTTCATCCTGGGGTGGGAACGTAATGGCACAGTATATATCCATTATCTGTTACAAGTCAGATCGTTTGCCTCATCGATCAGAGTTCTGATAAGGGAATGGATCTAAGAATACCAGAGTTCCTGGTAAGTTTCTGTGGGTTTCCCTCTGCTTCTCCCCAATAACGTGGCTTGTTTTAATTAGATCCACGATGGGGGTTTTAAATTTATTTAAAAATCTATGCATGCATTTCCCATTGAGAGTCTACGGGGGTCTGACCTCTCCCCCCGCCCCCCCCCCTGTAGACTCACAATGGGAAGCGCATGCATAGATTTTTAAATAAATTTAAAACCCCCATCGTGGATATCCACGACTCGGATGCAACGCGGGTGGCTGTCTTGGACCCCAACACCCGCGTTATAACGGGGGACTACTGTACTCTGTTGGCCTTGAGCCCTCTGCCCCTTCAGGCAAGCCCACAATTCTCAGATTGTGCTGCCTCAAGCGGTTCTCCAAGTCCTCAAGCTTTGTTCAGAATCCTCTGTTGACCTCCACAACCCTCCGCAGCTCATCCCCCATCAAGGTGAACTGGTCGCTGTGCTGCAACACGGCCTCCTCCACTTCCTTCATCTTCTTTCCCTGCTCTCTCACCTTGGCCGATGTCTTTGCCACAGCTACCCTCACCGGGGCGATTGCCTCCTCCACCAATGACTTCAATGCGACTGCCATCTCCTTCCTCAAAGCCTCCACATACCTCGCAAACTGCTTTTCCGGCTTCACCACCATCACCTCGGTCATCTTCTCCACCGTAGGTAGTGCGGCCCCACCATGCGGTCCGGCATCCGCCATCTTGTCAGCACTTTTGCTGGTCCTCTCATCCAACAGCGAGTCCACGTTTCCTCCCTTCCTCAATGCTGCTTTTCACATGCTTTAGCGACTTATTATTTTTCCTTTTTTTTCACCCTTCTTTCCTTCTTCAATCTTTTTTTTTATTTTATAGGGAAACAAAAAATTCTTCCTTCAAAAAAAAGGGAAAAAAACTTTCACCAAGTTTCTTTAAAACTTTTTTCTCTTCATTTTTTGTATTCCTCCAGAATTTCGGGAGCCATCCAATGTGGGACATCTCCCCTACATCGCACCCTGGCTTCGGGCCTGCCGCCTCGGCCTCCGTTTGGCTCCACCCCTGCTGCTCCGACCTCCGCGCGCACTGGGCCCGATGCCTCAGCACCAGCCGCCCGACACCCGCTCGGGGTTCCTCGCCGGTTTTCAAACCGGCCCTGCTTGATGCCCAGGACGGGGGTGAGGGGAGCGAAGATTGGGGAAACCCCCGAAAGCGCTGCAAATAGTGGCCACTGGTGGGAGCTCTTCTCCATGCGGCCAACCCATTCGCAAATGCCACCGAAGTCATTGCCTTTTCTCCTCTGTCGCCCCCCCCTATAGGTTATTGCAGTTTTAAGAAGGTTTCAGTTACTCCCAACCATCTCCCTAAATGCGCGACACTAGGAAAATCATAAAAGATGCTTCATGTGTGAACTAGCACCAATGTCAAACCCATTAAGTACATACAGCCAAGAGATTACTTCAAGAAGACAAAGCAATATATAACACAAATTTAAATGGGAAGGGTATTCTGCTGCACACACAATTTTGAATATTGTAGTAAGAGATGCCTACACATCATCTAATTCAGTGTTGTCCAATAGAACTTTCAGACGAGCCACAAGAGTTGTCACAGTGAGAATTTTTTAGTTAACTGCGCTAATTTGGGAGAAATGCCTCACACACAATACAGGTAAATGTAACTTGTGTGTATATTTCTGTCACAAATAACTATTGGTGTGCAGCACGGTGGCGCAGTGGGTTAGCCCTGCAGCCTCACGGCGCCGAGGTCCCAGGTTCGATCCCGGCTCTGGGTCACTGTCAGTGTGGAGTTTGTACATTCTCCCCATGTCTGCGTGGGTTTCGTCCCCACAACCCAAAGATGTGCAGGCTAGGTGGATTGGCCACGCTAAATTGCCCCTTAATTGGAAAAAAATGAATTGGCTACTCTAAATGTATTTTTTTTTTAAACTTTTTTAAAAACAACAAATAACTATTGGTGTGGAACTTTAAAATCTTTCTCTTTCAACAAAATTTTGAATCCTGGAATCAGTTTGTCAGACAGCACATCTTAGTATGAACAATATTTTGACTTCAGAGTGATTGCTAAGAATGTTGACACCCACAAATGAGGCTTGCCTGGTCTCATCAAGGAATTACCATCCAGAACATTATTGTATATGGTGTCTGCCGTTTGTCACGATGTGGTATTTTGGAGCTGCTCACTATCATGTATTCCTGCTGACCAGAAGCAGTCTTTCCAATTTTGAGGGGGCAACAGTGACAGCTGCATTGTCATATACATTGGTATTCCCATGGTGCTGAACTCTCATGTTTTCACCCATTTTACATAACATTTCAGCTGATTACCTCATTGTTTGTACTTAACCAACAAACAATAAACAACTATAAAAAACAAATTTTTACAAAATGTCTGTTCCAAGCTGTCTCTGACCAGAGTCACGGCATCCTGGGCTAGTGTAAAGCCAGGGGTGGGCAAACTACGGCCCGCGGGCCGCATGCGGCCCGCCAAAGGTATTTCTGCGGCCCACCAAGTCATTAAAAAAAAAAAAAAAAATTTTTTTTATTTAAAAAATTTTTTTTTTTTTTTTTTTTAATTTTTTTTTAAGGTTAATGTGGGGGGGGGCTGTTGGGTTACTTACTGGTATAGGGTGGATACATTGACTTGAGTAGGGTGATCATTTATTGGCACAACGTCGAGGGCCGAAGGGCCTGTTCTGTGCTGTACTGTTCTATGTTCTATATGAGGCGCCCAGAATCATAACCGGGTGAAGTAATTATTTTACTTAATATACTATGCGGCCCTTTGTGAATTGTGAATTTCTGAATGTGGCCCTTGCACGGAAAAGTTTGCCCACCCCTGGTGTAAGCAATTCCAGCCCGCCTTGATCCAGAGTCACAACACAAGTGAAATTAGAAACCAGTTATGGGAGAAGGGGGAAAGAGAGGGGGAGAGGGGGGAGAGGGGGGGAAAGAGAGAGGGGAAGAGGGGGGGAAAGAGAGAGGGGGAGAGGGGGGAAAGAGAGAGGGGGAGGGGGGAAAGAGAGAGGGGGAGGGGGGGGAAAGAGAGAGGGGGAGGGGGGGGAAAGAGAGAGGGGGAGGGGGGGAAAGAGAGAGGGGGAGGGGGGGAAAGAGAGAGGGGGAGGGGGGAAAGAGAGAGGGGGAGGGGGGAAAGAGAGAGGGGGAGGGGGGAAAGAGAGAGGGGGGAGGGGGGAAAGAGAGAGGGGGAGGGGGGAAAGAGAGAGAGGTGGAAAGAGGGGGAGGTGAAAAGAGGGGGAGGTGGAAAGAGGGGGAGGTGGAAAGAGGGGGGGTGGAAAGAGGGGGGGTGGAAAGAGGGGGGGTGGAAAGAGGGGGGGGTAGGGAGAAGAGAGAGAGTTGGGGGAAGGGAGGGGGAGCGAGGGAGCAGCTCTCTCAGAAAGCTTCACACAGCAACCATCATAGATTGCAGTGCCAATCAGCCACTAGAACCGACTTCCTCCTAAGACTCAGCACCAAAGAGTCTACTTTCGCCTCTCCAAAACCCAATATCACAATGTCCTGACAAGCAGGATGCTTCAGCTCAAATCTTTTGCTCAAAGGCGCATTCTAAATATGGGCCCACAGACCAAAAATAAAGAAAATGGGAACAAAGGAAATAACAGGAAGGATTCTTACAAAAGATTGCTGTGGCATTTGATATTGTGGCAATTCAGCAGAATACCGTTCCCTTTAACAAGTTAATTAACCAGAGTTTAAAAGTTTTTCCAGAAGCATTTTTTTTTTTGCTTTCAAATCTACAGCAAAATGCATGGCTTAAAAATGTGAAATTATGGAGGCCTCAGAAAGCTGTCAGTTGTAGTTTTTTTCCAATGAAAATATTACATATGAGGGCAATTCTCAAGTCTATACCATGACAAATGCGTATCTTTGTATAGTGCCTATATTTTTTTTTTAAGTATATTTTTATTAAGGTTTTGCAGAATTTTTCATAATAAAACAGTAGTAACCATAATAACAAAACAAACTAGAGTGAACATTAACATAGTGCAAAAAGAGAATATACAATAACAATTAAATAGACATTACCCCACGCGACCCAGCCTTCCCACACCATGCCAATGAAGCACTCACACCAACCCCCCAACGGATTGCTGCTGCTGACATTTTAATTTTCCCCGAGAAAGTCGACAAACGGCTGCCACCTCCGCGAGAACCCTAGCGTAGACCCTCTTAAGGCAAACTTTATTTTCTCGAGGCTGAGAAACCCAACCATGTCAGTAACCCAAGTCTCCACACTCAGGGGCTTCGAGTCTCTCCACATTAATAAAATCCCTCTCCGGGCTACTAGGGAGGCAAAGGCCAAGATGTCGGCCTCTTTTGCCCCCTGAACTCCCGGGTCTTCTGACACTCCAAAAATCACTATCTCTGGACTCGGCACCACCCATGTGTTAAGCACCCTGGACATTGCCCTCGTGAACCCTTGCCAGAACACTCTAAGCTCCAGGCATGCCCAAAACATGTGGACATTGTTTGCAGGGCTGCCCTTGCACCTCATACAACTGTCTTCTACCCCAAAAAACTTGCTCATTCTCGCTGCCGTCATGTGTGCCCGGTGGACCACCTTAAATTGAATTAGACTGAGCCTGGCACATGATGAGGCGGAATTAACCCTGCCCAGGACCTCTGCCCACAGACCCACTTCCAACTCCTCACCTAGCTCCTCCTCCCACTTGCCCTTGAGCTCCTTCCCCGGGGTTTCCTCCACCTCCTGTAGTTCCTGGTAGATATCCGACACCCTCCCCTCCCCCACCCAGGTGCCGGAGACCACCCCGTCCTGTATCCTCAGTGGCGGCAGCGTCGGAAAGGCCACTACCTATTTTTTCAGGAAGGCTCGTGGGGCAGATTGTCCTCTAGCGCCTTCAAACTGGGAAAGCTTCCGTCTATGAACAGATCTCCCATCTTTCTGATGCCTGCCGTCTGCCAGCTCTGGAACCCACCATCCATCCGACCCGGGACAAAAATGTGATTGTTGCATATCGGGGTCCAGACCAACGCTCCCTCCAACCTCTTGTACCTCCTCCGCTGTCCCCAGATCCGCAATGTCGCCACCACCACCGGACTTGTGGAGTAACGGGTCGGTGAGAACGGCAAAGGAGCTGTTATCAAAGTTCCCAGACTGGTACCTTTACATGACGCCGCCTCCAGCTGCTCCCACACCGCCCCCATCGGCCACTTCCTAATCATAGCTATATTGGGCGCCCAGTAGTAGTTGCAAAAGTTCGGCAACGCCCCCCCCCCCCCCCCCGGATCTCCTTACTTGCGGGGTCTTATTCGCCCACACAAATCCTGTAATGATCCTACTCACCCGCTTAAAAAAGGCCTTGGGGATGAAGATGGGGAGGCACTGAAAGACAAACAGAAATCTGGGGAGGACAGTCATTTTCACGGTCTGCACCCTCTCTGCCAGTGACAGCATGAGCATATCCCACCTTTTAAAGTCCCCTTCCATTTGCTCCACCAACCAGGTCAGGTTGAGCCTGTGCAGGGCACCCCATTTCCTGGCCACCTGTATAACCAGGTAACGAAAACTTTTCTCTACCATCCTGAGCGGCAGCTCTTTCAGTGTCTCTTCCTGCCCCTTGGCCTGGATCACAAACAACTCGCTCTTTCCCATGTTCAGTTTGTACCATTAAAAACTACCAAAATCCCTCAGGATCCGCAGAACCTCCCCCATCCCCTCCACAGGGTCCAAAATGTACAGCAGCAAATCACCCACGTACAGCGAGACCCGATGTTCCACCCCCACCCCCATGAACCAGTCCCCGCCAGTTCCTCGAGGCTCTCAGCGCCATAGCTAGTGGTTCTATAGCTAGGGCAAATAGTAACGGGGAGAGGGGACACCCCTGCCTCGTTCCCCAGTGAAGCTCAAAGTACCCCGACCTCAGCCGGTTTGTACATACACTTGCTACAGGCGCCTGGTACAGCAATTTCACCCAGCCAATAAAGCCCTCACCAAACCCGAACCTCCCCAGCGTTTCCCAGAGGTACTCCCACTCCACCCGGCAAAGGCTTTCTCTGCGTCCATCGCTGTTACCACCTCCGCCTCCCCTCCCTCTGAGGGCATCATAATAATATTCAAAAGTCTCCGGATATTGGTATTGGGTTGTCTGCCTTTAACAAACCCAGTCTGGTCTTCTTCTATCACCCCTGGGACGCAATCCTCAACTCTTGTGGCCAGAATCTTAGCTAGCAATTTGGCATCCACGTTTAAAAGCAAAATCGGCCTGTACGACCCACAATGTTCCGATTCCTTCCTTCGTTTAAGAATGAGTGAGATCAAAGCCTGTGACATTGTTGGCGGGGGGGGGGGTTCCTTTCTCTCTAGCCTCATTGAAGGTCGTCATCAGGAGTGGGCTCAATATTTGTAAAAATTTCTTATAGAATTCTACTTGGTAACCATCCGGCCCTGGAGCTTTACCCGATTGCATGCCCTCTATACCCTTGACAATCTCCTCCAATTCAATCGGGGCCCCCAGCCCCTCCACCAGGTCCTCTTCCACCTTAGAAAACCTCAACTGGTCCAAAACTTGCCTCATCCCTTCCGCTCCCATCGGGGGCTCCGACTTGTATAGTTTACTACAGAATTCCTTAAAGACTTCGTTCACCCCCCCCCTCCCCCGGAACCAAGTCTGTGTTACCCTCCTTATTCTTTACTCCCCTGATTTCCCTGGCTGCCTCCCTCTTTCGGAGTTGGTGTGCCAGCATTTCTCCCCATACTCGCTTTCTCCCCATGCTCATAGACTGCCCCCCTTGCCTTCCCCAGCTGTGCTACCGCTTTCCCTATGGTCAGGAGTTCAAACTCCTCCTGCAGACTCCGCCACTCCCTCAGTAGCCCCCCCTCGGGGGCCTCCGCATATCTCCTGTCCACTCGGAGTATCTCCTCCACCAGTCTCTCCCTCTCGGTTCTTTCTCTCTTTTCCCTATGGGATCGAATTGAGATGAGTTCCCCTCTGACAACTTCCTTCAGAGCCTCCCAGACCGTTGCCGCTGCTACCTCACCCGTATCGTTTGTTTCCAGGTAATCCTGGATGTTCCTGCTAATCTGCCCGCAAACCTCTTCGTCCGCCAGCAGCCCCACATCCAGTCTCCAGAGTGGGCGCTGCCCTCTCTCCTCACTAAGCCGCAGGTCCACCCAGTGCGGGGCATGGTCCGGGACTGTGATTGCTGAGTATTCTGCCCCGCCACCTTTGGGATTAACGCCCTGCTCAAGGCAAAGCAGTCTATGCGGGAATAAATCTTATGAACCCCCCATCAGCTCCATAAAACCCTTCAGTTCCTTAGCCACTGCCGGTCGCTTCCCTGTCCTGGACTTCGTCCGGTCCAGCTCGGGGTCAATGACTGTGTTAAAGTCTCCCCCCATGATCAGGTGGTGTGACTCTAAGTCTGGAATTTTGCCTAGCATGCTTCTCATAAATTCCACATCATCCCAATTCGGAGCATAGATGTTCACAAACACCACCCGGACTCCCTCCCACTTTCCACTCACCATTATATACCTGCCCCCCTTATCTGCCACAATTCTCCCAGCCTTGAATGCCACACCCTTACGGATCAGAATTGCTACCCCCCTGGTCTTCAAATCCAGCCCTGAATGGAACACCTGGCACACCCATCCCTTTCTCAATCTCGTGTGATCTGCGAGCTTTAAATGTGTCTCCTGAAGCATTGCTACGTCTGCCTTTAACCCCTTTAGATGCGTGAACACGCACGCTCTTTTGACTGGCCCATTCAAACCCCTCACATCCCACGTCAACAGCCTGGACGGGGGGGGCTAACCCCCCCCTCCCGCCGACTAGCCATCGCCCTTTCTTTTTTTTTAAACAAACAATTTTATTGAGGTATTTTAGCCATACAGAAAAAGTGACATTGTACAGTACAAAAACAAAAAGAAGTCAAGATACAAATTACAAATTAAACATAGTGCAAACCACGGATCTTCGGGCAAACCCTAGTAGCGAACCTCTCAAGGCAAACGTGATTACCAGGGAAGCAAAGGCCAGAACGTCGGCCTCCCTCTCTTCCTGGACTCCCGGGTCCTCCGAAACCCCAAAGATTGCCACCTCTGGGCTCATTACCACCCCAGTTTTCAATACCGGGGACATGACATCTGCAAATCCCTGCTGAGTTTAGGGCACGACTAGTACATGTGTACATGATTAGCCGGCCCTCCGACGCATCTAGCACACTTGTCCTCCAGCCTGAAGAATCTGCTCATCCAGGCCACCGTCATGTGGGGCCGATGCACGACCTTAAACTGGATCAGGCTGAGCCTGGCGCATGTTGCGGTTGTGTTTACTCTGCTCAGGGCTTCTGCCCAAATACCGTCCTCCAGCTCTCTTTCTCCCCCCCCCCAGCGGGCTCCTCCTCCCACTTAAGCTTCAGGTCCTCGGTCTGCATATCCTCAGCTCTTATTAGCTCCTTGTAGACGTCTGAAACTCTACCCTTTCCCACCTTTCCCCTAGAAAACTACCCTGTCCTGCCTCCCCTTCGGCGGGAGATGTGGGAAGGACGGCACCTGTCTGCGTACAAAATCCCTCACCTGCAAGTATCTAAAATCGTTCTCTCTCGCCAGCCCAAACTTCTCCTCCAGCGCCCTCATACTCGGAAAGCTCCCTTCCAGGAACAGATTCCCCCATCCTCACAATCCCCTCCCTCCTCCACAGTCGATACCCCCCGTCCATGTTCCCCGGGGCAAATCGGTGGTTGCCGCAGATTGGGGTCCTCACCAATGCTCTTACCTCCTCTACATGCCTCCTCCACTGGCCCCAGATCCGAAGAGCAACCACCACTATCGGGCTGGTGGAGTACCGTGCCGGCGAAAGCGGCAGAGGCGCCGTGACCAGGGCTGCTAAGCTAGTGCCCCTGCACGAAGCAGCCTCCATCCGTTCCCAAACCGACCCTGCACCCACCATCCATTTCCTTATCATTGCTATGTTGGCCGCCCAGTAATAATTGCTGAAGTTCGGCAGCGCCAGCCCCCCTTCTCCTCTGTTCCTTTCAAGCATCACCCTCTTCACCCGCGGGGACTTCCCTGCCCATACAGATCCCAGAATAATTTTATTCCGCCTCTTAAAGAAGGACCGCGGGATAAAGATGGGGAGACACTGAACAAACAAGAACCGCGGGAGAATCGTCATCTTAACAGTCTGCACCCACCCCGCCAATGACAGCAACCCCTTCAGCCTACTCTCCTACCCCCTCGCCTGAATTACAAACAACTCGCTCTTAGCCACGTTCAGTTTGTATACGGAGAACCGGCCAAATTCCCTCAGGATTGCCATAAAACCGTCCATCCCCACCATTGGGTCCGATACATGTAACAGCAGATCATCCACATATAACGAGACTCTATGTTCCACTCCCCCCCGGACCAGCCCTTTCCAGCCCCTAGAAGCTCTCAGTGCAATTGCTAGCGGCTCTATGGCCAGCGCAAACAGCAGTGGGGAGAGAGGGCAGCCCTGTCTTGTCCTACGGTGCAGTCTAAAGTAGTCCAATATCATCCTGTTCGTCCTTACACTCGCTTCCGGGGCCTGATACAATAGCCTGACCCAGTCGATGAACCCCTCCCCGAACCGTCCTAGTACCTCCCACAGATAATCCCACTCGACCCAGTCAAAAGCCTTTTCAGCATCCATGGCTACCACTATCTCTACCTCCCTACTCTCCGGGGGCATCATAGTCACGTTGGGCAGCCTTCTTATGTTGGCCACCAGCTGCCTCCCCTTTACAAACCCGGTTTGGTCCTCCACAATTACATCCGGTACACAGTCCTTAATTCTGGCCGCCAAAATCTTGGCCAGTAACTTGGCGTCTACATTGATCAAAGAGATCGGCTTGTACGACCCACAGGCCTCCGGTTACTTATCCCGTTTCAGAATAAGCGAGATGGTGGCCTGCGACATCGTCGGGGGTAAACTCCCTCGGTCTCTTTCCTCGTTAAAGACCCTGACCAGCATCGGCCCCACTATCCTGGCAAATTTTTTGTAAAACTCCACCAGATACCCGTCCGGCCCCGGGGCTTTACCCGACTGCATGACCTTCAGGCCCCCCAATACCACTTTGATCCTGACCAGGGCCCCCAGTCCATCCACCAACCCCCTCCCCACTCTTGGGAAGGTTAGTCCATCCAGGAATCGCCCCCCCCCCCCCCCCCCCCCCCCCCCGGTGGTCCCGAAGTGTACAGCTTCCTATAAAAGTCCCTAAAGACCTTGTTCAGCCCTGCTGGATCACCCACTAGATTACCTCCCCAATCCACTACACTCCCTATTTCCCTGGCCGCTTCCCTCTTCCTCAGTTGCAGCGCAAGCATTCTACTGGCCTTCACACCATGCTCATAAATTGCGCCTTTTACCTTTCTAAGCTGCTCTACAGCCTTGCCTGTAGTCAGCACCCCAAATTCGGCCTGCAGCCTCTGTCGTTTCCCGAGTAACTCTGGCCTCGCGGATTCCGCGTAACTCCTGTCCGTCCGTAGAATTTCCTGAATCAGTCGGTCCATCTCTCCCCTATCTGTCCTGTCCCTGTACGCCCGGATTGAAATCAGCTCCCCTCTCACCACTGCCTTCAGTGCCTCCCAGAGCACCGCTACCGAGACTTCTCCAGTATCGTTCACCTACAGGTAATTCTGCATGCATTTCCTCAGCCTCTCACACATCGCCTCGTCCGCGAGTAGTCCAGCCTCCATGGTGGGCGCTGGAAGCTTCGCCCCCCCCCTTTGCCGATCAGCCATCCCCTTTCCTTGGCCAGCCCCCCAGCCATGTGTCGCGCTTCCTCTGGCCCACCTCCTGGCCCGCTCCACCCATGACCTCCTCACTGTTACCATGCCCAGTTTCCATCCCCGTCAGCAGAACAACTCTCTCCCTCTTCTCCTCCCCCCCCCCCCTCCTGTCTCCCACCCATTGTTCCCAGTCACCCCTCCCCCCGACCTCTCCACACCACTTCCCCAGATCAGCCCTACTTAAGCAAACATTCTATACAAGTCATAAACAACCCCCACAATAGCACAATTCAAGTTAAACAAGGAAAAAAGAGATAAGAAATAACAGGCACTCTTCAGTCCTTCCCATACAAACACAGAAAAAGATTGCACAAAGTTCCCCTGAAGCATCCATTTTAACCCAACCCTTTTAACTGTTTACTTTATTAACTCCCCCCCCCCAGCCAAACTCCAACTAAGCAAAGATCCCAAACAGGAAACAGTCAGGTAAACCACGCAAAAACAACAAACAAAAAAATAAGATACATCCCGAAACGAGAGAGAAATGAAATGAAATGAAAATTGCTTATTGTCACGAGTAGGCTTCAATGAAGTTACTGTGAAAAGCCCCTAGTCGCCACATTCCGGCGCCTGTCCGGGGAGGCTGGTACGGGAATCAAACCGTGCTGCTGGCCTGCTTGGTCTGGTTTAAAAGCCAGCGATTTAGCCGAGTGAGCTAAACCAGATACCACATATACTTAAAAGTTCTAACATGAGTCCAAACGTCCTCAGCTCAGGGCCAGCCCTTGCTTCATAACAAAGTCCATCGCCTCTTCAGGTTCCTCGAAATAGTGGTACTGACCGTTATACGTAACCCACAGTCGCGCTGGAAAAATCAGCCCGAATTTCACCTTGTTTTTATACAGTATCTCCTTCACCTGCCTGTAGCCTCCCCTCCTGGCCACCTCCGCGCTCAAATCTTGGTACACGCGCAGGGTGGTATTGTCCGAAATAGGGCTTAGTGTGCTCTTTGCCCATTGCAGCACCCGTTCCTTGTCCAGGTACCTGTGAAACCGTACCACCATCGCTCATGGGGGACCCCCTTGTAGCGGCTGCCTCACCTGCACTGTGTGTGCCCTGTCCACCACCGGCGGGCATGGGAACACCTCGTTCCCCAGCAACTTCTGAAACATACCCTCCACATATGCGGCAGCGTCCGGCCCCTCTGCCCCCTCCGGGAGGCCCACGATTCTCACATTCTGCCGGCGAGATCTGTTGTCCAGGTCCTCCAGCCTTTCCAGAAGCACTTTTTGCTGGTCCCTCAGCCTCCAAATCGCCACATCCGCCACTGTTTGAAAGTCAGCCTGACTTCTCCAACTGCTGGAGCTTCTCGGCCTGATCATCCAGCCTTTTTCCCATCCGATCAATCTACTTCTGAAGCGGCTCAAATTTGACACGCTTCAAAGCCAAAAAGCCCTCCTTCATAGCCTGCAGCAGCTGCTCCATTGTGGGCTGTCGGCTCCTTGCTCTGAACACCAGCCATGCTGGTCTCTCTCACAGCCTCCATTGTGCCCTTACTCGACCACTTCTTCTGCTGTTTACGGTCCCTCAGGCTTCTTAGGTCCATACAATTCTGTATGGGTCCAGTGCCTGAGTACTATTGCTTTCCAGTTCCGCGCTCAAATCGCAAAAAAGTCAGGGGAAAAGGTCCAAAAGTCCGACCGAAACAGGAGCCACCAAACGTGCGACCTACTCCCTCATAGCCGCCACCGGAAGTCCGCCATCGCCATTTCTTGGCCAACCACAAGCCAGCGCCCTTCACTTCTTCAAACGCCCCCACAGGGAGCCGCCGCCCCCGACCCTCAATTGGTACCCCGAAATTGATACCTCCTTTGTCAGCAAAGCAGCATCCCCCCTCCCCTCCCCTCCCCCCCACCCCCACGACCCAAAACCCCCCCGCCAAGCACTTGCTCACCTCCCACTACGCTCCTGAGTCAGCTGACCCATGCCTACCCTGGCAGCACCCGCACCTGGCACCGATCAGACTGTTGCCTCATTGTCCGGACCCTTCTCCCCACATGAATAAACCAATTTAACTACCTCTCCAGCCCCAGTGAGTAAATAGTAATACGAAACAAAATATAAACAGAAGACACTAACATTGCCCCATGAGGAGACACTTGTTGAACCAAGGCTCCAACTTTCCGAAAATTTGCACTAAGCACAGGGACCCCTCCCCCCTCCGTATCTCAACTTTGACGAAAACACTGCACCTTCCAGCCACCACCGCAGCCCTTACACGCACCCAACATTGCATACAATCTTATATTAGAAACGGTACCGTGTTACCCAGCCCCACTGCCGCATTCCACCAAAGCTTAACTGTCCTTTAATTCGAGTCCAGCTTTTCTTGTTTGACGAATGACCACACCTTGTCCGGCGTCTCAAAATAGTGATGCCGTTCCTTGTACGTGACCCATAGCCTCGCTGGGTGTAGCATGCCAAATTTCACCCCCTTGCTGAAGAGGGTCGCCTTCACTCGGCTGAATCCAGCACGCCTCTTGGCCAGCTCCGCACCCAGGCCCTGGTAGATGCGTATCGCACTGTTCTCCCACCTGCTGCTCTGTTTTTTTTTGCCCACCGCGTGACAAGCTCCTTGTCCAAGAAGCGATGAAATCTCACCACCATGGCCCTCGGCGGTTCATTCGCCTTGGGCTTCCTTGCGAGGGCTCTGTGCGCCCGGTCCAGCTCTAGGGGTCGAGGGAATACCCCCCGTCCCTATCAGCGTCTCCAGCATCTTGGACACAAATGCTCCCGCATCCGACCCCTCCACACCTTCGGGGAGGCCCACAATTCTCAAGTTCTGTCTCCTGGACCTGTTTTCAAGGTCCTCCAGCCTCTCCTGCCACTTCTTGTGGAGGTTATCCTGCGCCTCCACCTTAAGGGCCAATACAACCAACTCGTCCTCATGGTTGGATAGCTTTTTCTCCATCTCCTTAATCGCTTTCCCTTGTGTTGCCTGAGTTGCGATCATTTTGTCTATTGATGCCTTCATTGGGGCCAGCATGTCCTTTTTAAGATCAGCAAAGCAGCCCCTAAGGAACTCCTGTTGCTCCTGTGCCCACTGCGCCCATGGACCCTGTTCTATAACGGCCGCCATGCCGTGCCTCGGCACCCGCTCCGCACGCTTCTGTCTGTTGGGACTTAAACGCTTCACCCGGCCACTCCTGGTCCAGCTATCCATACAACAGAGAGGGAATCCTTTTGGCAGTGTTCGCTTCAGCAATCTGCCCCAAAAAGTCCATGGAAACTCCTGAAAAAGGTCCGAGAGTCGGTTCCAGATGGGAGCTGCCGAATGCGCGACCTACTCCTCCATGGCCGCCACCAGAAGTCTCGTCACCGCTTCTTCAATGGCCTTGGCAAGATCTTTTCACAGTTGTTCCCTCTGCTGCTAGAATTCAGCTTTAATAAAGGCCCTCAAGTCAGCTTGAGGCCTTTAAGCTCGCCCTTCCCCCACCTGCATGCTGGAAGAGGCTTTTGTCTTTGCTGCAGCTTCAGCCAAATCTTTCACTGTTTCTGCAGGTCTGGTAACCAAGAGACATACCATCCCTGGTGGAAAGTACTCCTCCAACATTGACCTATGTCTTTTCATCAAAATTCCACCCCGTATTGATTTAAAAAGAGCTCTTTTCTTTTATCTTAGGCAGGAGCTGCCTTGTCACTTACTCCATGGTCCACACCGGAAGTCATAGTGCCTATATATTAAATGGGCTTTGCTTTCCATTATTTAGGCCAAATATTTAATATACAGAAATGTTAAAATGAAAGGATCTCGGGAGTAATAGCAGCTTTTAATTACAACCAAGGCTAAACCAGATGAACAGAGATTATACTAACTTTTTTCTTTAGGCTTTGGTTTAGTGGCAGGCGTCTTTCCTGTTATTTCAGCCAATTCTGCTTCCAGATCCCCATCATCGCCATCCTCTTCTGTATTCATCATCATATCTTCACCTGAAAAGTCTACAAACAGGCCAAGCTGCAGCAGAGAATAAAAACACCAGTGTCACAAGACTCTCATGCAATTTGCATGCAACTAAATTAAATCAAGTCTAAATTTATCAAAACACCCTCTTTTTAAACATACAACTATAATTCCTACATTTAGAACTCATACACATTTTCACATGAGTACACGTCTTACAGCATCCTGGAGCATCAGTGCACCATGTTGCCTATTATTACATTACATAGTCACAGAACAGAAGCGGATCATTCAGCCCAACAAGCCCATTACAGTATCATTCATCCCTCTTCATCTAATTCCATCAATATATGCTTCTGTTCTTTTCTCCTTCATGTGATTATATAGCTCCCCCATAAATGGATCCAAGCTAGTTGCTTGAACTACTTATCAAAGAACTGTGGATAAAAAATATCTACCGAATGCCCGATTGGATTTATTGGTGATTATATCAGATGTTCTCCAAGTAAACACAATATGGGTAGAAATTTGCATCAGGGTTAAGTGAAGGTTTATTTTTACCTGTTGAATTTTAAAGAGAGTGGCCATGTAAGATCCTAAAGAAAGTGCTGAGACAGAACTGTGAAGAGGTGAAGTGAGCAGCCTCCAGCCACCACAGAGAAGTATCACCATTCACACCTCCTTTGTCTTATGTCCATGACATCGTTGTTAATCTCTCCTTAGCTCCGACCTATTCCTGACCTTCCATTCTGTCCCACTCCCTCTCCAATATGTAACTCATTTCATTTCTATTCCTCTTCAGTTCGGTAGAAGGGTCATATGGGCTTGAAATATTAACTGTTTCTCTCTCTAGACATTGCCAGACCTGAATTTATCCAGCATTTTCTATTTTCATTCCAGAGAAGTGTTTGTTCCAGAAAGAAGGGTTTTGTTTAATAATCTTGGATTGTCATAGTCGAAGCAGCGTGCGAGAGGGGCAGTGTGGCCTTATGACATATCTTCCCTATAGCAACAGTAGCTGTGCCTTGTGGTATATATTACTGGAATTTGTTTGATACATTATGTTTCAATAAAAGGGGTGCAGTTAGCACTGCTGCCATACGACGACGAGGACCCGGGTTTGATTCCGGCCCTGGGTCACTGTCCGTGTGGAGTTTGCACGTTCTCTCCGTGTCTGTGTGGGTCTCACCCCACAACTCAAAGATGTGCAGGGTAGGTAGATTGGCCACAATAAATTGCCCCTTAATTGGAAAAAAATAATTGGGTACTCTTTAAAAAACATTTTAACGTTTCCATAAAAGGGCAAGTTAACTAAGTAAGAATCTGTTGGGAAACTATTCTACAAGACTAATTTTAACTGTGTTAATTTAATCTTGTGTGCTTAAATTTTCTTTTGTTAATAAAACACAAATGTGAAAAGCTTTAGTCCCCAGCACTGACATTCTCATCTAGATGAGTACAAGTCACATACAATTATTCACTTGAGATGTAAATGTCAACCAGCAACCAGCTGACAACTTCAATTTCCCTAGTCAGTCTTAATTTACTATTTCAAATCGCCAAAAAATATGTTGTTGGAATTTGAGATTCCTGACTTCAGCACATGCATCTTCTCATAGTAAAATACGAATAGAAAATAGTTGTGGTGGCTTGCCAAGTTTTGCTTTGGGATTTGATTAGCACAGTAATTACCACCTGCCAGATCATAGCATCATCAATCCTGGCATGGTGCTATCATTTAAAACTTGTTTGTAATGTTTTCATGTCCTGTTTGGTTTAAGAGAGCTTGATTTCTCTTTCTAATTTTCTACTCCTGGAAATGATGGTTTGTACTATTTACAGGGAATTAGTCTGGAACCTTGGCCAAGGGATTATCTCATACATAGGCCTGAATTGCAAATGTTAATATGTGACTTGACTATAAAATATTACATAGCTGAAATCTCTTGTGACCTGATCCAATAAAGTACTGTCCAGCAAGATTCTGTAAGTAGAGATAATTAACCTGGCGTGTTTTCCCTTCTATGGCCTAGAGTTCAGTATTCAGGACACTATTCTGGTTGGGATCAACTTAATTTGCAATTCAGGGAGCAAACCTGGATTCATCCTAGTCTATAATATTCCATACTGCACCAGTAGTTTGGGGCCTAGACAGAATTTACCCATTTAGCTATCAAGCAAGTAATACATAAATGAACTTCCAGACAATGCATAATACACAACTACAACGGAGAAAAATAATTTTTGAACAGCTGGAACTATTAGCCACCTCATCAAATTTAGAAGACAAAATGATTATTGTAAATGGTCTTGAAATATTACCCACACTAATGCGCCACCCAACATACCAGAATACAATCCAAAGTGAAAACAAGTGAAAAAAGGGCAAAATAAAAACCAATATTAGCAGAATTACACAGATTTAATTTTTAAGTTGCATTGCCCAGGAACTCAGTTATATATTGCCTTTTGCCACTGAGCAAAGATTCAAATTAGTGACAGACAAATGGGATAAATGTCTCCTGTCTGCAGTCTGTACTGGCCCTGTGTGAAGTTATTTTGGCCAGTATCAATCTAGTTCCTAAATAACTAACCATACAACGAATTGGCAAACTCACCCCATTGATAAATTTTTAAAAGGGTAAAAGATAGCTGATATGGGAAATGAAAGTGCTACGCGGTGCAGGGGTTGGGAATAAAACATGTGGCTGAGGCAGCCGAGAGAGCTGTACTTAAGTGGAGGCAGCAGCATAGCGGTATTGCCGCTGGTCTAGGAATCCAGAGACCCAGGGTAATGATCTAGGGACCCTGGTTTGAATCCCACCATGGCAGGTGATGGATTTTAAACTCAATAAAATATCTGGAATTAAAAATTTAATGATGACCATGAATCAATTGTCGCCAAGGGGCAGCACGGTGGCACAGTGGTTAGCATTGCTGCCTACGGCGCTGAGGACCCGGGTTCGAATCCCGGCTCTGGGTCACTGTCCGTGAGGAGTTTGCACGTTCTCCCCGTGTCTGCGTGGGTTTCACCCCCACAACCCAAAAGATGTGCAGGATAGGTGGATTGGCCACGTTAAATTGCCCCTTAATTGGAAAAAATAATTGGGTACTCTAAATTTATTTAAAAAAAAAAAAAAAATTGTCGCCAAAACCAATCTGGTTCACTAATGTCCTTTAGGGAACAAAATCTGCCATCCTTATCTGACCTACATGTGACTCCAGACCCACAGAAATGTGGTTGATTTTTAAATGCCCTCTGAAATGGCCTAGCGAGCTACTCAGTTGTACTCAACCTCTACGAAAATACAAAAAAGGAATGAAACTGGACGGGCCACCCGGCATCAAACCAGGCACCGGAAACGACAATGGCAAAGCCAACCCTGTCAACCATGCAAAGTCCTCCTTTTGAACATCTGGGGGCTTGTGCATCATCAGGAGGGCTCAGTAGTCCCACCACAGGCCAAGCTGGCCGATTCCTAAAGGACATAGCTGCTAGACTGGGACTGCATCAGATGGTGAGGGAACCAACAAGAGGGAAAAATCATACTTGACCTCATCCTCATTAATCTGCCTAATGGATACATATGTCCATGACAGCATCAGCAGAAGTGACCACTGCACAGTCCTTGTGGTGACAAAGTCCCGTCTTCACATTGAGGATACTTTCCATTGTGTTGTGTAGCACTATCACTGTGCTAAATGGGACAGACTTCGAACAAATCTAGCAACTCAAGACTGGACATCCATGAGGCACTGTGGGCCATCAGTAGCAGTAGAATTGTATTCGATCACAATTTGCAACCTCATGGCCCGGCATATCCCCCACTCTACCATTACCACCAAGCCAGGGGACCAACCCTGGTTCAATGAATAGTGCAGGAGAGCATGCCAGGAGCAACATCTCCTGGTGTCAACCTGGTGAAGCTATGAGGAGTCAACCTGGTGAAGCTACAATGCAAGACTTGTATGCCAATGAATACAAGCAGCAATCAGATTTAAATTCTGCAGTCCTGCCACATCCAGCCATGAATGGTGATGGACAATTGAACGACTCACTGGTGGAGGAGGCTCCACAGAAATACCCATCCTCAATGATTGAGGAGCCTAGCACATATGTGCAAAAGAGAACGCCGAGGCATTTGCAACAACCTTCAGCCAGAAGTGCCTCAAGGTAGTGTCCTAGGCCCAACTATCTTCAGCTGCTTCATCAGTGACCTCCTTGTCATCATAAGGTCAGAAGTGGGGATGTTTGCTGATAACTGCACAATGTTCAGCACCATTTGCGACTCCTCAGATAATGAAGCAGCACATGTCCAAATGCAACGAAACCTGGGCAATATCCAGGCTTGGGCTGACAAGTGCCAAGTTACATTTGCACCACACAAGTGTCAGGCAATTACCATCTCCTACAAGAGAGGATCTAACCACTGCCCCTTGACATTCAATGGCATTACCATCATTGAATCCCCCACAATCAACATCCTCGGGGGTTACCATTGATCTGAAACTGAACTAGCTACATTAATACTGTGGTTACAGGGCAGCACGGTGGCCTAGTGGTTAGCACAACCGCCTCACGGCGCTGAGGTCCCAGGTTCGATCCCGGCTCTGGGTCACTGTCCGTGTGGAGTTTGTACATTCTCCCCGTGTTTGCGTGGGTTTCGCCCCCACAACCCAAAAATGTGCAGAGTAGGTGGATTGGCCACACTAAATTGCCCCTTAATTGGAAACAATAATTGGGTAATCTAAATTTATAAAAAAAAGAAAAAATACTGTGGTTACCAGGGCAGGTCAAAGGCTAGGAATCCTACAACGCTAACTCACCTCCTGACCCCCCAAAGCCTGCCCACCATCAACAAGGCACAAGTCAGGAATGTAATGGAATATTCTCCACTTGTCTGGATAAGTGCAGCTCCAACAACACTCAAGAAGCTTGACACCATCCAGGACAAAACAGCCCACTTCATTGCTCCCACTTCCGCATTCAAACCCTCCACCACCAACAAACAGTGGCAGCGGTGTATACCATCTACAAGATGAACTGCAGCAACGCACCAAGGTTCCTTAGAAAGCACTTTCCAAACCCACGACCACTACCATCCAGAAGGACAAGAGTAGCAGATACCTGGAAACCCACTCTCTCGAGGTTCCCCTCCAATTCACTCACCAGCCATACTTAGAAACATATTGCCGCTCCTTCACTGTCACTGGGGAAACATCCTGGAACTCCCTCCCTGACAGCACAGTGGATATACCTGCACCTCAAGGGCTACAGTGGTTCAAAAAGGCACTTTCTGAAGGGCAGCTAGGGATGGGCAATAAAGGGTGACCTAACCAGCAACGCCCACATCCCACAAATTAATTTTTTTAAACTCCGCATCCAGCTGCGCCTGGGAGTGCTTGCTACTGACTAAAACATGAAAAGCTTTAGTTCACAGCACTGACATCCCTCACCTAGATGAGTATGAGTCACATGACATGTGCCATCATTCTTTCATTTAAACAGCTGAAAATCTTTAACTTCTCTAGTTTGTGGAAGTACCAACATCACCAGGACTGCAGTAATTCAATGCGGCCCAGAACAATGTTTCCAGGCTGAATGGAGATAGGCAAGAAATGCAGCTCTGCAGGGTCACTCACAACCTGCGAACAAAAGTACACGACAGACAAAAAGTGCTAGATATCGTAGTTGGACGTTCTTTGTATTGCACTGCTGACTTATAATAATCTTTACTGTCATAAATAGGTTTATATTAACACTGCACTGTGAAAAGCCCCTCATCACCACATTCCAGCACCTGTTCAGGTACACAGAGGGAGAATTCAGAATGTCCAATTCACCTAACAGCACATCTTTCCGGACTTGTGGAAAGAAACCGGAGCACCCGGAAGAAGCCCACGCAGACACAGGGAGAAAGTGCAGACTCCGCACAGAGCACAAACCGTGACCCAAGCTGGGAATCGCATCTGGGACCCTGGTGCTGTGAAGCAATAGTGCTAACCACTATGCTACCGTGCCCCCCCCCCCAATGTTTAACAACATTCCCACTGCAGCGGCCATACCATATATATTATATATACACACACATACAGACTAGCTTGCAGTGACACCAATTTATACAATCGTTCCTATTTAAAACAACAGAAGGTGCAATATTACCAAATCGCCATGGAAACAAACGCCCACTAAAATCTATGGTCACTAAAATCTATGGTATATGTGCAATCATATGACTCCCCTGAGATTAGTGCAACATGTTATGTAACTTGTAACTGCGTGAATTTGATAAACAAACTGCAGCAAAGCCAACAACACTGTGAAACTCATTCCGCCAAACACTGCCCCCTCCTTACCTCCAACCAGACAAACCTCTGAGATATAAATCCAGAGGGCTGCCTGCATCCTTCATTGGACTCACCTGCTTGGCTTTCGCTGCCCCCTGGCCTTTGCTCGGCAGCTTCTTTTTCTTTGCAGCAAACATGGTGCATCCGACAGGCGCTAAGTTTAACTCATCACCCCGAGGGCCCAAAAACTTTTTTTTTTAAAAACGGACACGGGATGTCGTTTTGTTTAAAAAGACAAACTTCCTCCAGCTGAAGATTGTGCCAGGAGCAGGTAAACTGACTGAATGGAAGACTCGTTCCTCCAGAGAGAGATAAACAGCCGCCGCCTGTCATCCGGCACTCGGCCCGTCTCCCGGCTGCTGCGCAAGCTCAGTACACCCACTGTTGCTCCTTTCCGGTCCGCTTTGCCTCACCACCTCCTCCCTTCCCTCCTGTCACCTCACCACATCCTTTCCTCCCTCCAGTCACCTCATCACATCCTCTCCTCCCTCCTGTCACCTCATCACATCCTATTCTCCCTCCTGCCACCACCTCCCCTCCCTCCAGTCACCTCACCACCTCCTCTCCTCCCTCCTGTCACCTCACCACATCCTTTCCTCCCTCCAGTCACCTCATCACATCCTCTCCTCCCTCCTGTCACCTCATCACATCTTCTCCTCCCTCCTGCCACCACCTCCCCTCCCTCCTGTCACCACATCCCCTCCCTCCAGTTACCTCACCACCTCCTCTCCTCCCTCCTGTCACCTCACCACCTCCTCCCCTCCCTCCTGTCGCCTCATCACATCCTCTCCTCCCTCCTGTCACCTCATCACATCTTCTCCTCCTCCTGCCACCACCTCTCCTCCCTCCTGTCACCTCATCACATCCTCTCCTCCTTCCTGCCACCACCTCCCCTCCCTCCAGTCACCTCACCACCTCCTCCCCTCCCTCCTGTCACCTCACCACCTCCTCCCCTCCCTCCTGTCACCTCACCACCTCCTCCCCTCCCTCCTGTCACCTCACCACCTCCTCCCCTCCCTCCTGTCACCTCACCACCACCTCCCCTCCCTCCTGTCACCTCACCACCTCCTCCCCTCCCTCCTGTCACCTCACCACCTCCTCCCCTCCCTCGTCACCTCACCACCTCCTGTCACCTCACCACATCCTCTCCTCCCTCCAGTCACCTCACCCCCTCCCTCCAGTCACCACACCACATCCTTTCCTCCCTCCTGTCACCTCCTCACATCCTCTCCTCCCTCCTGCCACCTCCTCTCCTCCCTCCAGTCACCTCACCACCTCCTCTCCTCCCTCCTGTCACCTCATCACATCCTCTCCTCCCTCCTGCCAGCTCCTCCCCTCCCTCCTGTCACCTCACCACATCCTTTCCTCCCTCCAGTCACCTCATCACATCCTCTCCTCCCTCCTGTCACCTCATCACATCTTCTCCTCCCTCCTGCCACCACCTCCCCTCCCTCCTGTCACCACATCCCCTCCCTCCAGTTACCTCACCACCTCCTCTCCTCCCTCCTGTCACCTCACCACCTCCTCCCCTCCCTCCTGTCGCCTCATCACATCCTCTCCTCCCTCCTGTCACCTCATCACATCTTCTCCTCCCTCCTGCCACCACCTCTCCTCCCTCCTGTCACCTCATCACATCCTCTCCTCCTTCCTGCCACCACCTCCCCTCCCTCCAGTCACCTCACCACCTCCTCCCCTCCCTCCTGTCACCTCACCACCTCCTCCCCTCCCTCCTGTCACCTCACCACCTCCTCCCCTCCCTCCTGTCACCTCACCACCTCCTCCCCTCCCTCCTGTCACCTCACCACCACCTCCCCTCCCTCCTGTCACCTCACCACCTCCTCCCCTCCCTCCTGTCACCTCACCACCTCCTCCCCTCCCTCGTCACCTCACCACCTCCTGTCACCTCACCACATCCTCTCCTCCCTCCAGTCACCTCACCCCCTCCCTCCAGTCACCACACCACATCCTTTCCTCCCTCCTGTCACCTCCTCACATCCTCTCCTCCCTCCTGCCACCTCCTCTCCTCCCTCCAGTCACCTCACCACCTCCTCTCCTCCCTCCTGTCACCTCATCACATCCTCTCCTCCCTCCTGCCAGCTCCTCCCCTCCCTCCAGTCACCTCACCACCTCCTCTCCTCCCTCCTGTCACCTCATCACATCTTCTCCTCCCTCCTGCCACCACCTCCCCTCCCTCCTGTCACCACATCCCCTCCCTCCAGTCACCTCACCACCTCCTCTCCTCCCTCCTGTCACCTCACCACCTCCTCCCCTCCCTCCTGTCGCCTCATCACATCCTCTCCTCCCTCCTGTCACCTCATCACATCTTCTCCTCCCTCCTGCCACCACCTCTCCTCCCTCCTGTCACCTCATCACATCCTCTCCTCCTTCCTGCCACCACCTCCCCTCCCTCCAGTCACCTCACCACCTCCTCCCCTCCCTCCTGTCACCTCACCACCTCCTCCCCTCCCTCCTGTCACCTCACCACCTCCTCCCCCTCCCTCCTGCCACCTCACCACCTCCTCCCCTCCCTCCTGTCACCTCACCACCACCTCCCCTCCCTCCTGTCACCTCACCACCTCCTCCCCTCCCTCCTGTCACCTCACCACCTCCTCCCCTCCCTCGTCACCTCACCACCTCCTGTCACCTCACCACATCCTCTCCTCCCTCCAGTCACCTCACCCCCTCCCTCCAGTCACCACACCACATCCTTTCCTCCCTCCTGTCACCTCCTCACATCCTCTCCTCCCTCCTGCCACCTCCTCTCCTCCCTCCAGTCACCTCACCACCTCCTCTCCTCCCTCCTGTCACCTCATCACATCCTCTCCTCCCTCCTGCCAGCTCCTCCCCTCCCTCCAGTCACCTCACCACCTCCTCTCCTCCCTCCTGTCACCTCATCACATCCTCTCCTCCCCTCCCTCCTGTCACCTCACCACCTCCTCCCCTCCCGTCACCTCACCACCTCCTCCCCTCCCTCCAGTCACCTCACCACCTCCTCCCCTCCCTTCAGTCACCTCACCACCTCCTCCCCTCCCTCCTGTCACGTCACCACCTCCTCCCCTCCCTCCAGTCACCTCACCACCTCCTCCCCTCCCTCCTGTCACCTCACCACCTCCTCCCCTCCCTGTCACCTCACCACCTCCTCCCCTCCCTCCAGTCACCTCACCACCTCCTCCCCTCCCTCCTGTCACCTCACCACCTCCTCACCGCCCTCCTGTCACCTCACCACCTCCTCCCCTCCCTCCTGTCACCTCACCACCTCCTCTCCTGTCACCTCCTCTCCTCTCTCCAGTCACCTCCTCTCCTCCCTCCAGTCACCTCCTCTCCTCCCTCCTGTCACCTCACCACCCCTCCCTCCTCTCTCCTGCCACCTCACCACCTCCCTCCTGTCACCTCACCACCTAGCTCCTCCCCCCTGTCACCTTACCACCTCCTCCTCTCCCCTGTCACCGCCTCTCCTCAGGCTGCGACCCTGGTTCTGGCCACCCCCACCATCAGGAACATTCTTCTTGTATCTATTCTATGTAGTCCTGGTAGAATTGTATAGGTTTCTATGAGATCCCACCTCATTATTCTGAACTCCAGAGAATGCAATCCTAAATGACTCAATTTCTCCTCAATCTCAGCAGGTCTGACAACATCTGTGGAGAGAAAAGGGAGCTGATATTTTGTGTATTTGTCAGAGTCATCCAGACTCAAAACCTTAGCTCACTTTTCTCTCCCCAGATGCTCAGACCTGTAGAAATTGTCCAGTATTTCTGTTTTTGTTTCAGATTTCAGCATCTACAGTAATTTGCCTTTATCAATTTCTCCTCGTATGTCTGTCCTGCCATCCCAGGAATCAGTCTGGTAAACTTTTGCTGCACCCTCTCTAGAGCAAGAACATCCTTCCTCAGATAAGGAGACCAAAACTGCACACAATATTCCAGGTGTGGGCGTGTGGCCTCACCAAGGCCTGTATAACTGCAGCAAGACATCCCTTCCCCTGTACTTGCATCCTCTTGCAATGTGAAGGCCAGTTTAGCATTTGCCTGCTGTACCTACATGTTCACCTTCATAGAACATTACAGTGCAGTACAGGCCCTTCGGCCCTCGATGTTGCACCATCCTGTGAAACCCCTCTAAAGTCTTTCTACACTATTCGAGGACACCCAGGTATTGTTGCACATTCCCCTCTCCTAATTTACATCCATTCAGATATTAGTCTGCCTTCTCATTTTTTCTACCAAAGTGGATAACCACACATTTATTCAAATTATACTGCATCTGCCATTCATTTGCCCACTCTCAATTTGACCAAATAACACAGAAGAATCTCTGCATCCTCCTCACATCTCACCCTCCCACCCAACTTTGTTGTCATCTGCAAATCTGGAGAGATTACATTTTGATCCCTAATCTAATTCATTAATATGTATTGTGAATAGCTGGGGTTCTAGCACCAATCCCTGCAGAACCCCACTAATCATTACCTGACCCGTTAATTCCTACTCTTTGTTTCCTGTCTGTCAACCAGTTTTCCATCCGTCTTAATACACTACCCCTATTCCCATGCTCTTTAATTTTACCCACTAATCTCTTACACAGGACTTTGTCAAGTTTTCTGAAAGTCAAAATAAACCACACCCACTGGCTCCCTCTCAACAACTCTGTAAGGTACATTCTCAAATAATTCTAGTATATTTGTCAAGTGTGATTTCCCCATCAATTGTTGCAGTTCCCCCATGCGCTCCTTGAATATTTGCCATTACCTATCCACTGACATCCCTTTAAGTAACGTTCCACAATCGATCTTAGCCAACTCACGCCCCTTACCATTGTAGTTTCCTTTAAGATTCAGAACTCTAGTTTCAGAATCAACTACTTCACTGTCCACTTGTGACACTAATAGAGGACAGCATGATAGCACAATCATTAGCATTGTGGCTTCACAGCACCAGGGTCCCAGGATCGTTCCCGGCTGGGTCACTGTCTGTGCAGAGTCTGCAGGTTCTTCCAGTATCTGCGTGGGTTTCCTCTGGGTGCTCCAAGTATCAAATACTTGATTAACCAAGTCTTCATATAGATCATGTTAAATTTATACAAATGATTTGGATCAACATGCAGAAGTCAAGGGTGACCAAAATGCTGTGCAAATACAACCTGATACATATATACATGAATAGAAAACATGAAAGTGAGCCCAAGGTTCCCAAAGCTGTCCACCACTGGATACTTTCCTGATCTCATGTCTGCACTTGTTAAATAATCAGAGCAATGACTCAATTATTGTACCATGTAATTAGAAGGCAAGCTGGATTAACCTTGTTTTCTTCTTATCCAGCAATGCAAGACCAGGAAAACACCATGTGTAAGTTTAAAGATCAGACATCTGTACAGAAGTCATGTTGGACAGCAATAGAACTCGCTCACTTGTTGTTAGCAGTGTCCTACCAGTTCAATGCTGCTGGTCTTCCATTTCTCATTTGTTTGTAGTTTGTGGAATATCCAGTGCACGGTGAAATTAAAATTTCTGACAAAGGTATCATTTTGACCAAGAAAGTAGCTTACATACAAGTCAAATTTTTGACTGGAAAATAGGGGAGTGTTTTGTTCATGGATGGTCTTGTTTCAATAAATACAACTGATAAACAGTACCTGTACAGGGGGGGGGGGGGGGGGGGTGTGTGTGTGTGGAGGAAATAGAGATGTAATAAAATGCTTTTTTTCAACCTAGCTTTTCAACTTCACACTTGTTGCATTTCAACTCTGCAGTTGATTAAACCTCATTGCTTCCCAACCAAAAAGAACTTGAGCCATAGAAACTTAATGCCACAGAAAAAAATCGTCTTTGGGTTCATTGTGCGTGCACTGGTTCTTTGAAAGAGCAGTCGAGCTAGCAACCTTTCTGGTCTCTATGGCTCCGTTTGCAGCATATTGATCATCTAAGCACTCAACCAACGCCGTGTTTTTAAATAAATTTTCCACATTTTAAAAATGTTTCAGGCTGTGAATGATTTTCAACCTCATGTAAACTAGTGGAGTAGTGACAAAACAAGTTCCTATTGCAGGTGACAGTGTGCAGCTTGTATCATAAATATCACAACACAATTATCTATAATTCTGGGGCAAAAAGTATTCACTGCAATTAAATTATGTAGTTATCTATTTAAAAGATGGACAAACTAAAAATGCCAAATTAGTTTCTATTCATATGTTCGTATAAAGAATCACCTCACTGGGATCTTCTGAATTCAAGTCGTCATCCTCAATTAAACAAAAGCATCTTGGAGCCTCCCAAATAAAAAGTCTTAAACAGATATAGTGGATTTCACTTTAGATGTGAAGAGGGTAATTTGGGCATCATCTTTAGATATTAAACTATTTAACCAGTTTAAAAACTCTAGTTCCATTATTTACTGGAGAAGTAAAAATATGTGAGAAATAAGCTGTCAATTGTAAAAAGTTACCACAAATACACAATCTGTCAGTTCTCCCAGGCAGAAACTCTGCAGATGTTAAAACTCAAGGTCTGTATAACAATGTGGGACAGTCTTCCATTTGCTTTGACTCCAGGGTGTCTGCCGATAACAACCGGGAGGGGTAATGGATAGCATCCATACTTCGAGAGAAGCCATTAAACCACTGATATCACCAATTGCAAGACAATATACATGTCTTTATAATGATTGGATTGTCTAATTAAGCATGCAGATCTTTGATGTGATTGATTAATTATTATCATATACTATGCATGATGTAACCTTTATCAATAATCATGATTGGACATATATAACTAGTAACAAATTATTCAGATATGCTCATTTCTTCTAACCCAATCTCAAAGTATATCGGTCTGTACCATTCTTGAATCAGTGCTCTCTGGCATCCCAATTTGGAACGGCAGTAGGCTCTGCTATAGCTTATAACAAAGGACTAGTTTTTTCACTCCAAGAGTCTTTGTCTGATTTCTCGTTATGGAAGAGTGAAGTACACCAAGATTGTATAGCTTTACTTTTTTCTGCCTTTTTAAATTTTCTTCCAAGGTCTTGCATTTTGGCCTGGCTAAAAGTAGACCTTTTCTCTTCTCCCATCATTGCTTCCAATGGATGGAGAGCTTCAGGTCCTCAAGTGAAAAATTGAAAACAAAATCATCTGCACTTGCAATGAAATTTGGTCACCATCAATGCTAATCTGTCTCGAGTATAGAGCTCCTGTGTTTCACATTTCTGTTATACAGGTAGTCAAGCACTGGGGACCTCTGCTCTGGTTTGGGAGCAGTAGGAAGTTACTCAGAATGTTTGATATGATGTCACACACCCCCCCCCCCCCCCCCCCCCCTCCTCCTCCTCCCCTCCTCCAACCAACCCCACTTTACACCTTATGTAGATGTGCCTCCTTCTGATTATAATCGGAGCCAGATTGTTCCTGCTTACCTGGAAGCGCACTCCAATACAGAACTTTCCCTAAGTTTGCATTTTTATTTCTTCAATCTTGGTTTAATAAGTAAAAGAGCGATCACACAATTTTTCACAGGAAGGCAAGTCAAATTACCTCCATTAGGTTTCTTGCAGCACCCAGCAATTCACTCAAGGACAGGTTGTGTGTCTGCTTAGTTGAGGAACAATGTGTAATATGTGGATTTTTTAAAAATGTGAAATGAAAATGTATACAGGCAAAATTGCAATTATAGCAATCATGAACTTACATCATACTTCATTTAAGATGTCAAAACTTGGAATGCAGATGAGAATTCTTTATTATACAAGTGCTTAAAATAACCCTATCCCAGGAGGTATTTGTAGAAAATGTAAAATTGTTAAAAACATGAATTATGGAACTAAAACAGCAACATACATTTCTGTACATTTAATCTGTACATTTCATATTACATTACAACTATTTAACAGATTTTTCTTTTAAGGCGTACATGACATCATCTTGGCTAACATTCAATCTTACTCGCATGTGCAGATCATTTTTACTAGATTCAACAAGCAGTAGACGACAAGCCCCAAGTCTTGTACATATTAACATAGTCTGGGACATTGTTGGAGGTTGCAGACCATCCATTCTGCATAGTCCCATATGCTGCTGGTAGATCTGCAAAAGTGGTAGTGGGAGAATAATAATTTAGAATCCAGAATTTTAAACAAAATATTCTGTGTTAAAATGCTGCTATATGAAAAACAATATACATATACTAATATTAAAGTTTTGCATTATAGCACATTTTCAGGAAGACCGAGGCTTGGACTGACAAGTGGCAAGTAACATTCATGCAACACAGATGCCAGGCAATGCCCCTCTCCAATAAGAGAGGATCTAACCATCACCCCCTTGACATTCAATGGCATTATCATCGCTGAATTCCCCAACGTCAACATCCTGGGGGTTACCATTGACCAGAAAGTGAACTAGCCGTACAAATACTGTGACTACAAGAGAAGGTCAAAGGCTAGGAATTCTGCAGCAAGTAACTCACCCCCTGACTTCCCAAAGTCTGTCCACCATCTAAAAGGCACAGGTCAGATGTGTAATGGAATACTTTCCACTTGCCTGGATGAGTACAGCTGCAACAACACTCAAAGACGTTCAACACCATCCAGGACAATTCAGCCTGCTTGATTGCTACCCCTTCCACAAACATTCAATCCCTCCATCACCAACAAACAGTGGTAGCCGTGCATACCATCTGTACATCAGGCACCACTAGCTAGGTATTACTCATCCCTAGTTGCCCTTCAGAAGGTGGTGGTGAGCTCCCTTCTTGAACTACTACAGTTCCTGAGGTATAGGTACACTCAGTGCTGCTAGGGAGGGAATTCCAGGATTTTGACCTAGCGATAGTAAAGGAATGATGATTTTTTTTTCCACGTCAGGGTGGTGAGTGACTTGAAGGGGAACCTCCAGGTGGTGTTGCCCCCAGATATTTGCTGCTCTTGTCCTTCTCGATGGTAGTGGTTGTGGGTTTGGAAGGCGCTGCCTAAAAATACCTTGGTGAGTTCCTGCTGTGCATTTTGTAGATGGTATACATTCCTGACTTTGTAGGGAACATAATTATGACGTTTGAATGAAGAAATATGCCCATAATAGAATTCCAGTTTGGCTAACATGCTATCTCTACTTGATTTTATGCAAAACATGGAAAGCCGTTTAGAAATTTTTGCTTGTATTTTATAGCATAAAACATATTGATTTTGCATTCCCACCTGTGTGGCATTAGTTGGGAGATTTTAACTTAGCCATATTTTCCTTTGCCACCAATTCCTTCCTAAAGCCACAATAACTTCCCTGGGCTAAATTAAATCAAAAATTAAAGCAAAAATATGGCAATTCTGGAAATCTGAAATAACAGCAAAATGCTGGATAAATGCAGCAGGTCTAGCAGCATCTATGGAGAGAGGGACAGAAATAACATTCAGTCCATATGACTTCTTCACAGATGCTGCCAGGCCTGCTGAGATTACCTAGCATTTTCTGGTTTGGTCCTTGTACTAATTGCCAGACTATAACTCAATGGAATGTTATCACCCACTCTGTTTACAGAAAGTGCTTAAAATAACACATTTTGTACTAAAATTAGGAACAATTCCCAAAAAGCAATTTAAAATGTATTTTATTCCAATATTAATGTTGCATGGAACAATTACAACAATGCACATTTCATCACACAATTTCCTACAATGTAATTTTTTTGTGTGTGCACTCATGTTACGCACACTGGATGAACAGCTGAAATGTCACTGCTGCAAGATTGGGAACTCAATTTTTAATCAACAATGGTAAATTATACTGACCATATATTTTTTATCAATATTGGTAAATTATACTGACCATATATTGTATTACTGGAAAAATAATTCACTCAATTGTGTTAGTAAAAAAGGTTAACAAGTTTTTCAAAATAGAAAACAAGCATTTTCTCATGGCTGCTATTGATTAAAATGGTCTATAAATAGGATACCTGTTTATAGGTTTCTGTACATGCATGTAAAAGGTGCTCTGGGCAAGTACTGGGGAGCATTTTACAGAAAGTGTTAGTATTTACCTGCTGAAATGTTGCTTCTTCTAGACCAAGCCGTTGGAATTCAGCAAGCACTGCTCTCATAAAAATCTGTTCCTGGGCAGAGGCATTCCTACAGCACAGAAAGAACAATATTTAGTAACAGGAATTGCAATCTCATTCTCTGGATTTGGATTTTTCATATAATAACTGATTGTTAACTGGATAGGAATGTCAAAGAGCAAGTCACAGAATATTGCTCTGCTAAATTAAAGCGAGGGGGAGGGAGAAAGAGGAGAGACAGGATCAGAAAATTATATTAAAAGGTTCACAAATAAAGAACCAATATGCATAATCTGTTGTGCTCAATTTTGTAACTAACTTATCAGCCTGCGCTGGCACCAGGCTTGAAACATCAAATCAATCTTTGGCCAAGGGTGCTAGATAATTTTGTGCAAAACATCCATTTCCAGAATGGGTCTAAAGCACAATTGTGAAGACCCAAGGTACTTCACCAGAGCATTACCAGAGAAAATTTGACATCATGTCACACAAGTGGAGGCATAGACAGGGTACATAGTCAGAGGCTTTTTCCAAGGGTGGAAATGTCAATTACAGGTTCAAGGTGAGAGGGGGAAGTTTAAGGAAGATGTGTGGGGTACGTTTTTCACGGAGAGTGGTGGGTGCCTGGAAGGCGTTGCCAGAGGATGTGGTGGAAATAGGCACATTAATAACATTTAAGAGGCATCTGGATGGGTACACGAATAGGGAGGAAATAGAGGGATATGCACAGAGTAAGGGCAGACGGTTGTTTTAGTTAGGGCATCATGATCGGCACAAGCTTGGAGGGCCGAAGGACCCGTTCCTGTGCTGTACTTTTCTTTCATCTAGATTAAAACATGTGACCAAAAGCTTGGTCAGCAGAGGTAGGTTTTAAGAAGCATCTTGAAACAGGTGAGAGGCAAGAGATATCAAGATATTTAGGGAGGGGAGTCCAGAACCTGGTGCTGGGGCAGCTGAAAGCACAGCCACCAATTGTGGAGGAAGGGAAATTGGAAATACACAAGTGGCCAGAATCGGAGGAATCCAGAGCTTTTAAAGGGTTTGAGGGGGTTACAGATATGTGGAGGGGCCAGCCAGACCAAGATAGGCTTGGAATACAAAGTTGAGAAGTTTACCGGAAGCATTTCAGAACCTGGCACTAATGCCGGTCATTGAATGTAGGGATAACGAGTGAACAAGACTTGGCATGATTTAGCACAGTGGGCTAAATAGCTGGCTTGCAATGCAGAACGATGCCAGCAGCGCGGGTTAAATTCCCGTACCGGCCTCCCCGAACAGGCCCCAGAATGTGGCGACTAGGGGCTTTTCACAGTAACTTCATTGAAGCCTACTTGTGACAATAAGTGATTATTATTATTATGAGCTAGATACGGGCAGCAACATTTTAACCTTACAGGTGAAAAGTAAAAGACCAGCCAAGAGAGCACTGAAAGTGCTAAGTCTGAAAATAACAAAAGCATGATTGAGGGCATCAGCAGCTGATGAGCACAGATGGACAATATTTCTTGTTGGCTGATTCAATTACATCCATTGAAATGTGTAATATTTTGCAAGTTTTAAGATTTCCTGTTGAGTCACATTTTCTTCCTGTCACAGTTGATGAATCAGGATGTTTCAGGGTATTCATATTTAAACTGTATGACATGTTTATTCACCATTATACTGTCCCTTTTAGCCCTTTGGAAGGCAGCATTTTACTGTGATGCTTTGCTCCACCCATTAAACCTTCTCTCCAAAAAATTCCTTTTACAATATTCTATTGGCTGTCTAGCATGTTTTTGAAATAGTCTCTTGCCCAACTATCAATTTCGCCATCAGTGCCTTCTCAGCAATTTTCACAATGCTCGTCTGCCCTGTTTCTGCTTCCTTCACCCCCACTTAGTTTAGTGTTGCTGTTGGTTTGCCATCTTGCTTCCGCAAACCCATTCTTGTGCTGGGGTATTTCCAGTCACAGGCTGCCCATCCATAGCATGAATGTTACTTGCCACAAACACCCAGCTAGAATATCATCCAGGTCATTTTCTACTTGGGTACAACTGCTTAATTGTCAGAGAAGTTACAAATCATACTGTGCAATATTCAGCAAACACTCCCACCTTATGATGGATGGAAGGTCACTGATGAAGCAGAAGATGGATAGGTCTAGGACACTACATGAGGAATTCCTGCAGCAATGCCCTGGGGCTTCCAACAACCACAACCATCTTCCATTGTACAGGTATGACTCCAGTCACTGGAAAGATTTGCCCAATTCCTAATGGCTTCTATTTACGAGGATACTTCATGCCACACTGTCAAATGATGCTTTAATATCAAGGGCAGTCACTCTCATCTTACTTCTGTATCTCCGCTCTTATCCCCATATTTGGAACAAGGCTACAAATTAGTTTTTCAGCCGACAAGGGGACAGTAAGGGGCCCACGGGGAAACATGAGACTGCGCCTGAGTGAGTCATAAAGAGTATGGAGTTGGGAATTTGGTGCACAGGACAAAAGAGGTGCTCCATCGTGTACCAACTCCTGGAGACTGATGAAAGAAAGGCGAGTTTTTCTTTCCTCATCTCCAAGCTAATAATAGTAATCTTTATTAGTGTCACAAGTAGGCTTACATTAACACTGCAATTAAGTTACTGTGAAAATCCCCTAGACGCCACACATGGCACTTGTTCGGATACACAGGAGGAAGAATTCAGAATGCCCAGTTCACCTAACAGCGCGTCTTTCAGGACTTGTGGGAGGAAACCGAAGCACTTGGAGGAAACCCACGCAGACATGGGGAAAACGTGCAGATTCCGCACAGACAGTGACCCATGCCGGGAATCGAACCCAGGTCCCTGGCGCGGTGAAGCAATAGTGCTCACGTGCCACCCAAAAATGTACTAAAAGCTAGGCAAATGTAAGATGCTATTACGTCAGACAAATATAAACCTATAAAAAATAAATATGTAACTCTTAAGTATCTAATATACGGGGCATCACGATGGCACAGTGGTTAGCACTACTTTCTCACGGCGCCGAGGTCCCAAGTTCGATCCCGGCTCTGGGTCGCTGCCCCAGACTTCTGCACATACTTCGCCACAACCCAAAGACGTGCAGGGTAGGTGGGCTGGCCACGCTAAATTGTCTCTCAATTGGAAAAAATTAATTGGGTACACTAAATTTATATTTTAAAAAAGTATCTGATTTACAGGAACAAGAGGAGCTGATCGGTGAGGAAATCCATTTTATTTTCTAGTCTCCAAATATGGTAAATAGTCATAGAATTGCAGAATCCCTAGAACAGAAAGAGGCCATTCGGCCCATCGTGTCTGCACCGACCTTCTGAAAGGGCACCCTATCTCGGCCCACTCCCCCATAAACCCACCTAACTGTTGAGCACCAAGTGATAATTTACCACGGTCAATCCACCTAATTTTAATTTAATTTTTTTAATCTGCACATCTTTGGACTGTGGGAAGAAACTAGAGCACTCTTGAGGAAACCCAGGCAGACACGGGGAGAAAGTGCAAACTTCACATTGTCACCCGAGACCAGAATTGAACCCACGTCCCTGGTGCTGTGAGGCAGCAGTGCTAGCCACTGTGCCACCCTATGTGCCTTGTTAGGCAATTGTAGAGGGAGGCTGAGAATCAACCACATTCCTGAGGGTCTGGAGTCACATGAAGGTCAGAGAAGGGATGGGAGATCTCTTTTGTTAGAATGAGTGAATCATGTGGATTTTTTCCAACCATCCAATAATTTCATGGTTAGGAAATGAAAAAATTAAAATCGCTTATTGTCACGAGTAGGCTTCAATGAAGTTACTGTGAAAAGCCCCTAGTCACCACATTCCGGCGCCTGTTCGGAGAGGCTGTTACGGGAATCGAACCGTGCTGCTAGCCTGCCTTGGTCTGCTTTCAGGGCCAGCGATTTAGCCCAATGTGCTAAACAGCCCCTCATGACTGAGACTACTATTTCCACTGGACGCAACGTGGGCAGCACCAAAGGAACATTACAAGTTCTATATAATGTGCAATCAAATAAAGTCAACACAGCATTTAATTATTTACCTTATAGCAGTAATGTACGGCGAGGAAAACATTTCATCAAGAGCCTGTACCACGTGAGGCATTCCTACAAGGTTGGATGCGGCTTGCTGAGCTGCTGAATATTCACATATTTCAGCAGCTCTCCTGCAAATATCAAGAGCACGCCTTGCATCACCAGACAGAGCTGCCACCTGCATGAATACAAAACAGTAGTCTGGCATTTGCATACGCAAGTGGTTGATATCCCATTGCTTTACTCAGATGAAAACAACACACACACACTGCTGGCCTGTTCCTCCTGATCAAAGTTATAAAAACTCACCATTTGCTTCAATTCCTTAAATTTTTAGATTTATTCAACTAGACATCACTTACCTTTCTACCCACTAGCTGAATAGCATCATCCTCAAAAGCCTTTAATCGGTTGAGTCTCGAGCAAATGATTCTTTGCAACTGCTTGTAGGTATACGGTTGGAAGGACATTCTGGTCAGTCCCTATTTTGAAAGAGATTAACATGTCCTATTATATCTACTAATCTTCTGACTTTTACAGCCGAGTTATAGAACAAAATAGGACAATGCCAACAAAGCAAAATAGGAGTTGTTGGAGTTTCATTTGTATTTCAAGAGGCAATTTGCACATTATTTTCAACTGAATTTCTCAAGTGAAATTTCACACCAAATGTCTTAATGGTTGCACTGACTATTAGAGAAAACATCTGTCAACTGTCTGTAGACTATGTTTTACTCACCAGCCTGCTTGCCACCCGGTTCATCATGATCCTCTCTGGCAAATCCATCGTGTTGGCTACTGCCAGAACCACCAATTTTGCCTGCTTTCGCGTGGGCCAATCAAATAGGTTATACATAACGTTCTGTTTCTGAGTCCACAAAAGATCAAGCTAAGAGGAACACACATTGAACACCAGAGTTAGCTTGTGCCATTCGATAGAAGTGAACTCTAAAAGGCTCGTTTAGTTTGCTTTTAATTGTTACTTTACAAGATCATTGAGTTATGTAAAATGATTTTTAAACCAAGAGGTTTATGCCATTGTGGGAGGATTTCTCTGCTTTCGACAAGAGGGTAAAACCTTGATGGTTTCCAAAGGATGATTTATCTCCCTTCTTGAAAATAGTTACAAATGGCACAATTCTGTAGTCGTTAGAGATTTACTTTTCCTGCTAAATCTGTAGGAGGGGCGAATTAAGTCTTGATGTGAGCAAATGTCCACCAACTTTGAAGACCTCAGCTGGAAGACCTTTGTTGCAGCTCTCCCACTGTCAGTGGCTCTCCCATGGATGCTATCATGGTACTGGTGGAGGGTTGGGGAAAAGAGAGGAGTAGAGAGCGAGGGAGCGAGAGAATCCGCTGCCACTGTGGATTCAATTGTTAGGGGTTGTTAGAAATGTTCTTTCCAATGTTTTTTAAAAATAAATTTAGAATACCCAATTCATTTTTTCCAATTAAGGGGCAATTTAGCGTGGCCAATCCACCAACCTTGCATATCTTTGGGTTGTGGGGGTGAAACCCACGCAAACATGGGGAGAATGTGCAAACTCCACACGGACAGTGACCCAGAGCCGGGATTGAACCTGGGACCTCGGTGCCGCGAGGCAGCAGGGCTAATCCACTGCGCCACCGTGCTGCCCTTCTTTCCAATGTTGAGGAGAGACGCACCATCCTGTGTGAGAAAGGGATTTTGACAATTTGACCTTGGTCTATGGATGACCCTGGTGGTTTTCTCTAAGAAACTAAGAGAAGGAATAGGCTATTCAGGACTGTGAGCCTGTCCCCCCATTTAACACAATCATGGCTGATCCTTGATCTCAAATGCCACATTCCTGCTTTCTCCCCATACCCCTGGGTGCCATTAAAGTCTAAAAATTATCTATTTCTTTAATACTTGGCCTCCATAGCTTTCGGTGTTTGAGAATTACACAGGCTCACTGCCCTATTGAGTGAAGAAATGTTTCCTCATCTCAGTCCTGAATGGTCTATCCCTTATCCAGAGATAGAGGGCTGGATTCTTCCACCCCGCCCGCAAGAATGCCACGAGTGACAGTTGGACGATGGAGAACTCCATTGACCTTGGACAGGATTTTCTGGTCGCTGAGCGGACACGGCCGGAGCGGATTCTCTCGCTCCCTCGCTCTCTACTCCTCTCTTTTCCCCAACCCCCCACCAGTACCATGATAGCATCCATGGGAGAGCCACTGACAGTGGGAGAGCTGCAACAAAGGTCTTCCAGCTGAGGTCTTCAAAGCTGGTGGACATTTGCTCACATCAAGACTTCATTTGCCCCTCCTACAGATTTGGCAGGAAACGTAAATCTCTAACGACTTCAGAATTGTGCCATTTGTAACTATTTTCATGTATTCTCATGTTGGTCAACATACTGTTGAATCTCGGCTTTCTCTTCGCACAGCTTCTCCTCAACTTTCGGATTTGTATTTTGGTATTGGCCTTTAGCAGTTGGAAAGCTGCCTTCTTGACTTGCAACTTTGGGTGTTCTGTTGGGTAATGAAGGCTAAGTTTTTTGTTCCCGGAGGTCACATATTTCAGCATTGTTTCATTGAACCAGTGCTAATGCTAAAGGTTGCTTGAACCCAGTGGTCTAGACACAGGAGTCTAGCACAGCTGTTGTTCCGAAATTGAATCGGATGCGGAGAATTTCCAGATTGGTCGAGCGGCACTTGGGTTTCCTTACTGCCAGCTTTAGGATTGAGATATTAATCATCATCTTTTTGGACGTTTGGACCGTGGGATATTTTGTGCAATGTTCATTACCAATTAAACAATTTGATGATGTGCCCAACTGGCATCAGTCCCCCACATGGGCAGAGTTATCCAGACATCGTTTAGACCTTTGATTCGAACAAGACATAATTCAGGAGGAGCCAGCTCTTTGATCTAGGATGTCTCCTTGTAGTTTTGAATTTGTTCTTCTGATGGAAATGTATTTGCTATAATAAGGCCATACTGAACACACTATCAGTAGGAATGAATGATTTTTCGTCGGCTTTAACCACACTATTTTTCCCCAATGGATCCAGTCCAGACGTCAAAGTCATGGTCAACCCTGGCATTAAAGTCCTTCATGAACCGCTGAAATCTATATAGTGTAGGTACACCCAATGTTATTCGGAAAGGAGATCTAGGATTTCGATCCAGTGACATTGAAGGCTCGGTGATATAGTTACAAATCAGGATGTTGTGTAGCTTGGAGGAGAACTCTATTTCCATGCATCTGCTGCCTTTGTCATTGTAGGCGGTTGGAGATCATGGGTTTCGAAGGAGACACTCTGGAACATGTTGAGCACTATGAAAGGCAGCCGCCTCTCTGTCAAAATGCTACCAACGAGGAGGTTCACTACTGGATCAGCTGCAGCAGTTCTGCTTCTACAAACTACAGCGCAAGTGTTTGACAACAAAGACCTCTGCAGGTCCTCGTATACAGAACAGTTGTCATCAACACTTATGTACTGCAGAAATACCTGGACTGTGCATCAGCACCACGAAAGAACACAAGCATTAAAAAATTCAGTCCAAAAGTGGAATACAAAATGCTCAATCCTCACCTCGTCCACTAACAGCACTGTGGTCTCCCTCTTTGGCGCTGGTGTACCGAACCGTTTTTCAAGCAATGCAGCAGCGTGGTGCGCTGTGGCTTTCTCACCGGTCAATAACTAGGAAGGAAAGTAGGTTAAAAAAATTGTTACCTTTCTGTATACAAAGTAAAGAATAACTTTCATTTACAATTTTTATTTTAATTCTCCCGAAATGAATAAAGCAGCTCAGTTACAATTGATTCCATTTTTGAAGTGCAATTATTGCCATTCCGAGTACAGGAAGATTCTGCTATACAATACATGACCAGTATTAATGGGCTTTGCTGATGCTGTTTGAAGGAAGAATGTTGGCCCGGGCAGCAACACACCTAAACTTTCTACATTGTAACATGGAATTTTTAACAAGCAGATGTCCTTTTGAATTAATATTTTATCTGACGGGCATGCAAACACCACAACACTGCCCCAGTGCTGAACTAGTGCGGGTATAGGCTGAAGTCTCCAGTACAGTCAAAATACATAACCATCAGACTCCGGTGGAAATCACCAACAACTGAGCCAAAGTGACTCCAAACTTTTCACGAAATGATGTGTTGGGCACCATATCCATAGGTTCTTTATACATTAAATTTAAAAATATTATTGAAAGTAGGTATAGAGTCAAATGGCACAAACAAAGCTCAAGCAGCTCAATATGTGGATAAGCGGCACACTGCAGCTAAAATAACTTTGCTAATTGAGTCGGGGGTTGTGATTTCAAGCCCCACTCCAAGAATGAAGGAAATAATTTCAGCTGAAACTTCTGTACAGTAGTGAGAGTGTTCTGTATTGTCAGAGGTACTGTGTTACAGACGTGTTGTTGCAGGATTCCTATATGTTCATATACTGTAGGGCAGAACAGACGGTGTCGAGGCGGGAGGTGTGATGGTAATATCCTCAAACTCCTGGTCAACAAATATCTCATATCAAAACAGTTGTCGAACGAATTGACAGTCCTGTGACTCTCTGTCTACATTTTCTAAAAGCAAGTAAAACGTTACAGTCTTCTGAATCAGGGCTCCATTCTGCAACCTTCCTGTCCAGAGGTAACACCAACTGGGGTTGTAAAGTATTACACCATAAGATATAGGAGGAGAATTACACCATTCGGCCTATTGTTTGGGATACCGAGGACAAGAAATATACTATACAAGTAAACTTTCCATTTTTGGGGGGCAGCAAATTTAAAACTTGTCAGAATCCCTACAATGCAGAAGGAGGCCATTTGGCCCTTTGCACCTACACTGACCCTCTGAAAGAACACCATACCTAGGCCCATTCCCCCACCTTATCCTTGTAAACCCCTAACCCCATCCAACCTGCACACATTTGGACACTTTGGTGAAATTGAGAAGAACACCTACTTGCACAGTCCAAAGATGTGCAGGTTATGTGGATCGGCCATTCTAAATTGCCACGTGTTCAACGGTATAGGGCGGGGAGTAGGGCTGAGTAGAGTGTTCTTTTGAAGGGTCGGTGCAGACTTGATGGGCTGAATTGCCTCCTTTTGCACTAAAGGGATTCAATGATCTTTGGACTGTGGGAGGCAACCGGAGCACCCAGATTAAACCCAGGCAGATACGGAGAGCTCTCCAAGGTTGGAATTGAACCCGGCTTCCTGACACTGTGAAGCAGCAGTGCTAAACACTCTTGCCACTGTGTTGACAATTGGTTACATTTGACCCTAAAATTAGATTTATACCTTTAATATCTGCACATAGCATTGATGAGGGTCTGTAAGCTTCATTCCATTGATTTCTATAAATTGGAAGGAGGGGAGGTTATCCTGTTTTGCTGCATGCTGTAAACACCGCATCACCTCATGCACTGTTGCTGTTTTCCCTGTCCCTGGCACCCCAGATATATACATACACCTGTGAAAAACAAAATTTGATTTTAGGGCAGAACTAAAACACTCAATGGCCCAGGTTTCTAATTCTGAGGTAAACAGTGAAATGGCAGCACTCAACACTGATCTCAAATAGAGCTGCCCTCAAAGATGTAGTGATCTGTGGCATGGATTTCCTTATTCCCAACATTACTTTGATTCTGTCTCAATTCAAGGGGATCGCCAGACATCCAGCAACAATGATGTCATTAAGATGGCTATACAACGACCCAAATCAATCACACTGAAGAATTTTCAAACAGCAAATGAAGTAGTAAAAAAAAAAACTTAGTTGTTCACTTTATGGAGGAATAAAGGGGATATACATAAAAAAAACTAAGGTAGAAGCTGAAAACTTAAATTCAAATTTAACATGCTCCAAACTAAATAATTAAGTTTCTCCAGGCCAGAGGGGCTGTTCAACAATAAATATGAACTTCATAAAAGTACGCGATTAAAAATCCAGTTAGACTTTTTAAATTCATTGCTCTCGAGAAGGTGGTGGTGAGCTGCAGACAGAGGTGTAGGTACACCCACAGTGCTGTTAGGGAGAGTTCCAGGATTTGAACCCAGCAGCAGTGAAGCAACGGCGATATATTTCCAAGTCAGGATGGTTAGTAACTTGGAGAACCTCCAGATAGATGGCAGCAGTCGTGGGTTGGGGAGGTGCTGCCTAAGGAATCTTAGTGAGTTCCTGCAGTGCATTTTTGTAGATGGTGCACACTACTGTCACTGTTGGTCTGTGGTGGACGGATTAAATATTTGTAGGGGTACCAATCAAGCAGACTGCTTTGTTCTGGATGGTGTCTCGTCACTCATCCAGGTAACTGGACAGAATTCCATCATACTCCTGACTTGTGCCGTGTAGATGGTGGGCAGGCTTTGGAGAGTCAGAAGAGTTATTCGCCGCAAGATTCCTTGCCTTTGACCTGCTCTTATAGCCACAGTATTGAACTGGCTAGTCCAGTTTAGTTTCTGGTCAATGGTAACCCCCAGGATGTTGATAGTGGGGTAATTCAGCAATGGTAATGCCACTGAATGTCAAGGGGCAATGGGTAGATCCACTCATGTTGGAAATAATCATTACCTGGCACTTGTGTGGCGCAAACGTTAAATGCCGTTTGTCAGCCCAAGCCTGAATATTGTCCAGGTTTTGTTGCACTTGGAGATGGACTACTTCAGTAACCAAGGAGTTGCAAATGGTGCTGAACATCGGGCAGACATCAGAGAACATCTTACTTCGGACCTTATGGTGGAATAATGATCTGAAGAGCATTGCACCTAGGACACTATCCTGAGGAGCTCCAGCAGTGATGTCCTGAAACAGAGATAATGATCTCCAACCACCACGACCATTTTCCTTTATTTGATATGATTCTAACTAGTGGAGGGTTTATTCCCGGATTCCCACTGACTCCAGGATTTCTGTAGCAGTAGCACAGATTTACTTCAAATTGCTCTCCCAGCAAGTAATGTTCCTCTGAGAAGAGACTTCATTCTACATTCTGTCAATCACTGGATTAGCAAAATCTTCAAAAATGTATTGCTAATAGGGTGGCACTGTGGCAGTGGTTAGCACCGCTGCCTCATGGCTCTGAGGACCGGGGTTCGACCCCGGCCTCGGGTCAATGCCGATGTGGGGTTTACACATTCTGCCAGTGTCTGACCCCACAACCCAAAGATGGGCAGGATAGGTGGATTGGTCGCGCTAAATTGCCCCTTAATTGAAAAGAAAAAGAATTGGGCACTTTAAATTTTAAAAAATGTATTGCTAATAAGTGTGCACTCTATTCACTAACACAGCACATCAAAATAAGAAGAAGGGCAGCACGGTGGCGCAGTGGTTAACATTGGGACTGTGGCGCCGAGGACCCAGGTTCGAATCCCCTCACTGTCCGTATGGAGTTTGCACATTCTCCCCGTGTCTGCCTGGGTTTCATCCCCACAACCCAAAAGGTATGGTTAGGTGGATTAGCCAGGCTAAATTGCCCCTTAATTGGAAAAAAATATATAACTGGGTACTCTAAATTTATTTAAAAAAAATCAAAACCACAAGAGGCTCAAAAAAAATAAATATTGAATGGTTTCAAAATGAGTAAATGTTTCGTACCCTCCAGTACCATCAATCACTTTACTCTCCACGTAGTTGTAGATATCCTGAAACTCTTGCTCTCTGCAAGGTAGAGACTCTGGTACTGCAGACACATGTAATCTTAAGGAAACAGAACAAGCAAGTCAAAAAAAGGCAGAGAGTCTGACAGATAATACAGCCACCATTTTCGGAAAGGGTCAGCAGAAGCCGAACGCAAGGGTCAGTAACTGACTAGATTTTTTTTCTTGCCCATGCCTGAACACCACATTATTGGATCATTTAAAATCAAACCAATCTTTCCTCCAGCTTAAAAATCAGTTACATGAAGACATTACATTTCATAATAACAAGCGCATTGTGCTAATCATTTAAGTCTATTATTAAAAAAGGTTGTTCTGTGGGTTTAACAATCTGTCACGATAAAATTATGAATGATTAGTTTGAATGTATTCCACATATATTTTTTCAAACGGGAGCTGGCAAAGTTATTTTTAAGATTCCCAGCTATTCAAAATTTACCACCTTCTATTTTTAATAGCGGACCTTATTTCCAAGGTAGTCTTCAGTAAATGTCCTTGTACTCCATACCTTGCTCTGGCCTCTTCCAACACACTGACAGGCTTTTTAGCCAGCTGGTTCCTCTGAGGAATACTTGGAGTAGGATTGCAGGGTGTCCTTGGCGTCCGAGGAGTTCTTGGCACAGGCTGAAGAGAATTTAAAAACATAAAAATAGCACTCCGGAGCAAAGACATCTACAGATATAATCGTGGGCAAATCTACTGCACAGCCACATGACTTGGCTACAGAGGTTAAAAACTGGTAAGCCTTTTATCTGTCAATTACTGCATTTAGCGTTTGAAAATAATACCACTTATCCCCAAATAATTTGGTGCAGAGGGAAATGTTTAAAATATAATCTTTTCTGAGCAATGCTGTGTTATTAAACTAATTGTGTTTGTTTTGTTTAAGTAGTATTTCCTTGAAACTATTCAATGCATATTAAACAGCAATTGAACAGGTTATAGATTAATTATTCAGAGAGGCACAAAATGAAAATGCAGAATATACAGCAAATAATCTGACCACTTGGGGTTAAAACTTGGTAAACTTGAGAAATTACCCAGCCTGCGAACTTTAGGTTTACTAATGATAGTAAATTCATTTCCACAGACACGATTACATGGGGTGTAGTCAGTTGGCTACTGTGTGTTAACTGTAGTTGACTGCAAAACCATTCGGGTTGGTCAAACTAAGTGGTTCACGCATTATTTGCAAATAATCCACCAAGACAAACTTGCTGTCTGGGCGTATCCAACATCAGCTCACATCAAGGGCTTTCACAATTAACATACCGTTTTGGATGGAGTCTTAACAAGCTTCTTTGCTGTGGCCTTTGGTGTTTTAGGGAAAACCTTTGCAGATTTCCTATCAAATGGTAAATCATCCTCTTGCTCCTCATTCTCACTGCTTAGTTCATTGTCTGGAAGGAATTCATCTTCACTAGACTCTTCACCACTCTGATCATCTCTTAATTAAAGTGAAGGCTTGTGATTAGAAATATTGTGTAGGAATCAATCAAGCTGCAACAATGTTTACAATATTAAGTGTGCTATAAGGTTAAAATTAAATAAGCACAAATGAATTAACTCTATAAATCAGTGTTCATCTACCTAATTAAAATCAAATTAAGTTATGATAAAGTGCACCCCTTAGGTGCTAACTGGGAAAATGATGATAAATGAAGATATACAGACTATATTTAAATCATGATCTGTGCTGAATTAATAAACAGACACCAGCACTCAACAGCTAGCCTTAAAGAATGGGCATATAGCACCAGAGGGCTATGGTAAATCATAGAATCATGGGTTTCATCAATGCCTGCAGGAGAGTTAGACAATTAGAACACAGAAAAAAAAAATACTATAAATAGAATTTGGCTACTGCAGAAATTGATCCAGAAACACTGGTGATGCAATATTAGAATTGAGAGCGAAATGTTAAATGTTTAAAATCAAGACTTTGTTCTCTGTATTCTTTGAAAGCAAAAATATATTATACCTAAAATGCAGAAAGTTTTAGGTTGAAAGCATTAACTCTACATGCAACAAACTCCTCTCACCACACATATCAACTTCCCCCCCCCATTTCCACTTATCTGTGCCATTCCACATTATGGACCTTCCTCACTCAAAACCGATCACTAGTATAGTCTCTTAAATCATAATGGAAGCCTATCATTACATCCAAAGTTCAGGCATTTTCAATCACAAGAAACAGTTGGTTTTAATGTTATTATGTTCTATGTACTGGGATAATTCAAGGAGTGTCAAATCCCAATCTACTGCAAGCAAAGAAATCTTGAAAATTTACTTAACTGAAATATAAAAACTACAAGTTTCAGCAATTTTGTAGAAAATAAGGCCAGTGATTCTTTGCTTTGAAGGAGAAACAAAACCAACCTTTATAACTTTAAGAGCCTTACTTTAGATACTGTTTCAGAACGGCTGAACAGCACTGTGCAGACTTCCGACAAGACCTTGGAGTACCACTAATATTTTCCATTTTACTTTCCATTTTCTTTGACCTAAAAATTGTGAAGAGCCAAATTTAAAACCGTTTTATGTTCATATACAAAACATATGAGATCTATTAAAAGAGTGGCATAGATTTTGTACCAAGAAGTAGCATCACTGGGCTAAATCGCTGGCTTTTAAAGCAGATCAAGCAGGCCAGCAGCATGGTTCGATTCCCATACCAGCCTCCCCGGACAGACGCCGGAATGTGGCAACTAGGGGCTTTTCACAGTAACTTCATTGAAGCCTACTCGTGACAATAAGCGATTTTCATTTTTCATAACATTCACTTTACTCAAAGCTGTAACTTAAATTTAATACTGAAACTCCACACCTTTGAACACACATAGTGAGAGGTAATATTTCTTCCGAGTCCTGACCAGAAAGTACTTTAAAAAAAAAAATAAACCATTGTATATATTGGAACTTGCTGTCACGTGAAATAACTAAGGAGAATGGCATAAAATACATCGAGGAATGTTAAAGTACCAAGAAAGAAAGGAAGGAATAGAAGGGCACACACATCAGATTTGAAGTAGAAGGGTGGGAGGAGGCTCATGTGCAGCATCAACACTGGCACAGGCCTCGTTTCTGTGCTGTTGTCTACACTGGATATGCATCAAGTTAACATAAATTTTAATTCCACTGCACTAGTATCAGGATTGCATCAATGCTCCCAAGTTTTATGGCATAACTGTGCTTGTACTCAAAGGAATGTAGGTTGGGGCTTGGTTGGAATAACTTCCCTTCACAGTCAAGAGGATATCCAAGAATACCTGGTATTTCTCAGGCTACTGGGAGAATCCTAATCCTAACACACGGCATCATCTTTCATAAATTTTAACCAGGTGGTTGTGTGGTTAGACAGAGAGCTGACTACTACTAGTCGTAAGAAACGTACTAGACAGCTTGTCCCGGAAGGCCTCCTTTCTCCAGTGGGTAGAAGTGGGGCCTCCCAGAATGTTAATCAGAAAGGTTTGGTGCCGCACATGACTTCTGGCATGCCAGCAGTTCATCATTCATAAAAGATTATACACGATATGTGAATTTTGATTCATTCTCAAGTTGGCAAAGTGGAGGTTTCTGACGGTAGTTTGTGCTTCATCTGAAAATAGTGTCACAATGCGAGTTGAAAGTTAGCAGCTAATCCAGAGAACATAATGTGGCCCTTCATGAAGAGCAAGCCTAGCCTAATGATCCCTAGCTCATGCCAGGCTATTAACCCACTGAGGCAAGGTACTTCAAGCTGATCTTTATGCCCAAAAATTAGAAAGGCAAATGGGAGGCTGTTAATACACCAGCTCATTGCACTCATTAAATAGGTCTAACAAAACATTCCTTCAGGATAATGCAGAATGCAGTGAATGTACAATAAAAGAAGAAAAAAAAAATACAACTTTGCAGCTCACTCTTAATTTTTAAAAACCTACCCTGAGCTAGTTTTAGAATAATTTTGGGGATTCGGCTCTAACCTTTCACTTGCTGGTACGCTGCAATTACATCAGATTTTACAATCCTTTTGGCCTATCATGTCTGTGGCAGCTGAAAAATAGCTTTCCTGCTTTGGTCTGTAGCCGGGTAGCTTACGACACCTCACATACTTTGAAAATGTCATGAGGGTTTCTGCCTCTCCCACCCTTTCAGGCAGTGAATACCAGATCCCCACCACCCTTTGGAGGTATCCGTATCTCATCTCTAATTCCTCTACCAATTACCTGAAATCTATGCTCCATGCTTATTGCCCTCCTTGCTATGGGAAATATAAAAGTGTCCCAATTCAGGCTATCTAGGCCCTTCAATTAACAAAAATGTTTTAGGGCACCAGTTAAGGGACAATTAAGTGTGGCCAATCCACCTAGCCTGCACATTTTCGGCTTGTGCGGGGGGAAGAGAGCGAGAGCGAGAGAGGCAGACAAGGGGAAAATGTGCAAACTCCACACAGAGACTGACCCAGAGCTGGGATTGAACCTGGGTCCTCGGCACCGTGAGGCAGCAATGCTAACCACTGCGCCACCTTGCCACCCTATCTAGGCCCCTCAAAATGTCATACACCTCAAGTAAATCTTCTCTCATCCTCCTCCGTTCCAAAGAAATCAAACCCAGTATATCCCATCTTTCTTCATCATTAAAATTCTCCAATTCAGGCACCATCCCTGTTAAGTGCCCACGCTATCCACAGTGACAAAAACCCTCTGCAATATTCTAACTTTAGCCTGATCAGTGTTTTCTGCCATTCCAACACTCCTTGCACTTCTATCAATGGCTTGGTCAATGAAGGAATATTCAGTGCTATCACAAAACCAGAAAATACTTAGCAAGTCTGACAGCCATGTGTGGAAAGAGAGAGTTAATATCGAGTCAAATTAGATTCTCCTTCAGAAAGTATACAGTGCATTGACTTAACCTCTGTACGCACACGCCCAGCACCATTTAGGTATCTGTGGATGTGCACTACCACCATACTCCGTATCCTAGCCATGCGTTTTATGTAGTCTACATAGTTTAGTCTCACATGGCAGTCTGGCCAGAAAAGTAAAAGCCCGGTGATCAAGGGAAAGTGACTATTTATTTATATATATTTTTAATAAATTTAGAGTACCCAATTATTTTTTTTCCAATTAAGGTGCAATTTAGCGTGGCCAATCCACCTACCCTGCACAGCTTTGGGTTGTGGGGGTGTGACCCACGCAGACACAGGGAGAATGTGCAAACTCCACACAGCCAGTGACCCAGGGCCGGGATTGAACCCGGATCCACGGCGGCGTGCTAAACACTGTGCCACCGTGCTGCCCCGGAAAGTGATCATTTAGGCGCAAAATTGGCGCAGCTGCAAAAAGTAAAGGGTGATGGTAGACAGCTGTTTTTGTGCCAAGAAAGTGGTTTCCAGAGGGGCTTCTCTGATCTCCATACTAGGATCTGTATCTGTTCAGTATTCCCAAGCTTCATTTGTCCTCAGGTGCTTTTATCTCACACTTCCACTTTTCTGCCACCAAATAGAATCATAGAATTTACAGTGCAGAAGGAGGCCACTCGGCTCATCAATTCTGCACTGGCCCTTGTAAAGAGCACCCTACTTAAGCCTATACCTCCACCCTATCCCCGTAACCCCACCTATCCTTTTTGGACACTAAGGCAATTTTAACATGGCCAAGCCACCTAACCTGCACATCTTTGGACTGTGGGAGGAAACCGGAGCACCCGGAGGAAACCCACGCAGACACGGGGAGAACATGCAGACTCCACACAGACAGTGACCCAAGCTGGTAATCGAACCTGGGATCCTGGAGCTGTGAAGCAACAGTGCTAACCACTATGCTACCATGCCACCCTAGATCTTTAATATCTTCCTTAAGGTTTTCTTCCTCATTGTCAACCACATGGCCAATTTTTGTATCACCTCCAAACTTATTTATCATGCCCCCAACATTTAAGTCCAAATCAGTAACATATACCGCAAGAGGAGGAACATCGAGGAGCCCCAACGGAAACAGCTTTTTAGTCACAAAAATCACCCATTTCTTTCTGCATCTGAACTAGATTTGCATCCAAATTGCCACTTTCCTTGATTTCACATTTCTGGCCACTCTGCCATGTGGGATCTTGTCAAAGGCCTTGCTAAAACACATGTAGACTACGTATAGCACTCCTTTGATCAATCCTCCTGCTTACCTCCTAAAATTCTGCAAAAGGTGCTGAAACCTCCCAACAGAAAAAAAAGCATTTAAAGCCATCAGAGATCACCAAACTTACTACATGATTCTGTACTAATCGTAGCTAAACACATCAAACATTTGTCAGTAGATTGTGTTTAGAAAGTTACAAATTATTAGTATCACAGGACATGAGCAGACTACAGAGCTGTGGCCTCAATTCCAAAGTTGGGGTGGCACAACTACAACCGACGCTTCAAAGAAACATCGAATGGTTAATGGTCCCAACTGTTCAAGAGAGACTACAGCTATGTGAATGGTGAGAACCACTTGAGGATACGCCAGTGAGTGGGAAGAAAACTGTAGCAGACTTATTTCCAAAAAGTTTAAGATCAGTATTGATATTTACATAAACCCACCCAATGCAAGCTCCATGGTGTCATTTTACACTGCAACATATGGAATGGGCCAAAAACAGAAAATACTGGACCATCTCAGCCGATCTGACAGTGTCTGTGGAGAGAAAGGAGCTAATTTTTTGAGTCTGGCTGACTATTTGCCAATGCTAGAGAGAACTGGAAATAGGATCAGATTTATACTGGAAGCCTGTAATATGCTTATTTGGAAGATGAGATGCTGTTCCTCCAGTTTGCGCTGGGCTTCACTGGAACCGGCAACGGGCAATGTGTTTCTGGAGAACAGGCTCCTCTGAACTGAGGACGTGTTGACCACAGTAAACTCGTAGATCTCCTGAAGTGTTTCATAAAGTTAATTTTATGAAACACTTCAAAACATCGGATTTCTCGGCAGTAGTAAAAACAGATCACGGACGGGTAACCAGTGCAACAGGATATGAAAGATACTAGCTGCAGTATTGCAGTTAGCACTGTTGCTTCACAGCACCAGGGTCCCAGGTTGGATTTCCGCTTGGGTCACTCTCTGTGTGGAGTCTGCACAGTCTCCCGTGTCTGCATGGGTTTTCTCTGGGTGCTCCAGTTTCCTCCGACAAGTCCCGAAAGACGTGCTGTTAGGTGAATTGGGCATTCTGAATTCTCCCTCTGTGTACCTGAACAGGCCCTGGAGTGTGGCGACTAGGGGCTTTTCACAGTAACTTCATTGCAGTGTTAATGTAAGTCTACTTGTGTCAATTGCAGTATTAATGGAAGCCTTCTTGTGACAATAAAGATTATTATATACCTACCAAAAGAGTGAAATTTGTTTTCTCCCACTGAATTTGTAAGACAAAACACAGACCCACACATTCCCTTTCTTCCACCTTTCTAAAAGATACACCGAGTTGTCTAGTGTATCTGATCATTCATTTCATGGTCATTAAGTGATCCCATTTACCCATTTCAGAGACTGAAACACACTACTTTGAAAATAGTGTTATGTCACTGTGTCCTACCTCTGCATCCTGCCCAGCTTTCTACCCGCCTCACAGCACAAAATTGAACCTAGTTTCCCTGCCCCTACTTGCTCAAACATCTCTAACTTTCTCCCAGCTACAGTCAAACATCACTGACCTGAAATGTTACCTATTCTTCACGGACGCTGCCCGACTTGCTGAGCATTTCCTTGCAAAAATAACCTATATGTTTCTTTAGCTGCTACACTGATGCAAACCATTATTTGCCATCAATCTATTCAAGAAATAAACAATTGGGCATTGGGAAGGTAAAAATATTGTGTAACTTACTTGGGAAAATCAATTATTTTGACATTCCTTCTGGATTGGCTCATAGAGTCTTGCTGCTTAATCTTGGAATCAATAGGCATCAAATTAAAAGTGGCAACTTGGTTGTTCAACTTGCCTCTTGTCATTTTAAGGGGTGAGATGGCCTTATTTTGAAACTTCTTACAGGGCAAAAGAGCATCATCTGAAATACTATTAAAAGCTTCTTTGCGTTTTATAGCTCCAGGTTCCACCACCTGACAAAGTTTCCTAGCCAAAACATCATCATCGTCATCATCTAAGAGTTCTGACAGAACATTCCTCAGCTTACGTCCGGGAGTTTTGCTGAAATCTGTAATTTAAAAAAAATAAATTTAAATCAGTTTAGAGTTATGAACATAAGGATACAACACAAATGACCTCGCCACACCAAGAAAACAGAATATTGTGTGCAACACTGTCATGTCAATTCAAAAGCTCCAATGAAAGTGTAAAAGAGTTCTATACCAAGAATCTGGGGGAGGGGGGCTAATTTGCTCGGATAGCCCACTCCAACAGGCAAGTGGCCTTTGCAGATTCCGCAAAAATTTGAGATGCGGGCAGCATGGTGGCACAGTGGTTAGCATTGCTGCCTACGGTGGTGAGGACCCGGGTTCAAATCCAGGCCCTGGGTCACTGTCCGTGTGAAGTTTGCACATTCTCCCCGTGTCTGCGTGGGTTTAGCCCCTACAACCCAAAGATGTGTAGGTTAGGTGGATTGGCCACACTAAATTGTCCCTTAATTGTAAAAAATAATTGGGCACTCAATTTATTTAACCTCTGTCTTGCAACACCTCACAAGCATTCCAAAGTGTCCCTTCAGAGATTACACAAAGACAGCTCAGAAAGCCCACCAGTGCCCCAAAATTCTAGTTTTCTTCAAGCTGTGTTGGGGCTACCTTAAAGAATCAATATACAAGTTACATTCGGCAAGATCATAAAGCATAGGAGCAGAGGCCCATCGAGTCTGCTCCACCATTCAATGAGATCATGACCGATCTGATGGGATTATCCTCCATTCCACTTTCCCGCTTTATCCCCATTACCCTTGATTCTGTAACGGACTTAAAAATCCTAGCCTTGAATACATTTAGCATTCCAGTCTCAGCAATTCTCCGCGGTAAAGAATTTCACAGATTCACTAACTACCTTCAAAATAAATTCCTCATCGCTGTCCTAAATGGGCAACCCCTTAATCTGAGATTATGCCCTTTATCCTAGACTATTCCAGAAGGGGAAACAACCTCTCAGCATCTATCCTGTCAAGCCCCCAGAGAATCATATAGGTCTTCATATGGTCAACTCTCATTATTCTAAACTCCAGTGAGTATAGGGCCAACCTACTTAATCTCTCCTCATAAGTAAATTCCTCCACACCCAAGATCAACCTAATGAACCTTCTCTGGGTTGCCTCCAATACCAGTATATCTTTCCTTGGATAAGGGAACCAAAACTGTTCATAGTATTCCAGGAGCAATCTAACTAGTGCCTTGTATAGTTTTCACAAGACTTGGCTATCATCCAACAGATTTGCAATGGCAGGATTGGATCCGTGATCAGGGTCTTCTGGCTATGTCCAAGATAGTAGCCAGATGCCTCCAATACCATGATCCCTTAGACAATGAAGTCTCATCTGTTTTAATTACTACAGCTGCTCTAAGCCTGTTAATTTTACGGGTGGAAAATCACCACTCCCTCCAAAGTAATTATCAGAGACCTGCCGTCTTAGATTTCCATTCTACCTCTTTGCATCTCCCCCAGGAGTAGGTGCTTGGCACAAAGGACACACAAAAAAAAATCAGTCACAAATACCAAGCCACACTCTTTCTTACCACAAAGCGGAAGCTTCCTCCGAACTTTGGATTTGTCGCTTTCCATGTTTGGGATTTGTGTAATCCTCTTACCATTGGAATTTTTTTGATCAGAATAGTTAGATTTCTCTTCAGTAATCATCTTGACGATGCCATTTTTGCACTTGTGGTTAATAACTTTTCCGCCTAATGTTCCATCCCCATTGGCTTCACTGTGAAACTCAGACTCACAGTCATTCCCAATAGTATTCTGCTTTGAAAAATAATTTGCATCAGACGCCTTCTGTACACTTATGGGCAAGGACTCCAACTTTTTACGATGACTGTCTTTTTTGGTTTTCTTGTCAGAGAATGTGTTTTTAGGCAAGATGTTAAAATTCTTTCCATTCCAGTTTAATTTAACGAACATAACATCACCATCATCAGGTTCAACGGGAGGAAATGGTTCATTGGGACCAATCTGGAACACCTAAAATAAGAAGTTTAGATCTTATCAAAAAGTTCAGAATTCATGTAAACCAATGTTTTCTTTGCTGTTTATCAAAAGTTAGCATCAACTGTTAACTGCAAAGGGCAGCACGGTGGAGCAGTGGATAGCACTGCTGCCTCACGGCACCGAGGTCCCAGGTTCGATCCTGGCTCTGGGTCACTGTCTGTGTGGAGTTTGCACATTCTCCCCGTGTTTGCGTGGGTTTCACCCCCACAACCCAAAGATGTGCAGGGTAGGTGGATTGGCCACGCTGAATTGCCCCTAAATTGGAAAAAATGAATTGGACACTCTAAATCTATTTACTTTTTTAAAAAACTGTTACCTGCAGCAAAATCAGAATGTCTTTAACCGTAGCACAAAAAGTTAAGATATTATAGGCTTGCATTCAGACTGGATATTCTATTCAATGAATTAGTTTTAAAATGTGGATTCATAATTTTCAAGCTCAGTATTAGAAAAACAAATTGAATGTAGGGTGCTCTGCTGAATGGTGAGGTCCAATGTACCCCAATATTGGGCACCAGGCCTTACTCCCAAAGAGCCTGCAAGGTGCAGCCGCTGAAGCGTAACTGAATATCAGCTGATGCTGGTTTTGCAAGATCCTTGTTTTGAATAAATTATTTTACATTTGAAGTGTTTCAGATTTGTACTCCTGCAGCCAGTGCATCTACTTTATACAGTATGATGGATGGCAGACTTCCCACTGTAATGTGAGCATACACCTGTCGACCACATCAGGATGTGATGGTACCCAACATTTTTAATAAGTCACTTCACTGCACAGATGCTTGGGAAGCCTCTTGCACCATATGCAACCTTTCCAGGACACTTTGAAAATAAAAACGCAGTTTCCAAAAAAAGGCCAGCCATATTATCACGCGTCATTAGCAGCACTCGCACAAATAGAAATATTAACCAAGCTACATCAGCAAACAAGACAGTAGAAACAGTGAACCAAACTTAACAAGCTTCCCTTCCATCCATGTAACAGTGAAATTTATGGTAAAAAAATGATCAAAATTAATTGAACGCCACTTATGCTCCAAAGCCATATACCATGCTGATCATGCACTTGCCAAACAAAACTGTTGAAAGTCCAGCTTCAATTACCAAAGGCTTCTCATTCACTGCCGCTGCTTTAAAAAATGTAGATCTAATTCCATCATAAAGCATAGAATTAACACTCAGCACAAACATCAGGCAGAAGTAATACGGAGGTAACCAGGTTGCATACGGCAAAGTCGCACAAGCAGCAATGGGATAAATGCCTTGATTAATTGCTGCGGATCAAGGCAGGCAAGACCACGGATGAACACCTCATCCAAAATCCCAGCACCTCTGACAATGCAGCACTGCACTCAAATGCCAACCATGTCTAGTTAAGTCGCTCAAGTCTTACTTTTACAGCCTTAACAAGGGTCTCTGCACTGATATGATCATCACAGTCCGGGACTCCATACAAGAAGATCTCCTTGGGGTGAGTCTCCCTTCCCAATAGTTTCTGCTTTGTCTTGGGTATTTCCTCAATTCGAGCAAACCACTGGACCACTGCAGACTTGGCGGGATGTTGTTGGTTACCTGGTGAGGAAAATAAGCCACATCAATTAAGAGGTATGGGAAACCGAAGTTTGAAAAGTTTATGTATGTAAAAGAAAAATGGAGGGCCCAAGTGTGAAGAAGTTTCAACTTAAATGAACTTCAGCTTTATGGTTGTGTTGAATTGCTATTTTAAACATCCATTGGTTTTTTGTTAGTAGAGGAAATGGATATATTAAAAAATATATTGCATGCATTCCTGGTTTTGATGCAAAACTTTCAGTTGCCCACGGTAATGTGCTAGAATGCTGCAATCTGAGTTTAGACTGCCAAAACGCACCGAATATTCATGGGCAAGGTAATATTTTATGTAAATCATTATTATTTCCAGATAATGCAAGGTTACTTCAATCTATAAACATTCAAAGCAGAAGCATACATGAGTTTATATATGAAACTTGTCCTTACCATTCTCGAACAACTTTAGCAGTTTAGCTATATATGGTCGATCCTCATCTTCACTTTTGACTAAAACAAAATCTCCAACATTGATGCAATGTTTGACAGAAGCTCCTTCACATTGTATCTGAATACCTCTAAAGAAGCAAAAATATTATGTAATTTTTCTAACATGGAGTATGCAAAACACTACATGTCCCTTCTCAACAATTAACCTGCAGAAATTGGGCAAGAAATGCATTTGCATAATACATTTCTCTGCAAGTTGGGAACATAGGAGCACAAATAGGCAATTTGGCTCTTCAAGCCTGTGCCACCATTCAGTATCAGGGCTCGTCTGAATATGGTCTCTGCTCCACTTTCCTGTCTGCTTCCCAAAATCCTCAACTCCCTTGCCGAGCAAAACATTTGCCAAGACCTAGCTTTCACTATTTTCTAGGGAAAAGAAATTGGAGGCAGAATCTAAATGGGGTAGAGGACAGAGAGATTACAGATAGACAAAATACAAAGTAGTGACAAGTTAACAAGACTATATAAAAAACAAAACAAAGCACTTGGGTTCATTTCTACAGTGATGAATTGAAAAGCAGAGTATTGTGAACTCCAGACTGCGCAAATGATGTAGATGTACTGAAAATACAAATATTATTCACTAGAACATTAAGATACTTCATTTACTTATGTGGGTGCTCTCATGACTGAAGGATCCATGAAAATCAGCATGGATGTGCAAAAAAACTGGCAGTTCATGTTGTTGATACTCAGGAAAACCTCAGCAGCTGCACCAGCCCTGGTCTTCCTCTGGGCACATTGGATGTTGGACAGCAGTGTGACCCATTGACAAGACACACTGCAGAATCGCACCAAGGCCCTCAACAGCACCTTCCAAACCCACAACCTTGAGCACCTGGAAGGACAATGACAGCAGGTGCATAAGGAACACGACCACCAGCAGCTTCCCCTCTAAACCACACATCATCCAGCTTGGAACTACACCGCTGTTCTTTCACTATTGCTGGGTCAAATTGTTTAAAGTGTGAACTCTTTCCTAGCCTGTGTGCATCGCTGGCGAGGCCAGCATTTATCACCTATCCCCAATTGCCACCAAAAGGTGGTGGTGAGCTGCAGTCCATGAGACAGGAGCGCACCAACAGTGCTGTTTAGGAGGGGGATTCAGGACTTTGACTATGACAGTGAAGGAAAGTCAATATAGTCCCAAGTCGGGGGGGGGGGGGGGGGGGGGGCAGAGGGGAACTTTCAGGTGGAGGTGTTTCCATGCTTCTGCAGCCTTTGCGTCCTTCTAGGTGCAAAGGTCACAGGTTTGGAAGGTGCAGTCTAATGAGTCTTGGTGATTTGCTGCAGTGCAGCTTGGAACTGGCTACAGAATGTTATCATTTATTGTGAGGAGTGTGGTGAATGTATAAGTACTATTAATTCACCAATATACTGTGTTGCATTATACCATGCTATTAACCCTGTGGGTTCCATCTATGGGCCACTGTGTGGCTTCAACCACAGGGGGAGATGTGGAGCATGTACAGGCTCCACCCCTTGTGGAAGTATAAGAGCAGCTGACCTGCAGGACCACCTTCAGTAACGTACCAGTCGCAGGCAGGCAAAGTTGTAAGCAGGTTAAAACCACTGTTTACTTCGACTCGAGTCTCCGAGTGAATTGATGGTCACATCAAGGAGAATTGATTACAAAAGTAGAGAGGTTGTGCATCAATGCACAGGGTATTGGTGAGCCCACATCTGGAGTATTGTGCACTGCATTGGGAATCTTATTAATTTAGAGAATGATGTAAATGTATTAGAAACAGTTCACTAGGCTAATACCTGGAATGGGCAGGTAGTCTTATGGAGGAAAGGTTGGAGGGATTAAGCTTGTGTTTACTGGAGTTTATTTAGAAGCGCAAGAGGCAACGTGATGAAAACCTAAGATCCTGGAGGGGTATTGACAGAGTGGATGTGGAGAGGATGCTTCCTCTTGTGCGAGAATCTAAAATTAGGAGCGGGTCACCCATTTAAGGCAGACATGAGAAATTCTCCCGGACGGTCGTAAAGGACAACAGAAACAGAATATTTGAACATTGTAGGGCTCGATTGCTTGATAAGAGGATGAATGGTTGTCGATTACAGACAGGAACAACTAAATAAAAATTAAGGCTGATTAAGGTAACTTTAGGCGATCCTGGCGGCCAGATTCCTGAGATATAAATGACATTAAACTGGAAGAGGAGAAGGTACAGTTTAGACTCACTCGTACTCTAACTGCGGCAGCCTCCGGTTCACTTGAAGAGGTTCCCCTGCCCAGCTGTAAACGTGTCTTTTCCGCTCCTTCAACCTGGTTAAATAGTTGCTCATCTCAGATGCGATTCGCCAAACTTCAGATTATAAAATATAAAAACAAATAAAATCCGCACCCTGAGGAAAACGGGGCTGATTCCCACCCGGAATCTGCTCTGAAGAAAACTTCAACTGCCCTGATGTGAAAGGCAGAATGAAATGCGGCTGCAGCCCAGCAGACTCTCGGTGGCCTCTCCCGCTCCCAGCAACACTCACATTTTGGCGCCATCCCGGTCAGCTGAGGCTCTGCAAAGCATTCTGGGTACATTTAAATTCATCAGAAAAACAGAAGAGGGTCTGCCCGGCCACAGGGGGCCGCTGTAAGCAGGATGTCTGCCCGGCCACAGGGGGCGGTGTGAGCAGGATGTCTGCCCGGCCACCGGGGACGGCGTGAGTAGGATGTCTGCCCGGCCACAGGGGGCGCTGTGAGCAGGATGTCTGCCCGGCCACAGGGGTCGGTGTGAGTAGGATGTCTGCCCGGCCACAGGGGACGGTGTGAGCAAGATGTCTGCCCGGCCACCGGGGGCGGTGTGAGCAAGATGTCTGCCCGGCCACAGGGAGCGGTGTTAGCAGGATGTCTGCCCGGCCACAGGGGGCGGTGTTAGCAGGATGTCTGCCCGGCCACAGGGGCGGTGTGAGCAGGATGTCTGCCCGGCCACAGGGGGCGGTGTGAGCAGGATGTCTGCCCGGCCACCGGGGACGGCGTGAGTAGGATGTCTGCCCGGCCACAGGGGGCGCTGTGAGCAGGATGTCTGCCCGGCCACAGGGGTCGGTGTGAGTAGGATGTGTGCCCGGCCACAGGGGACGGTGTGAGCAAGATGTCTGCCCGGCCACCGGGGGCGGTGTTAGCAAGATGTCTGCCCGGCCACAGGGGCGGTGTGAGCAGAATGTCTGCCCGGCCACAGGGAGCGGTGTTAGCAGGATGTCTGCCCGGCCACAGGGGGCGGTGTGAGCGGGATGTCTTCCCGGCCACAGGGGGAGCTATGAACGGGATGTCTGCCCTGCCACGGTGTGGGGGGTGGTGTTGCTCCATCAAACAGTGACTAAAGTGTTGCCTTGCCTGCTGGGATTGCAATGGCGAACCGGACGGTGAAAGATGCTCACAGCATCCATGGGACCAACCCGCAGTATTTGATTGAGAAAATCATCCGCACTCGCATCTACGAGTCCAAGTACTGGAAGGAGGAATGTTTCGGGCTGACAGGTAGGGAATGGGGCTGGAGGATCAAACACAGAGCTTCAGGATATGATTGTGGTTGAGGCCTGGGTCTCTTGCTCGGACTGTAACTGTGGTCGGTTGCGGACTGGAGCAGCCACTCGGTTGCAATAAGCTAAAAGCAAATTACTGCGGATGCTAGAATCTGAAACAAACACAAACTGGAACGCCTCAGCAAGTCTGGCAGCATCTGTGGAGAGAAGGGAGCTAACGTTTCGAGCCTGGATGACTTCCGTCAGACTAAGGCCAGACCTGCAGGGATTTTCCAGCGTTTTCTGTTTTTGTTGCACTCTGTTCCAGTGATGGCTTTTTATATTCCCAGGAGAAACCCTGAGCCTGTTCTGGTTTGTAAATAGCAGTCGCAGTGTTATTCATTGTTTTTCAGCTGTTTTTTGGATTTTTGAAACACCATTTAAACTTGAGTGTGAAGACAGTGAGATGTTATATTTACAGTGAGATTTTGTTCTTTTAGTACACCCGGATGTCAACATAGCCGCAAAATAAAGTTGACAGCACAAATGGAACTTTTTTGGCAATAATAGAAAAGGAGACAGATAAGCTAGCAGAATGGGTGAATATTTGGATGATGTAATTAAATTTATGTTTTGTGAGTTAATACATTCTGTGCAGGAAAATGACATAATTACAGATGGGTCTAAATTTGAATTTCTTTTGAGTGGGTTGATCACAGCATTTTTGAAAGGGATTGTGACTGACACAAAAAAGCCTTGAAGGCCAATTCATACAGGATTAGTAAAGGGAGTTGAATGAACAAATTGAGGGAATGGAGCAAGTGGTGTATCTCGTAACTAAGCTTCAAGAGCACAAGAAACTATAAAAAGACAGTAGTGCAGGACTGACAAGTGTTAGCAGTAAGGAATGAGGGGAAAAGAAAATAACCTGGTCCTTAAAAACCTTTGTACCTTTAATTTTAGACCTTGTACAAATGTCTTTGTTCCATTATTGATGGTGGTATTTAGTCACTTCAGTCCAGTTCCTGCTTTGTCTCTCCTTCAAAGCTTTTCTCAAAACACATCTTTCCATCCAACCTTCTCTGCCCCATTTCCAAATTTTCCTTGCCATGGTTCCCTATTGCAGTGGGACGTTTTCTATGTTAAGGGCACCAGATACATTCAAGCTGTTGTTGCTACTCTCTGAATGACTTGGCATGTGTCACAGGAATAATCCTGAGATTGCTACCTTGCATTTTAACTTGGATGCCTAATTCCTCAAACACCAATTTTAAGTTTTCCTTACATTATTGAAACTCAATATTCACTTTCTATTTCCAGAATATTTCCCATTATATTCACTTACTTTTCTTAAGACAGTAGTGTATTCAGGAAAGCTAGTCATGATTGTAGACAAGGCTGTTTTTCACCTATGTCTGCCACTTCCTCTTGTGCAACATTATTTCTTTAGTCTACATGCTAACTATTTGCTCAGCAGTTCACCATATGTAAATAGACATCTAGACTTTCCTGCGGTTCTTCCATTCAAGTACCAACTTTCTGCATGTTTCCTCATGTTCACCACCCTCCCCAATCTGATGGCAGCTAGGCCCTTCCTCTGTCTTACTACTTCTCTCTTGTTGCAGAGTGGTTGTAGGGCTGAAGGAGATTACAAAGGTAAACCAATGAGGGATCGGAAAAAAATTGAAGTGTGTTTGAAAGTTTGTATTGCTCAATTTGGGAGCGGGGGTGGGTGGGGTGGGGGGGGGGGGGGGGGGGGGGGCGGTGTTGGTGAATGGCACTCAATATGATTTAGGTCAGGGCAAGTGTCAGAAGGGTAGCTGAGCTAAGGGTCACTGTGTTTCCAAAAGAAGAATTTCTTTTCGCTGTGCCCATCAGCCGGTAAGGCATTTAAAATGAGAACTACTGCATAATCAGCCATGCAGCCTTCCAACCCTAAGAGGATTAGAGGCAACAGTGAGCAGGTGAGTGCACACTACATATACACTTGGTGCCGAGTGCCCTGTACCTACATGCTTGTAACTCAAAATCACCTGGAGGCGAGCTTCTTTCATTTTGAAGCTAGGCAAGAAGACTATGAACATGGATCATTTTGTTACAAGAAAGAGATGGCCAGAGACACAAATAGACAGTGTGTACCTCTTAGCCAGGATCTTGCATTGCTGAAGAGAGCTGTTCTGGAGGGTTAGTGGCAGGACAGAGCAGTGCTAGTCTCTATTAGTGTACAGAGCTCCAGGGCCTCCAGTGAACAGCCTACAGAGAAGAAACTTAAATCGGGAGCAGGCTTTGTTGTTAATGTGCCAATGCAAATCAGGATGCAAAACGCATGTGTGTTATATGCAGGGAAGTACTACCGAATCAGAGTTTTAAACCCTCAAAACTGTATAAAGGCATCTGAAGACCTAAAGGCATGGGAGCTCGAAAAAAACCTGATTTTTCTTAAAGGATGAAATGAGAACTGAAATCATCAGCTGAAGTGCTTAGCAGAAATGTAACACTGATTGACAAAGCACCATTAGCTTCTTACATGGTAGCTTATCTTGTAGCTACAGCGAAAATGCCCCACACTGTGCAAAGAGATTAATTCTCCCTGCAGCATTAGACATGGCTCGCAAGGTCCTAGATGAGAGGTCAGCTTTGTTACGACCCCCTGGGCTAGTGCGTGTTCAATTCCAGTCCCACTTGACCCGGAGTCGCAACACAATTTAAATTAGTAAATAATTCTTTTTCTTTTTTTTAATAATTTTTATTGAGAAATTTTGATTTTATACAACAATAACGCACCTTAGTAAAATACCGAAAATAACAATAATATTAACAATCATATACATTCGCCCCATCCCCATGAACAACCCAGCATTTTAACAACAACGCAAATTAACACACTATGAAGTTACAGAATAAACACTACAATAATGCACCCCCCCCCCCCCCCCCCCCCCCCCCGGGTTGCTGCTGCTATTGACCCAGTTACCTATCTCTGAGCCAGGAAGTCCAGAAAAGGCTGCCACCGTTTATAGAACCCTTGTGTTGATCCTCTCAGGGCAAATTTGACCTTTTCCAATTTTATAAATCCCGCCATGTCACTGATCCAGGTCTCCACGCTTGGGGGGCCTCGCATCCTTCCACTGTAGCAGAATCCTTCGACGGGCTACTAGGGACGCAAAGGCCAGGACCCCGGCCTCTTTCGCCTCCTGCACTCCCGGCTCCACCCCAACCCCAAAAATCGCGAGTCCCCACCCTGGCTTGACCCTGGATCCAACCACCCTCGACACCGTCCCCGCCACCCCCTTCCAGAATTCTTCCAGTGCTGGGCATGCCCAGAACATATGGGCGTGGTTCGCAGGACTCCCCGAACATCTGGTGCACCTGTCCTCACCCCCAAAGAACCTACTCATCCTAGTCCCGGACATGTGGGCCCGGTGCAGCACCTTAAATTGGATGAGACTAAGCCTCGCACATGAGGAGGAAGAGTTGACTCTCTCCAAGGCCTCTGCCCAAGTCCCGTCCTCTATCTGCTCCCCGAGTTCCTCCTCCCATTTAGCCTTCAGCTCCTCCACTGACGACTCCTCCACCTCCTGCATTACCTTATAGATGTCAGACACCTTCCCCTCTCCTACCCACACCCCCGAAAGCACTCTGTCCATCGTCCCCTGCGAGGGCAGCAAAGGGAATCCCTCTACCTGTCGCCTAGCAAACGCCTTTACCTGCAGGTATCTGAACATGTTCCCCTGGGGAAGGCCAAATTTATCTTCCAGTTCCCCCAGGCCCGCAAACCTCCCGCCAATAAATAGGTCCCTCAATTTGCTGATGCCCGCCCTTTGCCATCCCCTGAATCCCCCATCCGTGTTCCCCGGGATGAACCGATGGTTGCCACCCAGTGGAGCCTCCATCGAGCCCCCTGTTTCCCCCCGATGCCGTCTCCACTGTCCCCAGATTCTTAGGGTCGCCGCCACCACCGGGCTCGTGGTATACCTCTTGGGGGAGAGCGGCAACGGTGCCGTTACCATGGCACCCAGGCTCGTACCTCTACATGACGCCATCTCCATTCTTTTCCACGCCGCCCCTCCCCCCTCCATCACCCATTTACGCACCATTGACACATTGGCTGCCCAATAGTACCCCAGAAGGTTGGGCAGCGCCAGCCCGCCTCTATCCCTTCCTCGCTCCAGGAACACCCTCCTCACTCTCGGAGTCCCATGTGCCCACACAAAGCTCAGAATACTGCCGGTCACTCTCCTAAAGAAGGCCCTGGGGATAAATATGGGCAGGCACTGAAAAAGGAACAAGAACCTCGGAAGCACTGTCATTTTGACGGACTGCACCCTCCCCGCCAACGACAATGGCAGCATGTCCCACCTCCTGAACTCCTCCTCCATCTGATCTACCAGTCTGGTAAAGTTATGCTTGTGGAGAGTCCCCCAGTCCCTGGCCACTTGCACCCCCAGGTACCTAAAGCTCTCCCCTGCCCGCCTAAGCGGGAGCCTACCAATTCCTTCCTCCTGGTCTCCAGGGTGCACCACAAACACCTCGCTCTTGCCTAAGTTTAATTTATAACCTGAGAAGGTCCCAAACTCGGCTAGTAACTCCATCACTCCCGGCATCCCTCCCACCGGGTCCGCCACATACAGTAACAGGTCGTCGGCATACAACGACACCCTATGTTCCTCTCCACCTCGCACCAAGCCTCTCCACCTCTCTGAATCTCTCAATGCCATCGCCAGCGGCTCGATTGCCAGTGCAAACAACAAGGGGGACAAGGGGCAACCCTGCCTGGTCCCTCGGTAAAGCCGGAAGTACTCCGACCTCCTCCTATTCGTGGCCACGCACGCCATCGGGGCCTCATATAGCAGCCTTACCCATCTAATGAACCCTTCACCAAATCCAAACCTCCCCAACACCTCCCATAGGTACCCCCACTCCACTCTATCGAAGGCCTTCTCCGCATCCAGCGCCACCACTATCTCTGCCTCCCCCTCAATCGCCGGCATCATAATGACATTCAGCAATCTCCGCACATTCGTGTTCAGCTGCCTTCCCTTCACAAAACCTGTCTGGTCCTCATGCACAACCCCTGGCACACAGTCCTCTATCCTGGTGGCCAGGATTTTTGCCAGCACCTTAGCATCCACGTTGAGGAGAGATATGGGCCTGTATGAACCACACTGCTGGGGGTCCTTGTCCTTCTTTAAAATTAACGAGATCAGTGCCCGTGACATCGTCGGGGGCAAAGTCCCCCCTTCCCACACTTCGTTGAGTGTCCGCACCAGCAAGGGGCCCACTAGGTCCACAAACTTTTTATAAAATTCCACCGGGAACCCATCCGGCCCCGGTGCCTTCCCTGACTGCATCTGCCCGATCCCCTTAACTAGCTCCTCCAGCTCAATCGGCGCACCCAGCCCCTCCACCTTCTCCTCCTGCACCTTCGGGAAAGAAAGCCCGTCGAGGAACCTCTTCATTCCCCCCCCTCTCCCCCGTTGGCTCCGACCGGTACAGTTCCCCGTAAAAGTCCTTGAAGACCTCATTCACCTCTACCCCCTTCCGCACCACATTCCCACTCTTGTCTCTCACTCCAGCAATCTCCTTAGCCGCATCCCGCTTACGGAGCTGATGAGCCAGCATCCTACTCGCCTTTTCACCATGTTCGTACGCTGCCCCTTGTGCCTTCCTCCACTGTGCCTCCGCCTTTCTAGTGGTCAGCAAATCAAATTTAGCCTGCAGGCTGCGCCTCTCCCCCAACAGTCCCTCCTCTGGTGCCTCTGCATACCTCCTGTCCACCTCCAGCATCTTTCCCACCAGTCTATCCCTCTCACTCCTCTCGCTCCTCTCCCTGTGTGCCCGGATGGATATCAGCTCCCCACGAATTACTGCCTTCAGGGCTTCCCAGACCATCCCCACCTGAACCTCCCCCGTATCATTCACCTCAAGGTACCCCTCAATACTTGCCCGGACCCTCCTACACACCTCCTCCTCCGCCAACAACCCCACATCCAACCGCCACAACGGACGTTGGTCTCGCACCTCTCCCATCTCCAACTCTATCCAATGCGGAGCGTGGTCGGAGATTGCAATGGCCGAATACTCGGCCTCCTCCACTCTCGGAATCAGTCCCCTACTCACCACGAAGAAGTCTATCCGAGAGTAGACCCTATGTACGTGGGAGAAGAAAGAGTACTCGCGTGCCCTCGGCCTTACAAACCTCCATGGATCCACCCCACCCATCTGGTCTATAAACCCTCTCAGTACCTTGGCCGCCGCCGGCCTCCTACCCGTCCTAGAGCTGGACCGATCCAGTGAAGGATCCAACACCGTATTAAAGTCCCCCCCCATGATCAGACCTCCCGCCTCCAGATCCGGGATCCGTCCCAACATACGCCTCATAAAGCCCGCATCGTCCCAATTTGGGGCATACACACTAGCCAGTACCACCTTCTCTCCTTGTAGCCTGCCCCTAACCATCACATACCTACCCCCCTTATCCACCACCACCTCCGATGCCTCAAACAACACATTTTTCCCCACCAGAATCGCCACTCCCCGGTTCCTCACATCCAACCCCGAGTGGAAAACCTGCCCCACCCATCCCTTCCTCAGGCGGACCTGGTCCGCCACCCTCAGGTGGGTCTCGTGAAGCATTGCCACATCCGCCTTTAGCCCCTTCAGGTGAGCCAGTACCCTCGACCGCTTCACCGGCCCATTCAACCCTCTCACATTCCAGGTGACCAACCGGATCAGAGGGCGTCCCGCCCCCCCTCCCCCGTCGGCTAGCCATAGCCCGTTGACTGCCCGCCCCAGGCCAGCACCCCCTGCTCGACCCCGTCCCCATAGCGACAACCCCTCACCTCTGTCCCCCCAGCCCCCACCAGCTCCTTCTTGACCCTACCAGCAGCAACCCGGTATTCCCCTTTCCCCCCCTCCCTTCCCCCCCAGGCTAGGAACCCTCCCAGCCGTGAACCGTCCTCCATTGTACTTCCGTGGGTCAGCTAACTTCTGCTGACCCCGGAAACTCCCGCCAATAGCCCGACCCCTCCCGAAGTGGGATCATCCCCCAATCTATCCCCCCTCCTGGCACCACTCCAGCGCGGGGAAGAACCAGTTAAGGCCCCGCCTCCCCCATCACCATCTCCACCCCCCAGCCCCGCAGCACGGGAAACCAGAGGAAAGCCCGCGCTTTTGCACTGCCCCACCACACCCTTCTGACGCAGCTCCCAAATATCAGCCCCACTCCATACCCCCACTCCGGCATAGAATACAACATACCCCCCCGACCCTCCCCTCAAGATACACAGCCCAGACAATGTCCCACAGCACAAAAACAAAAACATAGCAGAACAACCCCTCCGTAAATAACCATATCGAAATTGCAAAAGTACTAAAACAAGAAGAAAACAACAGAAGAAAAAGAGAACACAGCAACAGCAGAATCCAGCACTAATATCTTACAGCCGACCTCGCAACCCCCAACCCCTAGTTCAAGTCCAGTTTCTCCATCCGCACGAAGGCCCACGCCTCCTCCGGGGAATCGAAATAATAATGCTGGTCCGAATAAGTTACCCACAGGCGCGCGGGCGGCAACATTCCGAACTTTATCTTTTTTCTATAAAGCACGTCTTTCGTCCGATTAAATCCGGACCGCCGCTTAGCCACCTCAGCACTCCAGTCCTGGTAGATCTGCACTACCCCATTCTCCCAATTGCTGCTCTTCACCTTCTTGGCCCAGCGCAGCACGCACTCCCGATCACTGAACCGGTGGAACCTCACCAGCACCGCACGCGGGGGTTCATCTTCCTTGGGCCTCCTGGCCAGCACCCTGTGCGCTCCCTCCAGCTCCAAGGGCAGATGGAGAGATCCGGCCCCCACTAGCGAATTCAGCATTACAGCCACATAGGCTGTCAGGTCCGATCCCTCCAGCCCCTCTGCAAGGCCCAAGATCCGCAGGTTTTTCCGCCTCATGCGGTGATCCAGCTCCTCAAAGCGTTCCTGCCACTTCTTGTGGAGTGCTTCGTGCCCCTCCACCTTACTCACGAGGACCACGGCCTCCTCCTCTCGTTCAATGGCCTGCGTCTGCAACTTCTTGATGGCAGCACCCTGGGTGGACTGAATCTCTGACAGCCTTCTGTTTGTTTCCTGCAGAGAGCTCAGTACTTCATCCTTGAATTCTTTAAAGCAGCGCAGGAGATCAGTTTGTTGTTTCTGGGCCCAGAGTCTCCATTCCTCTGGAGCTTTGTCGGTGGCCATCTTGGATCCCTTCCCCCGTTTTTTCTGAGGAGCTGCTGCTGTTTTTTCCACCTTTCCACTCCAAGTTCGAGTCATGGACTGCAGGGAAAGTCGTTCAGCACACCTTCCCCCACCGGGAGACGTCGAAAAATTTCCGTTTTGGGCTCTCAAAAGAGCCGAAAAATCTCTTTAAAACGGGAGCTTCCAAATGTGTGGCTTACTGCTGCATAACTGCCACTCAAAGTCTTAGTAAATAATTCTGAAAGACACCCTAAGTCTAAGGCTGCCCAATAACTGCAGTCACCAGGTTTGTAAATTTAAACACTTTTTTTTTATCAATAACAATAATTAAATATGCAGCAACTACAACTGGTTAACTATTATCTAATACCTAACCCCCCTCTTTAACTCCCCCAATGCACATGCGCACGACTGACAAACACTAAAGGAAAAGAGGAGTGTAAAAATAATGAGGAAAGTAATAGGATAGGAGTCTTTGTTTCAGATGGTTGTCTTATAGCACACTTCCTTCAATTTAAGCTCAGCTGGAGTTTCTGCTTTCAGTATGTAATAGTTTTCATGTAGATTCATCCAAATTCTCTGTAGGTTCAGAAATACAGCAGCTTTTCTGGAGAGACTCACAGCTTCTTCTCCGAGCACCCAGGACCTGACTTTCCGTTCCTTGGTTTTCTGAAAACAATCCCACTCGGGCAGGACTCAATCGCCGCCTGTCGCTGGATCAAATACGACCTTTTGCCAATTCATTGGCCACCAGCCAACCAATCCAACCAAATCCCTCCGATCTCTCCAAAAAGTCTGAGTTCTGCTGTTAAAAAGTTAGCTCAGTTTACTACTTTTAAGCTTTGAGTTCCTTACTTCCTCTGCTCGACTTAAAGGCTTTATTCAATGTGAGGCATTGGCATTGAAATGAATTCCATCTAAACTTGAAGTGGCATTGAAAGGAATTGTGAAAGTCTTAAATTAATTAAACGCAGAGTACTAAATATCAGGCTTTTTGAAGTTCTGTGTTCCAATATGGGGGCTGAGCACACATATTTATTGTTCACACAGAGGTATGTTGGCTGTCAAGGGATTGGGTGCTTGGCAGAACTTATGAACTGAGATACAAAATTCACAATTTCTTCCGTGAGAAATTGTCCTCTCTGGCTGATTTGTTTGGTGATGAAAGTTGGATGCTAACTATGTCTTACCTTGCAGACATCTTTTCAATTCTAAACCTAGTAGAACCTCAAATTGCAAGGAAACGGTGATGATTGTCTTTGCACTGTGAAGAAATAGATGCTTTCTACTTAATGGACAGTTTGACAAATGCAAGTACAAAATCAAAACTACTATAGTTTTTTGAACTCCCACTGCAATGGCACACCGAAGAAGGGAACTTTCAATAGACTGACTAGCCTTATTCAGTTGCATCTGTCTGCACTTATCAACAGTTTTATTCACTACTTTCCAGAGAAGTTTCAGATTTTGAAAGAGAAGAGGTGGGTGAAAAATCCCTTTGAGTTCTGGGCAAGGTACGTAGGCGTAAGAGGTGACAGCACATTCAAGGACTCGAAAGGGAGGTTGGAGATGGGGTGGTAGCTGCAAGGATGGAGAGCTGAATGGTTGTTTGTTAATGAGTCAGTTGTACATATATATTGTGTTAAATTCCAGTTCAGAGCAAACTTTATTTATTCACTCAGCTGTATTTTCATTCTTAGCTCTTGCACCTTCCTTATGACAATCTATATAAGTCGAGTGCAAAATGTTTTTAAATAACTTCACTTTTTAGGTGTAACAGCAGATTGAGTCAGATATTGAGAAGTTGTCCTATGCTATAGAAATTTTGTAACAAATTAATGTCTTCTTTGCTTCTTAGCGGAATTGGTGGTGGACAAAGCCATGGAACTGAAATATATTGGTGGCGTCTATGGTGGAAATATTAAGCCTTCACCGTTCCTTTGTCTGACCCTTAAGATGCTTCAAATTCAACCCGAAAAGGATATAATTGTTGAATTTATAAAGAATGAAGATTTTAAGTATGTAAAATTTATTTATTATCAAATCGCTAATAAACTTTTAAATGTCAATGTTCATTGTCCGGTTATGGTCCAAATAGAGGTGATGGTGATGAATATGCTGAGCTATAAACAATGCACAACAGTTCCTGGTTCTTTTTGCTGTTTGATGTTCCCTGATGGAAAATGTGCATATGGGGACTCTGAGAACCAAGTCATGCTTTGCTGCCATGTAGTTCTTGGTTGACTCACCTGTCTTAACATAGCCATGAAAAACATCAATCTGAGTTAAGCTATCTGTTCTTCAACATGAATCTTCAGAAGTGGAGGTGGTGTAGTCCTGTCTCGTCATTCCAAATATGATGAAACTGAAGGAAATAACATTTGATAGTCTTTATTATGGAAAGAGGTGAATTAATGAGCATTGATATTACTTGCCCTATAAAGCCTTTTGTGCCTTGCATATAATATTTTATCAAATATTTTTTCTGTGTATGTTTTCTTAACTCACAGCTAAGTTCTTTGGTATCTAATGTTATCAGATTTTATAAATGAAGAATTTCTTAAACTGAAGCTTAAGTGCATTTTCATTGATTTTCATCCCAGGTATGTTAGACTGCTGGGTGCATTGTACATGCGACTGACAGGCTCGGCCATTGATTGTTATAAATATCTGGAACCACTCTATAACGATTATCGGAAAGTGAAGAGGCAAAAGAGAGATGGAGGTAAAGATTGTTCCAGCTATGAGCAAAAATGAGACCTCATTGTTTTCCAGAATTGAGTGCCTTGTGGTGTGACACTGAGAAAGATTTCTTGTTTGGAGCAAATGTACTTTGATCTCTAATGATATTGGAAATTAGATTGCAGTGATATATTGCTTTATTCACGATAGCTTAGTATCACATCAATTTCTAATCTCCATTCACTCACAAGTATTCATCCTCAGTAACAACCTTTCATTTTTGACTGTTAAATCCTTGAAAATTATTGCAATGTCCTTGATGGATGTAGCTAAACCAGTTCCGAAATCCGGTGATTTGAATCATGCTTGTTCTGCTTGTATTAAGAGAAATTATTTTTCTTTTACTTGATTACAGATAGAAGAAAAGGTATGAAATTGCCTCAAACACTTTAGGATCTAGTTTTAATTCTAGTTTTTGCAGTCTTAATTTTCTTCCAAGTTAGTGGATTTTCGCAGTAACTTCATTGCAGTGTTAATGTAAACCTACTTGTGACACTAATAAAGATTATTATCAATTCTTAAAAGGAACTCATGAGTGCTCACTACTTTTATGTGTGAATAATTTATAAATTGAAATGAAACTTCAGGTTTTGTATTATTTTTATTTCACATTATCATGTTTTTTTTCTCCTCAAGAGTTTGAACTTATTCATGTGGATGAATTTATGGATGAGTTACTCCATGAAGAGCGGGTTTGTGATATTATCTTGCCCCGACTTCAGGTACAAATTATAATCTGAAATATGTATGTTCTATTCTCTCCAGTTAATTGTATCTAACCATTAGGAAAGTGAAAAGATTGACCTCCTACCCCACCCATTTTATTGAAAAGTGTCAGGTGAGAATGGGAATGGACTCGACTACAATGCACCACGGCCTCCCCACACCCACCTCCACCCCACATGTTTCAATAGTGTGCCAACATTCGCAGTGCATGCTTGTGCGTAAAGATTGGCTACTATGATAAAGCATGAGTGCTGATGGTGCCCATGGAATCCTATGCAACAAAGGGTCAGCACTTTAAAGCTGAAGGGAACGATTTGGGAGGGTGGGTCAGAGAATTGTATATGTTAAATTGTGTCTTGCAAAAAAACATGGTTTACTTTTCTTATATAGTTAATGCCAGTTAATTTTAAAATGTATTGAAGGAAAAGTTTGTTTTGCTTTGTAGTACTTACAGGATTCCTTTCACACAAATCTTAACTCTTCAAATTAGACGGTTACAGACATCATGCACAAGTAACATGATTACTACTAGGATATGATTTCCTGTGGTTCAACATCTGAACAGTCAAGACCAAGGACAGTCTTCAAATGGAGCAAGAATAAAGGGTATTGGGGTTTAATCAGTCGAAGAGGCAGTATAAGGGGAAGGACGACTTGAGGCAGGGAAGCTACTTCAGTGATGATCGTATGTCTGAAATCAACATCAGGGATTGTTATTGACACCTTAAAAGTACCTCTGAGGGAGAAACCTGGGGCCTAGAAATGATGATTGTCAATTGGATGAGCCCAAGAACCTGAAGGGTACCTCATTGATATAAAGAAGACATTAAAACTGAAACTGCAGCATCACAAACTGTCACCTTAATGGGCAAGTCATCCAATCTATCTCTAAATGTGGGAACACTTAATGCTGAAAGCTTATGGACATTGCTGACAACAGAATTTTAAACAGACAGGTGACGGGACATATAATGTTAATGATTAGCTGGTATATTTACCACAGTTTGTCGAACTACTGGAGGTTGAAAGCATCACTTTCAATTCCTTTCTCCTTTCTGTAAAGATCCACGGACTATATGATTTACCTGAAAGATTTTACATAAAATCTCATGATCTTCTAAAATAGTGCAACGGATCTTAAAAATATTGATCGTCCTCGTGTCTCCTTGTTAAATTTGTTTAGTAATGGCCTTGTGTACAAGATTTGTTTTGTTCACTTGCTAGCTTATGACCATATCTGTTCCTGTAGGTGAGTAACTTGTCAACACTCTGAAGGATACATTTTTAAATGGAAAAAAGCTCTGACAGCTTGTTTGTATGAGAGACTTGAGTTCATTTCCTGTTCAGAATAGGGAAGTTGCCTGCACAGTTGAGCCAGTTACGTGCAAGGCTTTTATGTTAGTTAGAAAACTAACTTCTACACATTACAATGGTTAAGAAGAATGAGAAGGTGCAGGATAAATAACTGCATGTTTGAGCTCTCTTTCATTTGAATTTGTTTGCAGCATGACTACATGGTAACTTCAAACCAACATGGCCACCGACATCCTAACTGGGAAACCCCTGGGTTGAACGTCCATTTTTTAAAAAAAATGTGTTCTTTGGATATGAGCAATGCAGCCCATCCCTAGTTAAACTGAGATGGTAGTAGACCTTCTCTAATCAGTGCAGTTCTTGTGGTGATGCTATTAGGAAAATTCTAAGATTTTATCCATGATAACATGAAGCCAAGTCAGATTGATTTGTGATTTGGAAGGAAGCTTGGGGTTGATGGTGTTCCCATTGCATTGCTGCTGTTTTCCTCCATGGTAGAGATCACTGGATTAGCAAGTGCTATCAGGGTAGTCATAGAATCCCTACATTGCAGAAGGAGGCCACTCGGCCCACCAACTCTGCACCGACCCTTCGAATGAACACTACCCATATCCACTCCCCCATCATCCCTGTAACCCCATAACCTAACCTACACTTCCCTGGATACTGGGGGCAATCCACCTAATCCTCACATCTTTGGACTGTGGGAGGAAACCGGAGCACCCAGAGGAAATCCATGCAGACACTGGGAGAACACTCAAACCCCAGACATCACCCGAGGCTGGTAACCTTGATAGGTTGCTACAGTGCATTTGGTTAATATTGCAGGGATAGTGCACACACTGGTGATGAAGGGATAGCTATTGAGATCAGAAGTAGGGGAGTCAGCCAAACAATTGCTTTGTTCTGTATAGTATCAAGTTTCATGTCAGTTCTGGATGCTTCTTCCATTCATAAAGCATATAAGTATGCTGTCTGGATAGAAGAAGCATTCAGGGCAGCACGGTAGCATAGTGGTTAGCACTATGGCTTTATAGCGCCAGGGTCCCAGGTTCAATTTCTGGCTTGGGTCACTGTCTGTGCGGAGTCTGCACGTTCTCCCCGAGTCTGCATGGGTTTCCTCCGGGTGCTCCGGTTTCCTCCCACAAGTCCCGAAAGACGTGCTGTTGGGTAATTTGGACATTCTGAATTCTCCCTCTGTGTACCCGAACAGGCACCAAAATGTGGTGACTAGGGGCTTTTCACAGTAACATCATTGCAGTGTTAATGTAAGCCTACTTGTGACAATAAATATTATTCCTTTCATGAGCCTTCATAGCTGATGGAGAGGCATTGGTGGACTCGGCAATTGTGCCCGTGTGGTTGGGGCTTGTTCTTGTCGGAAGTGGTCATTGCCTAGCACTTGTCAACTCAAGCCTAGATGCTCTCCACGTCTTGCTGTGGGGTGGCATTGACTGATTCATTCTCAGAGGAATTGCTAATGGTAGTAAACATCAAACTCGTCAGCGTATAGCCCCCGCCATCTGAACCTGTGAATAATTGAATCAATTTTATGTTTGATTGAGCTAAAGAGGCTGCACTGAGACAGGTGGCAAATTGCTTGTGATTTAATCCAATCAAATAGCTTACCATGCTTTCTCCCAGAGTCCCAAATGCATGGTCACTTGGACATGTAATCTATGTGGCTCTCTTCACCATTAGTAGCATTTCCATTCAGCAACTGGCTTTCAGTATTTGGAATGGGGAAAGAAAGGTGTGGGGGCAGGTGGCAGAAATACACCCCATGAGAGTAAGTTAACAATAGTTTAATTTCCAAAAATCCATAACTTGGGATTCTACAAGTAGAAACTTAATAGCAGTAGTTTACATAAGTGCAACAATAGCTCAAGTTGTGATCTTGATACCATAAATACATTTTTGAGGTGTTTTTGTATGTAAAAGGGTGACCCTTTTCATTCCATGTTCTGAATTTTGCAGCTACAAACTTTCATTGTGCTTGAACTATTTGTAATAATTGATATGAATCAGCTTTGAAATAAGCTATTTTCATAATCTAGAAACGCTATGTGTTGGAAGAAGCAGAGATGCTGGATACACGAGTCAGTGCTTTGGAGGAAGATATGGATGATGTAGACACTAGTGATGATGAAGACGATGACGATAAGGTTTATATACACTTACTGCATGTATTTGAAATATCATATATTTGTCTTATTGTGAAAATTTGCTTCAGGGACGGCACGGTGGTGCAGTGGTTAGTACTGCTGCTTCACGGCGCTGAGGACCCGGGATCGATCCTAGCCCCGGGTCACTGTCCGTGTGGAGTTTGCACATTCTCCCCATGTCTGCTTGGGTCTCACCCACAACCCAAAAAGATGTGTTGCGTAGATGAATTGGCCGTGGTAAATTGCCCCTTAATTGGAACAAATTGGATACTCTTTATTTTAAAAAAATTAAAAAATGTTTAAAGAATATTTGCTTCAACTGTTTTCCATAGGGATGTATTTATTGTACTTTGATGCACTTCTGAAATGTTTTTTTTAAGGAACAGACTTTGGCCTAAACAAGGCTCCCCCATTAGCCTAACTTTTAATCAAACTTTAGTCCATTTCAGCATGCAAGCTGCAAACCTGAGAGATGATCCATCACATTAGAAACCCTAAAAAAATTGTTTTGTTACTAAACTGCATGATTTTTGTTGATCCATGTTTCTTTTAAAAGTAGGACTGATACATTTAAATACTTTTGAACTTTAAAACTAACTTAATACTTCCATATCGCAAAACTACATTTTTTTAAAAGAAAAAAATAGTTGTGCCAGTTGATGATTTTGTAAAATTGGAGCTTTTCAGTTTTCAACATGTTTTTGCCAGTATGTTTGTCAATATTTATAAAGTATTTTTTGAATGACCTTCAATCTTCCTTCCCTTCTCTCCTCATCCCACCCGATATCCTAACCCCATTCTGCCAGGCAGAAAACATTTCTTGAGTTTCTATTTTAGTTTCTATGTGAAAGTAGTTTTCGTAAGCAGTTACATTTATCACAACTACTTTTGTTTACATAATTGATATGATTTATCTCAACAATGTCATTCACCTGATTACAGGGACCGGAGTTAATTCTGGTCATCTATGTATGTAATTGGTACAGATGAATAGCAAAATATACTATGTAAATATTCAGTTGCCACCTTAATTTTCTGTACATTATTGTCATTAATTCCAAGGGTGACAGAGTCCCATCACCAGAGCCTCCACGACGAGGCTACCGTGACCTTGATCGGCCTCGAAGATCTCCATCTCCACGATACAGAAGAAGTCGAAGCAAAACACCAAGGCGGTAAGAAAATAGCTGTAGTCTTAACATTTTAATAAATGAAATAAAATGCAAAATGCTGGAAATTCACATTGAATCAATCAGCATATGAGATATAGCATTTTGGGTATATTTCAAGACCTGGTCCAGGATCTAGCCCCACCACGCATCTCTTCCCCCTGGTGGATGCAGTGAGCCATTAAAATTGCCGTTTACTTTGGCGGGACTGAAATATCCTGCTGGGCAGATGGACCCGTAAAACCTTGTCCCTTGAGTATGTTTTATTTCAGATTTACAGTACTTTCATTTGTCCTTTATTTATCAGTTTTCTTTAAGTAATGGATTGGTGATGGTGCTTAATTATGCTAGCAAGTTGTGGTAAATCTTTTCTCTTTAGATGTCTTATTGATATTTAGAAATTATTATCAGAGTTAAAGCATGCAGATATAAGAATAAATCATAAATTTGGAAAAAGAGACCAGTACAAATTAAAATTATACTTAATGTAGTAAAGGTAATTTTCCTTTACATCATGCTAAAGGAAATATTCAAAAGTCATCAAATTCTTAATCTTGTATTTTACAGACGAAGCAGATCCCCCAAGAGAAGAAGGTATAACGCTTTTTATTTCCTTGTCATTTATTGGTAGTGAATGCATCCATTATTTTTATTTCTTATTTCATGTTATTTTTCTACTGAAGCCCATCACCACGGCGTGAAAGACATCGCAGCAAAAGTCCCAGGCGGCATCGCAGTCGATCTAGAGATCGTCGTCACAGATCAAGATCCAAATCTCCAGGTATAATTTATTTTACTTGTTTTTAATTCAACAGCTTGCCATTTTCACTTTAGGAATGGACACTTGTACACAACCCTCATGTTTGGTGGCAAATGTGAAGCCTGTAAGAGAATGTCTTCATACATTTCCCCTCTTAAATTATTGTGATAGAAGATGGGCTGTCTTTTAAGACTATCTTTGTTGTAACTGACTGGTTTCTTGTTGATATTTAATGGAAATGTAGGCTGGTGTCTATGTAGAGTTCTTTGTTAATGAAATCCAAAGTTGGCTGGGTCCACTGAGACCGAAAAGATGAAGTGAAAGCGTTTGCCCTTGACATCAAGGCAGAATTTGACCCAGTCTGGCATCAAAAACAGGAATCATGGGGGTAACTTTGGTTGGAGTTTTACCTAGCACAAAGGAAGATGGTTGTGGTTGTTAGAGGTTAATCATCTGCGGTCCAGGATATCACTGCAGGAGTTCCTCAGTTCTTCAGCTGCTTCATTAACGATATTCCTTCCATCATTAGCTCAGGAGTGGGTGGATATTATCCAAGTCTTGGTGCATTTGGACATGAGGAGTACAACGGTACTGAACATTTGTGCAATCATCCGCAAACATGTTCAGCACCGTTGTACTCCTCAGGTACTGAGGCAGTCCATGTCCAAATGCACCAAGACTTGGACAACATCCAGGCTTGGGCTGACAAGTAACATTCGCACCACACCACTGCCAGGCAATGATCATCTCCAACAAGAGAGAATCTAATCATCTCCCCTTGACAGTCAATGGCAGAACTATTGCTGAAACCCCTACTTTGACCATTAACCAGAAACTGAACTAGACTAGCCATGCAAATACCCTGGGGACTAGAGCAGATCAGAGACTAGGGGTTCTATGGCGAGTATCGCACTTCCTGACTCCCCAAAGTCTGTCCTTCATCTACAAGGCACAAGTCAAGAGTGCGATGGAATACTCGCCACTTGCCTGGTTGAGTGCAGCTTCAAGAAGCTCGACACCATCCAGGACAAAGCAGCCCACTTGATTGGCACCCCATCCACGAACATTCACTCCGTTCACCACCAACGCAGAGTGGCAGCAGTGTGTATCCTCTACAAGATGCACCGCAGGAACTCACCAACGTTCCTTTGACACTACATTCCAAACTCATGATTGCTACCATCTAAAAGGACAAGGACAGGAGGCACATTGGAACACCACGACCTGGAAGTTCTGCTCCAAGCCAATCACCATCCTCACTTGGAAATATATTGCCGTTCCTTTACAGTTGCTGGGTCAAAATACTGGAACGCCCTCCCTTAACAGCACTGTGTCCTCGATGTTTGTGTGTCTGGGGTGATCACATATGCTCTAAATAAGCCTAACTACTAGTGATTGCGTTTACGGTTTCTCAGATTGTATATGTGTATGCTAGTGTGGTGATTGCTCCAGGTCAGCAACTGTAAACGGCTCTGACACATGTCGAGAGGACATGGGTTCAAATGCCACCCTGGCAGTTTGAGAATGGCATTGTTTTAAAAAAGCTTCAGGTAAAAGCTGATAGCACCAAAAGTGAGCACCAAGCTGATGATGGATGTATAAATATGGTTCAGTAATGTCATTTATGAGTAAGTCTGTATATTAGTCCATTTCCACACCTATGTGGAACTGCTCTCTGAGGTTTCTTAATATTGTAGATTATTAGCCATCTTTTTTGGGGAGTGGGGGGTGGGGGGCAAAATGTATTTTTGTGGTGGGAACTGCATAAAGATTCTTTTGCCATTTAATGTATGTTTCTGTCACTGATAATTATTACATTTTTCAAATAGGTCATCACAGAAGCCACAGACATAGAAGTCATTCTAAATCACCTGAAAGGTATTAGTTTCAGACTTTTTTTTCTAATTGACACAGAGTGAATGCATTATTCCTAATAATTTTTACTCCATTTTTAGATCAAAGAAGAGTCACAAGAAGAGTCGAAGGGGAAATGAATGAAGGTGGCATACAACCACAAATACACATTTCTAGTGTGTCACAATACCTATTTGTAGATATAACTGATATTTCCTCATATGTTGACAATATGCAGTCAATATTTGTACTTTTTGTTTATTCTGATTTTAAGATGCTATTAGCAACAATTCCATTTGACGTGAAAATACTATGGTCGTGCTGTTGTACAGCTTTTTGGAGTGGTCAGAAGATTGACATTTCTGCAATTTTTTGAATATGTTGAATGCTTGCTAAATTAAATTTACAGTTTTTATTTGTGATGATTTAGGTGACATATTGTGAAAGATGGAGCAAGTACGTTGTTTTGGTAAACTTGATTATTAAAAGTGATGAATATAGCAATGGTTATACAAAGGTTCACCTGAAATATGTTATATTCCATTCTTACTCCACAAATATTAAATGTCATGATTCAGATTGTTTCAAGAACTGTGGAAAAAAGTTAATGCTGTAAATATACTCTACTAAAGCACATTAGCAATTGGGAAAACTACATGACACAAAAACACAATATGGTTGTTTCTCATTGGCAAAACGCAGGTTAAGAAAACAAAGAATCTTTACTTCTTTTGGCATGTTAGAAACATTTCTGTCAAAACCTTTTGTACATGCTCACACATTAAACCTGTCCAAAAGAACATCTTTATATATTGAGCAATAAGTGCTCAAACCAGCAATAAACGTTCATTCAAATTTGAATTGTTTCATTCCTCCTCAGTGTTTTATTTTGTCTCGCTGAGCTAGGCATTAGCTGTGGTTTCCAGAGTTTTATCAAGATCTATAGTGGAAGTACATTGCCTCCCTCTAGCAGTCAGGTGTAGAGTGAAGAATAGGCTTCTACCAGCAGTGTTCTACCGCTTGGTAAATCAAAGATTTGAGAAAAAAGAACTCCTGTTTATACAGAGAAAATGCTGGAAAATCTCAGCAGGTCTGGCAGCATCTAAGGAGAGAAAAGAGCTAATGTTTCGAGTCCAGATGACCCTTTGTCAAAGCTGACAAAGGGTCATCTGGATTCGAAACGTTAGCTCTTTTCTCTCCTTACAGATGCTACCAGACCTGCTGAGATTTACCAGCATTTCCTCTTTTGGTTTCAGATTCCAGCATCCGCAGTAATATGCTTTTATTCTGTTTATACAGCACGAGTGTGGAGCATCCAACTGAGTCAGTGCTGTACTTTTAAAGTCTAGTCATTGTTACAATGTAGGAAACATGGCAGCCAGTTTGCACAGAGCAAACTCTCACAGCCACCATTACAATCATGACCAGGTTATTTTTTAAATGATGTTATAATGATTTTCACCTGGATCCTGGTTAGAATTCCCCAGCTCTTTTTTTTATTATTCATTTACAGGATGTGGGCATCGCTGGTTAGGCCAGCATGTATTGCACATCCCCATAGCCCTTCAGAAGGTGGTGAGTTGCCTTCTTGAACCACTGCAGTCCTTGAGGTGTAGGTGCACCCAGTGTGCTGTGAAGGAGGGAATTCCAGGATGTTGCCCCTGCAACAGTGAAGGATTAGTGATATATTTCCAAGTCCGGGTGGTGATTTGGAGGGAAACCTCCAGGTGGTGGGGTTCCCAGGTATCTGCTGCTCTTGTCCTTCTAGATGGTAGTGGTCATGGGTTTGGAAGGTGCTGTCTCAGGAACCCTGGTGAGTTACTGCAGTGCATCGTGTAGATGGTACACAAGACTGTCCTTGCTGGTGGAGGGTTTGAATGTGGAAAGGGAAGCAATCAAACAGACTGCTTTGTCCTTGTTGGTGTCAAGCTTCGAGTGTTGTTGGAGCTGCATTCATCCAGGCAAGTGAACAATATTCCATCACACACCTGACTTGTGCCTTGTACGTGGTGGGGGGTCAGGAGGCGGGTTACTCGTCGTAGGATTCCTAGCCTTTGACCTGCCCTGGTAGCCACTATTAATATGGCTAGTCCAGTTCAGGTTCTGATCAGTGGTGACCCCCAGGGTGTTGATTTTGGGGAATTAGTGATGGTAATGCCATTTACTTCAAGGGGCAGTGGTTAGATCCTCTTATAGGAGATGGTCATTGCCTGGCACTTGTGTGGCGCAAATGTAAATTGCCACTTGTCAGCCCAAGCCTGGATATTGTCCAGGTCTTGCTGCATTTGGACATGCTCTGCTTCATTTTCAAAATATTTTGAGTACCCAATTATTTTTCTCCAATTAAGGGGCAATTTAGCGTGGCCAATCCACCTACCCTGCACATCTTTGGGTTTCGGGGGTGAGACCCACGCAGACACGGGAAGAACGTGCAAACTCCACATGGACAGGGATGGGTTGTGGTGGCAAAACCCACGCAAATGCAGGAGAATGTGCAAAACTCCACACAGTGACCCAGAGCTGGGATCGAACCTGGGACCTCAGTGCCATGAGGCAGCAGTGCTAGCCACTGCACCACCGTGCTGCCTGTTGGGATATTTTGCATCCACCCAAGACGACAAGTGGGACCTGGGTTTAATGTGTCATTGGAAAGACAGCACCTCCGACGTTGTACTGCTCCCTGATTACTGTATTGTGTTCAAATATTAGAGTGGAGCTTGATCCTGTTCCCACCTTTGAACCAATAGAAAAAGATGACATTGTAAGAGCTCAGCTAGTCCATTAAGCTTGCCCATGCAGTCTTGTTGTAATTAAGCATCATGATCACAATGCTCTCATCCGCCAACAGTCGTAGGAGAGACCGAAAATAAACTTTTTTTAAGACTTCGGCAAATTCCAGGGAAATTATTTCTTGGAAATTCCTCCACTGCTTCCAAAGATGATAAGCTACATTGAGAATCTATTCATCTCTTCCAATGTCCATGTGAGATTATTCTTATTTGATTATATTTCATAACTACATTGGTTGTAAAGTGCTTTGGGGTCATGAAAGACACTGTGTACATTTGAATCTGTTCTTGGGCTCAGAACATTAATAAATATGAGATAACAAAATAACTTGAATGTGGTACAAGACTTTCTTCAACAAATCTGTTCTGACATTTGTATCTAAACCTGGTTCTTATAAGTGATTGGGATAATGATGTTGAAGTAGAATAGTGGAGCTTTTAGTGATTATTATCTCTACTGTTAGAAGAATGGTGCATAGATGCAGCCTCACACCTTTCATTGTGTATGTGAAAAGGATGCATCACAGGCTGTCCGTTTTTATCCTTCTACACTATCATGAGCAATGTAACAAACCAATCAGAGGATTTACAAATAATTGAGGTACCAGTACAACTAAAAAAGGAAACCTGACATTGTTTAAGTGGTGAATGCAGTTTAAATCATTGAATTTTTTTAATTAATGTGACCATTGACTGCATTCACTGTGCACCTCCTGTGGAAAAATTCCCTAGTGGAATACTACAGAAAGAAACTACCAAGTACCAATAAATCTTCCACAATAATGCATGTATTGTGAGTTTCTTATTCAAGTTGAGGTGGTTGTTGAGAATGCTGCAGTTTTGCACTAGATAACCACATTAGACTGTGCCGTGACACCTAGCTGCCATGACTGTTACTCTGTTGCTTCAATTTTTCACACAACCTACAATTCATCCACCCAGCATACCCTTCCACCCACATGCTGATCATGAAACAGTGGGCGGGATTCTCTGGCCGCGCCCACCCGGCAACCGTATATTCCCGTCCGAGGTCAAAGGTCCTTTACATGGTCCGCATCCCGCCCGTGGCGATCTTGCGGTGGTCGGGGTGGAAGAATCCAGTCCAGTATTTTGAAGTGTGGCTGGTTTCTTAGATTTGCCGTTGTGTGGGCCTTGGATGGAAATTCACCTTTTCCACTGGCTTCTGAACCATATATATTTGAATAACCATGAAACAGAAAATGTTGAAAATACTCAGGAGGTATGATAGTATCTGTAACAGGAACATTTCAGGTCAGTGACCTTTTACTGTAGCTGCTGCAGAGACCATCTTTTCTGCTGTTCTGTTGCTATTCTAACATTTTGTTTGCTTCTGATGAGAAATGAGCCCTGGATCAATATGTGCCTGTTCACTATTAACTTTCTAACTTCCTCAGCTCTTAGCTTCAGGATAACCTCCACCTTTGTGTCCACTGCCACACAATGCCCTTAATCCTCACCAAGCCAAATTTCTTCAAAATTTCTCACCCTCCACCTTTAACCTTGGCCAAGAACATTTTTCTTCAGCTTCGATCCTATCTCCCCTCATGTCTATTGGATGTCATCCTGTCCTTGAGACAAATTTCCTCCTATAATGATCACACTGCAATAAATTACTGATCACCAAATAAAGGGTGGCACAGTGGTTAGCACTGCTGCCTCACAACAGCGACTGTGTGGAATTTGCAATTTCTCCCCTTGTCTGCATGGGTTTCCTCCAGGTTCTCCATTTTCCTCCCACAGTCCTAAGATATGCAGGTTGATGGGCAGCATGGTAGCACAGTGATTAGCACTGTTGCTTCACAGCCCCAGGGTTCCAGGTTTGATGTTTGGGTCGCTGTCTTATCACATGGATTCAGTGATGTCATTTTGTGGGTGGAGCTGAGCTATGGCTGTGAGGTTTGTTTTACTTTCGCTTTCAGTGTTTGGCTGCTGTGGACTACAGACAGATAAAATAAGTGTTTTAGTATGTCTCTCTATTTTCATCTTGGGAGTTATTCCAGGAAACAAAACATTAATTATAGCTACCTGCTTTGGTAACTTAAAAGATATAGTTTGCTTTCCGGAAGGGTTTAAATCTGCTGGTGAGACGGGGTCAGACTCTCGGGGAAAGCCAGTCTTATTCAAGTGAAGAATGCAAAGTGTGGACCACACCCTTGAAAAGGGGTTTTTGGTTTATAAATTGGAACAGTTAAGGGGGAATTCAATAAGTTATACATAGATTACTGTAGCTGTGGGGTGTCTTTAATGTTTGTAATTGATAAAAATTCTTGATGTGTGTGTTTACCTATAATATGTTAACTAAGTTCTTAGAATAAAGCTTATTTTGATTAAAGTATCGAGGAAGACTTGAATCACACCTGAAGGGAAGGCTCTTGGGCTCATCCTAGCCAAATTCAACATAAAGATTGTAGGTTGTATAATATACTTTGGAGTTTATAAGCCCCGGCCCATAACAATGGAAAGAGGTTCGGTACAGTGGATGCCCAAAGAGACTTGGGAGTTCAGGTGCATAGGTCCTTAAGATGCCGTGAATAATCAAAATGCTAATGGAATGCTAGCCTTTATATCTAGAGGATTGGACTATAAAGACACAGGGGTTATGCTGCAGTTAGAGCTAATTTGGAGTACGTGAGCAGTTCTGGGCACCACATCGTAAGAAGGATATTTTGGCCTTGGAGGGAGTGCAACACAAGTTTACAAAATAATACCTGGATTGTAGGGGTTCAGTTATAAGGAGAAGTAACTCAAATTAGACCTGTTTTTACTAGAATTTTGAAGGTTATGGAGTGATCTGATCCAAGTATTCACAGGGAAAGAGGAAAGATATTAACAGGGAAAGACATGATAGATAAAGGTAAACTATTTCCACCTGTTGAAGATTCGAAAACTAGGGGCATAGTCTAAAAATTAGGGCTAGACCATTCATGAGAGGTGTTAGGAGGAACTTCTTCACTCAAAGGGTGGTAGAAGTTTGGAACTCTCCCACAAACAGCAGTTAAGGCAAGATCAGTTGTTAATTTTAAATCAGATATATAGATTTTTGTTCAGTAAAGTCATTAAGCGATATGGGCAGATATATGGAGTTATGATCTCACTGAAAGGCCGGACAGGCTCGAGGGGCTAAATTACCTACTCCTGTTCCTATATTCTTATGGTTGGGCCTCAGACACTACTCCGAGGAACCCCTGATATCGAAACAGAAAATAGGAGCAGCAGGGAGCCATTCGGCCTTCAAGTCTGCTCTGTCATTCATTATTATCATGGCTGATTATCCAACTCAATAGCCTAATCCCGCCTTCATTCCATATCCTTTCATCCCCTTCGTCCCAAGTGCTATGTCTAACTGCTTCTTGAAAACATACAATCTTTTGTCCTCAACTACTTCCTGTGGTAACAAATCCCACAGGCTCACCACTCTCGGTGAAGAAATTGCTGCTCATGTCTGTCCGAACTGGTCTACCCTAGTGTTTTTCAAACTTTTTTCCAGTGACCCGTTTTTACAAAATAGCCACCTCTCGCGACCCACACCATGTTCACAATAGAAATGGCCAGCATACCATTTGCCTTCTTTACCGCCTGCTGTAGCTGCATGCTTCACTGACTGGTGTGTGAGGTCACCTAGGTCTCATAGCAAATTTCCCCCCTAATTTATGGTTCTGAAACTGATGTTTGACCTCCAATTGCAACAACCATCTTCCTTTGTGCCAGGTATGACTCTAACCAGCGGCAGGCTTGCCCCCTGATTCCCATTGACTCAAATTTTGCTAGGGCTCCTTGATGCCACATTCTGCTTTGATATCAAGAGCAGAAACTCTCACTACACCTCTGATATTCACCTCTTTTGTCCATGTTTGAATCAAGGCTGGAATGAAGTCAGGAGCTGAGTGACCTTGGCAGGACCCAAACTGAGCGTCAGTGAGCAGGTTATTGCTGAGTAAGTGCCGCTTGATAGCACTGTTGATGACCCTTTCCATCACTTCAGTGATGATTGAGAGTTTTTAAAAAATAAATTTAGAGTACCCAATTTATTTTTCCAGATAAGGGGCAATTTAGCTTTGCCAATCCATCTACCCTGCACATCTTTTGGGTTGTGGGGGCGAAACCCACACAAACACATGGACAATGACACAGAGCTGGGACCGCAGTGCTGTGAGGCAGTAGTGCTAACCACTACACCACTGTGCTGCCCCACTGATGACAGAGTTGACAGATGGGGTGGCAATTGGCCGGGTTGGATTTGTTCTGCATTTTGTGTGCAGGACATACCTGGGCAATTTGCCAGCTAGATGCCAGTGTTGTAGCTTTTTTTTTCATAGAATTTACAGTGCAGAAGGAGGCCCTTCGGCCCATCGAGTCTGCACCGGCTCTTGGAAAGAGCACCCTACCCAAGGCCAACACCTCCACCCTATCCCCATAACCCAGTAACCCCACCCAACACTAAGGGCAATTTTGGACACTAAGGGCAATTTATCATGGCCAATCCACCTAACCTGCACATCTTTGGACTGGGAGGAAACCGGAGCACCCGGAGGAAACCCATGCACACACGGGGAGGATGTGCAGACTCCGCACAGACAGTGACCCAAGCCAGAATCGAACCTGGGACCCTGGAGCTGTGAAGCAATTGTGCTATCCACAATGCTACCGTGCTGTACTGGAACAGTTTGGCTAGAGGCATAGCAAGTTCTGGAGCACAAGTCTCCAGTAGTATTGCCGGAATATTGTCAAGGCCCAAAGCATTTGCAGTATCCAGTACCTTTGGCCATTTCTTGATATCAGGTAGAGTGAATCAAATTGAATGAAGACTGACATCTGTGGTGTTGCGGACTTCCAAGTGCATGGTTTTCAAAGTGAGTAACTACCTGTGTGTGGGTCATGGGCAGGTGTTTGAAGGGTCCTGGAATGATTGGTTGTGCCATTCCCGCTGTCATCCTGTACCGAGGGAGAATTGCCCAACAGCTGCTACTGGCTTTTACATCAAGAATGGAGGCTGCTCTTGCATTTTAAATGGAAAGAAACGAGGCTGTGTGGACTCTTCCAGTCAGAAGCAGCAGCAGGAAGCATGTTGTGCGACCTGCACACACACTTGACGTCAAGTGCCCTCCAGGTACGTACTTTTGGCGCCAAATAACGGAGCAGTGTTGCTTCCTTGTTCCAGCTTCTGGCAAGCAAGACAAGTGAACTGTGAAGATGAATGGTTTTCTTATAAGTAATAGACAGCCAAAGACTCAAATGGGCAGTTTATCCATTGGACAGAAACGCACAACATAATCTGCTGGAGATGCTGCACCTGAGACAGGACAGAGCAGTGCTAGTGTTAGGTCCACAGAACTCCAGGGTCTCTGGTCAGCAGGCTACAAAGAAGAAACTTAACTCAGGAACAAAGCAGTACAAAAATGATTTATTGAGCTATGCTTTTATGCCCATGTGTTATATGCAGGATATGCCTGACAAATTAGAGAAGTTTCAGATTTTCATAAATTCATAAGATATAGGAGCAGAATTAGGCTATTCGACCCATCAAGTCTTCTCCGCATTCTATCATGGCTGTTATGCTCCTCATCTGCTATCTACAATGTTACAGACCAAGAGCTGGATTGCAAAATCATCCAGAGCATCTCCTCCCTTGCACACATGACCGAGGAGTGGAATAGGCAACTTAGCCTCCTGAGCCTAACACCCTCAATGTGATCATGACTGGCCTCAACTCCACCGTCCTACCCATTCTCCATAACCCGTCAACCCATTACCAATTAAAAATCTGTCTATCTCTTCCTTAAATTTAGTCTCTGTCCCTGCAGAGAAGCACTCTGGGGTAGCGAATTCCACAGATTCACAACCCTTTGGGAGAAGTAGTTTATCCTCAAACCTGTTTTAAATTTGCTACCTCTTATTCTAGATTATGGCCTCTCGTTTTAGAATGCCCCACAAGAGGAAGCATCAGCTCCACGTCTACTTTATCCATACCTTTTAGCATCTTGTATACCTCATTTAGATCTCCCCTCATTCTTAAAAACTCTAGAGAGTATAGGCCTAAACTGTTCAATCTCTCCTCATACGACAAACCCCTCATCTCTGGAATCAATCTAGTGAACCTCCTCTGAACTGACTCCAATGCCACTACATCTTTCCTCAAATAAGGGTGGACCAAAACTGTGCACAATACTCCAGGTGCGGTCTTACCAATGTCTTGTAGTTGTAACAACGCTTCATTTCCTTTACACTCAATTCCTTTTGCTATAAATGTGAACATTCCATTTGCTTTCCTTATTATCTGCTGAACCTGCATGCTAGTTTACTGTGATTCATGCACGAGGACACCCAGATCCCTCTGCATCAGAGCTCCTCAAAGTCTCTCCCCATTTAGATAATAAGTTGCCTTTCCAGTTTTTCGGCCAAAGTGCATGACACTTGCCATGTTAAACTTCATCTGCCACATTTTGGCCCAATCTCCTAACCTATCTATATCCATTTGTAAGTTTCTAATTTCCTCATTGCAACTTACTCTACCAGCTATTTTTTAAGAGAAGTGGTGGGTGACAAATTCCTTTTGAGGTTGAGACTCCAGAGTCCGTTATTAACTTAGAACTGACTCCAAATGAAAAGACTACGCTGCTATGGCTGACCTGTAATGCCACATTAAAAACATGCCTAAAACCCATGAGGCTGTCAGCATTCTGGGGCAGAATTCTCCGACCCCCCCCGCCTGAGATTCGGCGGGGGCGGGAATCGCGCCGTGCCGGTTAGCGGCCCGCGATTCTCCAACCCACGATGGGCCGAAGTCCCGCTGGTTTTTTGCCAGTCCCGCCAGCATAGATCAGACTAGATCCCTTACTGGCGGAACCTGGTGGCGCGAGCGGGCTCTGAGGTCCTGGGGGGGCGATCTGGCCCTGGGGGTGTCCCCCACGGTGGCCTGGCCCGCGATCGGGGCCCACCGATCTGCAGGCGGGCCTGTGCCGTGGGGGCACTCTTTTCCTAAGCGTCGGCCGTGTCAGCCTCCGTGATGGCCGACGCGTAGGTGAATCCCCCACCCCCCCCGTGCATGCGCAGTAATAACGTCAGCAGCTGCTGACGCTCCCACGCATGGGCGGACTCGCGCCGGCCGGCAGAGTCCCTTCGGCTCCGGCTGGCGTGGTGCCAAAGGTCTTCCACGCCAGCCAGCGGGGCGCAAACCACTCCGGCGCTGGCCTAGCCCCTGAAGGTGCAGAGGATTCCGCACCTTTGGGGCAGGCCGACGCCGGAGTGGTTCACGCCACTCCGTCCTGCTGGGACCTCCCGCCCCGCTGGGTATGGGAGAATCCCACCCCTGGTGTAGCATCTTCCAGGAGTATCCAGTGCTGAGTAAAACACACCTTTTGTTGCTATTGCCCTTCATGCCGACCTACATGTGCAAAGTGGAATTTCTGTTTTCATAAAGATGAAGACGGCACAATGGAACTGGCTGAAGTCTGACCTGACATGCGCATTGCCCTTGCCTCCTTTAAACCTGATTCAAGTGAGATCGTGAGGACCAAGCAGGCTGGCTCCCTTTTCACATTAATCACACAAATGTGTGTGGTGCGAAAGTCAGTCAGCATGAGTCCTGAAAGTCGGCCAGTTGGCTAAAGTGGATCCCGGGAAAAAGTTTGAAAAACACTGCTCTAGAGGAGGCTGAGATGGATCATCCACTTGGCACTTCTGGCTGAAGATTGTTTCGAATTACCTTTTGCACTGATATGCTGGGCTCCTCCATCATTGAGGGTGGAGATATTAGTTGAGCCTCCTCCTCCATTGAGTTGTTTAATTGTCCACCACTATTCCTGGCTGGATGTGGCAAGACTGCAGAGCTTAGATGAGATTCATTGGTTGTGGAATTGCTTAGCTCTGTCTCTTACTTGCTGCTTATGCTGTTTAGCACACAAGTGGTCACACGTTGTTGCTCCACCAGGTTGACAACTTATATTTAGAAATGCCTGGTGTTGGCTCTGCAATGCCCTTCTGCACTCTTCATTGAAACAGGGTTGGTCCTCTGGCTTCATGGTAATGGTAGAATGGGGATATGTCAGGCCATGAGGTTAAGAATTGTGGTTGAGTACAATTCTGCTGCTGCTGATGGTGAGCAGCGCCTCGTGGATGTCCAGTCTTGAGTTGTTACATCTGTTCGAAGTCTATACCATTTAGTAGGATGGTAGTGCCACTCAACATGACAATGGAGGGTATCCTCAATGTGAAGATGGAACTTCATCTGCATGAGGACCGTACAGTGGTCACTCCTGCTAACATTGTCATGGACGGATGCATCTGCGGCAGGCAGGTTGGGGAGGATGTGCTTAAGTATGTATTTCTCTCTTGATGGTTCACTCACTACCTGCCGCAGTCCCGGTCCAGCAGAAATTCCTGATCCGCTCAGCCTGTGGCAACACTACTGAGCCAATCTTGGTGAGAGCACACCCAGAGATCAAGGATGAATCCAAACCAGTTATCAAATGGAAATTGGGCCAGCAGGCCCAGTTGCATTGTCTCAGTCAAACTGGTCCAAGTTGAGATGCTGGATTGTTCCCTGTTTACAGGCTGAATTGGTGCCAGTTGAACAATTGAACTAGTTCCAGCTCAGACCAGTTGACCTGACTCCAATTGAAAATTGTCTCCAGTTGTGACCTCTTAGACTGGGTAAATTTACTGATACAACTGGTTCCATTTAACATCAGCCAAAGTATTTGAAACTTGTGAAAGGGGGAAATCTAAAAATTTAAGTCACCCACTCCATTTACATAAGTTCTACTAATAAGTGAGTAATACAAATAAGTGTCTAAGTGTGAGTTGGGGGTAAGTGAAACACAAAACTGGACTCCGCTGCAAGTTTCAAATGTTATTGTGATGCAGAAGAACACAAAACACATGAAGCAATAGTCTAATAAACAGTGCAGAAATTTAAAAAGTAACCAACCAGTAAGTAACCAACCACACTATCCCCACACCTCCACCCTATCCCCCGTAACCCAGCCTAACCTTTTTGGACACTAAGGGCAATTTAGCATGGCCAATCCACCTAAACCTGCACATCTTTGGACTGTGGGAGGAAACCCACAGACATGGGGAGTACGTGCAGACTCGGCACAGACAGTGACCCAAGCGGGAATCGAACCTGGGACTGTGAAGCAGCAGTGATAACCACTGTGCTACCGTGTTACTCACAAGTAAAACTTGAACAGTATTTACATTACTGAGATGTGATGGTTTGCCTAATATCAGCCTCTCAATTGTTTGCCGAGATGCTCATACCCTTGAGTTCCCTGTAATGTAAGAAATTAACAGTTAAATGCATAAATTGCAAAAAGAAAAACAGTTAAAAATAGTTAACATGCAGGAATGTTAAATTCCAGTTGTTAATCAAAATACTTAGGCATTCTACGTTAGGTGGTTCACTGGATTCTTGTCTCTTATTGAGGTCCTGGAGTTTCTCAGTGACGTAATTATTAATTTTTCTGAGCTTTTTTTTTAAGTTTCCTCACTCAGCCCCTGGGTTTGGAGGTGGCCAGTGAAACATGCTGCAAAAAAATAGAAAAAGGTTAAGTTGAAATTAAACGTCAGGGTCTTACAAAACAAGTGACAAGAGGCCTCAGCTCTGCTGAGAGAAGTTGCGTCTTCTCTGCTGCCTGCAATAAAAGAGTCTTAAAAATCACATTGGTCACCTTAGCAGTTCATCCCCATGAGAGAAAATTGCTGCCTGCAATAAAACAACCTTCGCGACCCCATTTGTTCAGCCACTGTTTCTTAGCAGTTCATCTCCTTGGCAGCACCAGTCCATTTGGGCATTTCTTGGAACCTAATCATAATCAGGAAATCGATTAACCCTCTTTCAATGCTCCTCGGTTAACTAAGGGGACACTGCATCATACAAAAGGAAATACAGCCTTCGTATGGTATTAACTTTGATATATTTAACTTTTGTTATGAAAACAAAGGCTTCCCAGTACTTCCAGCACTCACAGCTTGTGGGCACGCTCTTCCATAGATTGACCTTCCTTTCAGTTTGGTGGATACCCAGATATCAACAGCCAACGACTTGATGAATAATTAATTTGTCCTTAGCTGTGAACTCTATTCAACAATCTCTCTGGTATCTCAATACCATCTGGCAGTTTACCTGTAAGTAAAATCAGAGACATACTAAGTAAACTACATGTAAAATTGGAAGATAATACACATTCAGATTAACCACAGACGCTACACGGAGTTATTCAATGGTTCAGTGAATATGGAGTCCTCATTGATGGAGGCAGGTTTAACATTTCACCTATCACCATCATAATGGTCTATCACTTTTTGCTGGAACCAAAAATGATTTTCAAATGTTTTTAAAACAAATGTTATGAGTCGTTAATTTGCATTAATTGCAAATTGCAATTGCTTGCTGGCCTCTTGGTGTTGCTATTCAATGACACTTGGTCACTTTTTTGGGCCTTGAGGAGTTTCTCACCGGTTTAGCCCACACTTAGAATTATTTTTTAGCACTAGGGAGCTGAACCCAGAGATCGGGCCTTTACTTTGAAAGGGTGCCCCGATCTCAAAATGAGCTTGTGGGTCCCCCACCCATGGGCAATGTCACCCTCCACACACATGGGCACTACCCCCCCACCCCCGTGAGGACACCCTGCTATGGGATCCCATGGGGGTCCCCCCTCTTCAGGACCCCCAAGTCCCCTTACAGCACCCCCTTCCTTATAGTACCCCCACCCATCACCCACCCAACCTCCCGAAGGTCCTTGCACTCTCCCACCCTTCAAACCCCCCCACCTTCATTGTATGGGCATGTCTCCCCTCACCCCCTGACCCTTGGCAGTGCCACATTGGCACTCGGGAAGCCTTGCACTGCCACCGTGGTACCCAGGCAGTGCTCCTGATGGATTGGCACTGCCATCCAGGCATCTTGGCAGTGCCAGGGTCTCCGGAGGCCCGGGAGACACCCCAGGTGCTGTTCCGCCTAGTTCACGTTTGTTTGGACCAGCACTGATCAGTCCCTGGCTGCAGTCTGCCTGGGGAGGACGAAGAATTGATGGAAGCCGCTATATCCCACACAGGTAGGTGGTAAGTAGGTCTATGACCTACTTCTGCGAATGTCATTCGGTCGCACTCATTTGGGGGCAGGGTTCCTACTCCGGCATCTTGCGGAGCTTCGGAGAATCCTGGATGACGTGGAACCTGTTGGGAGGTTTGCTGGAGGCCTTTCCCAGCATCTACCGACCGCGTTGCACTCAAGCGAGAGCCCAACGTGGCCGGAGATTCGCACCCTCTTTGTCTTCATAAATGTCTCTCATTTTTCTGAACTCCAATGAGTACAGACCCAACCAACTCAACCTCTCTTATAAGAAAATCATTCCTTCAGCTGGTGATAGATGTTTCATACAAGTTACAGTGCAGAAGGAGGCCATTCGGCCCATCAAGTCTGCACCGGCCCTTACAAAGAGCACCCTACTCAAGCCCACGTATCTACCCGGAGGAAACCCACGCAGACACGGGGAGAACATGCAGACTCCACACAGACAGTGACCCAGCCGGGAATCGAACCTGGGACCCTGGAGCTGTGAAGCAACTGTGCTAACCACTACTGTGCTGCCCGGCCATGCTACCGTTTCTCCTGTAACAAAGAGATGTCGTCATCTAGTTTGTCGGGCATTGAAGAATTCAGCAAAAAATATAGAGCGATGGTATGTCTAGCTGTGAAAGTAGAGGTTTCAAGCAAGAATTAAGAACCAAAATGTTATGTGAGCCTGTTAAAGAAGAGTTGTTACAAAAAACTCCATAGTCTGGGAAATGTCTATAGTAGACATTAAAATTATTATAAAATTATTGACTCCTTATATTTATCTTGCCCAATCCCTCTCTATCCCAATACAAATTTAAAAAAAATTATTTTTCTGGCTTCCAGGTGATCTCCACCCAACATGCAGAGGTTGGGGAAAGGTTGGTTACTCGCTCCTGATTGATAATTGCCCTAGTGAATCAACAATCAATTCTTACTAAAGCTGCCAATCAGGCAGTATTAGACATGACCTCCTCTTGTTTGTTGGGCCTTCCCAACCTCCGCATCTTTCTGCCTCTGGTCTGCTGCTGATCTATCTTGGTAACCTGCCAGCCTCTCCATGGGCTATGTTGCTGCTTCCTACTCCAGGAGTCTTCCTGACCTCTTTCCCACCCAACCCCTTACTACTTCCTGAAGAGTTAAATTGGGAAAACCGGCCCTGAAAACTGCAGGAATTTTAGGATGCCAGCTAGGGGTTGCAGTGTTGACCCACTGTACCAGCTGTAGAGACTTCTTTGACTGTTGATTTCTCTCACCTCTTCCACTGGGGCATCATGGTTACCTCCTGGGTGGTTGGCTGGCCTGACCATTGAGGAATATCTGGGGCCTATAATTAGAATGGTCAAACCTGGTCCCAAAAGAGGGAAGATGGTTTAGAGCTGAAATCCCAGTCGGAAGACTCTTTAGTGTTTTAATGCTCGGGAACTTGTCGTTCTGTCTGATTAATGACAGTGGTTGTCTTGAAATCATCTGCAGTCTTGAGGTGATGCAGGGCTCCACAGCATCCTTGCTCAGGAGAAAGAAAGGCTGTTTACGGATGATGTACATCAGCTCGAAGATCTGTTTTCCACCATATCTTATTGGTTCCAAGATCATATTTTTGATTGGAAGTCAGCTTCCTTCAGGCTCGTAAAGTTGTGTGTCTATTGATCTTTCAGCTAGGATTCTTTGTCCATTGGCTCCTGTGTCTAATTTAAAATTTGTTAAATGGCCATTGACAGAAACGTCTATTCCAAAATGAGAACCAAGAATTTTGACCTCACTCAAGAAAAGTGGCCTACATTCTCAACATTGTGGATCATCTTTAGGTCTTCTTTGCATTTCAGAGTTTTTGCCTTGCACTGTTTGCCATAAAGACCGATTCTTTTGCATTGGAAGCATTGGACTGCACTGGCAGGGCACTGATTTCATCTGTGAGGGTGCTTTGCTCCATAGCGCTGGCATGGTAGCATTGTTGCTTCACAGCGCCAGGGTCCCGGGTTTGATACCCGCTTGGGTCACTGTCTGTGCGGAGTCTGCACGTTCTCCCCGTGTCTGCATGGTTTCCTCCGGGTGCTCCAGTTTCCTCCCACAAGTCCCGAAAGTTGTGCTTGTTAGGTGAATTGGATATTCTGAATTCTCCCTTAGTGTACCTGAACAGGCGCCGGAAGGTGGCGACGAAGGGATTTTCACCGTAACCTCATTGCAGTGTTAATGTAAGCCTACTTGTGACACTAATAACTATTATTATTATGGTCACTCTGCTAGCCAGTCGGCCAGTTCAGGAATTGCTTTACCTTACTGCCCATCTTTGTGACCTGACTTTGGGAGATGGCCTCTGCACATTTCATTCTCTCCTCTTACGATCGTCCTGTGCTGTTCACAGAGTTTTCACTGTCTATCCATCTAGATTGTCTTTTCTAGGGTTAGGTCTTCTTTTGCTTGTAGGAGGTCAGAGAGCGCACCACTGTTACTCTAACCACTATTCTATCTCTGATGATTTCAGATTTTAAATCTCCATGTTCACAATCTTCTGCCAATCTGTGCAGATCATTGATGCATGAATTGACTGGTTCCCTTGGCTGTTGGACTGTCTTATAGAATTCAGCTCTTTCGAGTGTTTTATTGTTTCTTAGATTGAAATAAATGTTTATTGATTTTAGTACCTCTTTGAATTTTGCGGATGATTAATTAATTCTCTGTCTTATAATGTCATCTGCAATCAGGCCTTATGAGTAAAGCAGCATGTTCACCCGCTCTTCTCACTTTTCATTCAAACCTGAAGCGATGTTGTATTTTTAAAATCTTTTCCTTCAAAATCTCCAAATATGTGATTGATCTGGGCCTTGGATTAGTTTAACTTCATTTGGAAGTGTGAAATTGTGATCCAAGATGCCAAGTTTTAAAAGTATTTTGTGCATCTTTAGCAGATTTCTGAATTTCACGATGCCATCACTGTTCACTGGGAGACGGCCAGTTTTGGCGGGCTCCACAAAACGTTGATGGTGCGCTTCTTGAAAAAAAACATTTTAACAGCGACTGCCTGTATCAGCTGTCTGCCGACTTCTTTCATTCTGTGGGTTACTCTCTAAAAATGTCAAGTTGGTAGCATTTGAGCTTCTGCTTGTTTTTCACTGAGCTGGGCAGTTGTGACATTCCCAAAACATTTAATTAATTCTTTCTCCCTTTGTTGTTCTGACGAGCTTGGGCGCCGCATGTTCAGGCTTCGACTTGGGGAGTGCGTTTTGATGATGGGTTCCCTTCTGATGCTGAATTACTTAAAAGAGTTCTCAGGACTTGCTGCAGCCTGGAATTTTAAAAGATTTAGCTTACCCTTGCAGGTTACAGTGACTCTGCACTCTAAAGCTGGACTTCCAAAGGAGATTCAATGGGGTCTTCTGCTGCAGTAAGAAACTTAAATTCAGTCTCCGGGTCTTTCCTCGAGCATTTTCTGGCAATGTTCCCTCTGTGCCTCTGCTTCTTCAGTAGGTTCTTCCAGGTCAGAATGCTTTGTTGAATTTTTCTCGGTCTTCCAGAATTTTGGTATTTCTCTGCATTTTAACAAAGTTCTGGGTTTTTATCCCATCTCTGCTATTACGTTGTGAGGTTGTTGGTTACATAGCGATATGTCTTAAAGAATTCACTGTAGTCTTTGTCATGATATGCAGACACACACATGATATACAGGCAGGCACAGACAAGCAGTTAATGGACACAGAGAACAGGACATGACCAATAAGCAAGCAGGACACTCAGGGGTGGGATCTGACTATAAAAGACATGAGGCACTCACACTCCGCCTCTTTCCACTGATGAACATCTAGAGCAGGAGTTCTCAACCTTTTTTAACCCATGGACCCCTTTTCCACTTAATTTTTTTTTTGTGAACCCCCATAGCCATTCCACAGAAAAAAAAGCTTCTTATATGCATGGTAAACTAATCCTTATATTTTGTCCGATGACTAAAGTCCATCTACCTTACCGCGAGGGTTGGAAACGGATTAGCGGTATTTTCGTACGTTGCCAAACTTATTCTAATATGAAAAGTAATGAAAAAAACTTTTTGCTGACTAAATTGAATTAAATCACTCTAAAAATAACCAATTCATATCAAATATACACAGTTTCTAGTGATTACTGTTATAAATCATTCATTAAACTTGTCAAGGAGAAACGATGGGTGATTTTCACCTCCGTTTGTTCTAGGTAACTTTAAATTTACGACACTGTCAAAAGTAACGTTTTTTTCTTCTACTTGATTGCCATAAAAAATTCATAGCTACTTAATATTTCTACTTTTAGTATTTTAATATGGCGTAGATTACTGTAAAAGTTTAATTCTCAGTAATAACAGTTGTTCTGAAGTAGAATTGCTCTATGGACCACTAAAACCCGTGGACCCCCAATTCGGTATTTTCTTTGTGTGGACCCCCAGTAATGTTACATGGACCCCCAGGGACCCCTGGTGGACCCCATGTGGACCCCGGTTGAGAACCTCTGATCTAGAGAGTCAGTCAAGGGTGTTGTTACAATCTCACACCTCCACCATGTGGCTAAGAGCTAGTCCGGTTCAGTCAGACAGCCACATTTAAGTTAGCAGAGAGTCAAATTCACAGAGAACTGTGCTATTAGTTCAATAAACCTGATTGAACTAACCTCAAGGTCTGGAGTATATAACAGTGTACATAACATGACAGTCTTCTGTAGGTTAGTAATTACTAGAACTATGTACACATGTATAGTAAAGGTTCCACACACCAGGAGCTGTCTCTGTGCTTAGATCTATTTACATCTGCTCAAAACCACACTGACCCCTGGGTCTAGGTCATGTGTCTCACTGCGTGGGCGATATTATACTCAGTCCCACGTTACCCCTCTATGTGCCATACCAGATTTGTACACTACATAGGCCTCTTTGAAGTACCTTGGGCCATTAAAGATGCATGAAGAACCTGGAGCAGAGTTTGGCTAAAGATGGTTAGTACAGCACGGTTCGGGCAGCACGATAGCACAAGTGGATAGCATTGTGGCTTCATAGCGCCAGGGTCCCAGGTCCCAAGTGGATAGCATTGTGGCTTCACAGCGCCAGGGTCCCAGGTCGATTCCCCGCTGGGCCACTGTGCGGAGTCTGCACGTTCTCCCCGTGTGTGCGTGGGTTTCCTCCGGGTGCTCCAGTTTCCTCCACAGTCCAAAGACATGCAGGTTAGGTGGATTGGACATGATAAATTGATCTTAGTGATCAAAAAGGTTAGGAGGGGTTATTGGGTTATGAGGATAGGGTGCAAGTGAGGGCTTAAGTGGGTCGGTGCAGACTCGATGGGCCGAATGGCCTCCTGCACTGCATGTTCTATGGTTACTCATAATATCATAGAATTTACAGTGTAAAAGGAGGCCATTCGGCCCATTGAGTCTGCAGCGGCCCTTGGTCCGACGCCAGCGGCGGGAACTCTGCATGTAGGGTCGGGGTGCGGCCTGTGGGGCGGGGAAAAGCACTCCTTCACTGGGGGGGGGGGGGGGGGGGGGGGGGGGGGGGGGGGGGGAGAGAGCCTCCGATGGGATCTATCCCGTGATCGGGGTCACCAATCGGTGGGCCAGCCTCTCCAACCCCGGCCCTATTTTATTACGTCAGGGCCGGCGCGCTCAGGAAGTCCCCCACGCATTCGCGGGTTGGCGCGGCCCAACTGCGCATGTGTGGGTTGGCGCGGCCCAACTGCCAATGTGAGGGTTGGCGCAACGCCCATTTGGCACCGGGAAGGGAGGCTGGAGCGGCGTGAACCACTCCAGCACCATGCTGGCCCCCTGTGGGGACCAGAATCGGTAGTGCCCACAATGACGTTCACGACGGAGCGAACACTCTGTCTCCATTTCGAAGAATCGCGCCCCCTATTCCCGTAACCCAACCTATCCTTTTTTGGACAGTAAGGACAATTTAGCATAGCCAATCCACCTAACCTGCACATCTTTGGACTTTGAAAGAAAATCGGAGCACCTGGAGGAAACCCACGCAGACACGGGGTGTACGTGCAGACTCCGCACAGACAATTACCCAAGCGGGAATCGAACTTGGGACCCTGGAGCTGTGAAGCAACTGTACTAACCACTGTGCTACCGTGTTACTCACAAGTAGATTCCTTGGTATGCTGAAGGCATGTCAGTAAAATGTTTTGGGCTGCATAACACATAACAGATTGTCAGAGGCTTTCATTTGTCATGATAGAATAATAAAATTATATTTGTATCACAAAATATATAAATGTTAACACTTTTTATATGGAAATTGCGATCATGTACACATTTTTGAGAGATTGCAAATCCCTTTTAATAATTATTGTGTTATTTACTGAATTTTATTGCAGAATCACAGAGCTGTAGGGCGACATGGTGACACAGTGGTTAGCACTGCTGCACACAGCACCGAGGTCCTGGGTTCGATCCCAGCACCGGGACATTGTCCATGTGGAGTTTGCACATTCTCCCCATGTTTGTGTGGGTCTGACCTCCACAACCCAAAGATGCACAGGATAGGTGGATTGGCCACGGTAAATTGCCCCTTAATTAGGAAAAAGATAATTGGGTAAAAAAAAGGAATAACAATTAGTAATAAGATGGGTTACCTCTTCCTCACCATTAAGTAATGTGTGACCTTACAATAAAAGTGTAATAAATATTTATAGCTTAAAGCTGGCTGGTTACAGTTGAAAATATAACAAAAAGGACTTTCCCAGCTTTAGGGTGGCCTTGGTAGGAGAGACGAGAGATCTTAGCAGGAAGGGACAAAGGCATGGGGGACAAGGGTATATAAACAACAGACAGAGGAATCCAGGCATTTGAGCTATAATCCTCCCCCCCCCCCCCCCCCCCCCCCCCCACCCCCAACCGCCCTCTGGCCTCCCACCTTGATAGCTCTACAAAAGTGCTCCCCAGCAGTAAAGTGTTTATTGGCAAGGATAACCAAGGAACTACAGGCCAGTGAGCCGTACGTCAGTGGTTGGGAAATTACTGGAGAGAGTTCTTCGAGACAGGATCTACTCCCATTTGGAAGCAAATGGGCGTATTAGCGAGAGGCAGCATGGTTTTGTGAAGGGGAGGTTGTGTCTCACTAATTTGATAAAAGTTTTTCGAAGAGGTCAGAAAGATGATTGCTGCAGGTAGGGCAGTGGATGTTGTCTATGTGGACTTCAGTAAGGCCTTTGACAAGGTCCCTCATGGTAGACTGGTACAAAAGGTGAAGTCACACGGGATCAGGGTTGAGCTGGCAAGATGGATACAGAACTGGCTAGGCCATAGAAGGCAGAGAGTAGCAATGGAAGGGCTGTGACTAGTGGTGTTCCACAGGGATCAATGCTGGGACCTTTGCTGTTCTTAGTATATATAAATGATTTGGAGGAAAATGTAACTGGTCTGATTAGTAAGTTTGCAGATGACACGAAGGTTGGTGGAATTGCGGATAGTGATGAGTACTGTCAGAGGATACAGCAGAATTTAGATCGTTTGGAGACTTGGGCGGGGAGATGGCAGATGGAGTTTAATCCGGACAAAAGTGAGGTAATGCATTTTGGAAGGTCTAATGCAGGTAGTGAATATACAGTGAATGGTAGAACCCACACGAGTATTGAAAGTCAGAGAGATCTAGGTGTACAGGTTCACAGGTCACTGAAAGGGGCAACATAGGTGGAGAAGGTAGTCAACATGGACTTCATTGGCCAGGGCATTGGGTATAAGAATTGGCAAGTCATGTTGCAGCTGTATAGAACCTTAGTTAGGCCACACTTGGAGTATAGTGTTCAATCTGGTTGCCACACTACCAGAAGGATGTGGAGGCTTTGGGGAGGGTGCAGAAGAAGTTTACCAGGATGTTGCCTGGTCTGGAGGGTGTTAGCTATGCGAAGAGGCTGAATAGACTTGGACTGTTTTCATTAGAACGATGGAGGTTGAGATGTGACCTGATAGAGGTCAACAAGATTATGAGGGGCATGGATAGAGTGGATGGGCAGGCACTCTTTCCCAGGTGGAAGGCTTAGTCACCAGGGGGCATAGGTTTAAGGTCTGTGGGGCAAGGTTTAGAGGGGATGTGCGAGGCAGGTTTTTTTATACAGAGGGTGGTGAGTGCCTGGAACGCGTTGCCAGGGGAGATTGTGGAAGCTGATACATTAACGTTCAAAAGGCATCTCGCCAAATACATGGATAGGATGGGTATAGAGGAATACGGCACTAGGAAGTGCTGAGGATTTTGGGCAAGGATGGTATCATGGCTGGTACAGGCTTAGAGGGCGAAGGGCCTGTTCCTGTGCTGCATTCTGTCAATCCCAATTATTTACCAGGCACCCCTTATTTGGAAGGGCCTACCTGCCCCCAACACTTGCAGGCATTGCCATTGAGTGCCCACCCCAAAATCGATGTGGCAGCCCCTGATTGGACTTGATCGATCAGGGGCATGGAGCCCTGATCAATTTATTGACAATGACCCAGAGACCACCCAAAAAAGGGCACAAAATCCAAGCAGGTTAAAAGGTGCTGCACCACCTTAGAATCTTTCTGAAGCAGCAACGCAACAACGGTGACCTTCACTGGTCAAAAGGAGGAAGACCATCACCCTACCAACCAAAGGAAGACCAGAACCAGGAACAGACCAGACCAAGGACTGGACACTGAGGACTACAGGATTCAACACACAGATCAATGCCAATATCTGTCTGGTACTTGCAAGTCACTCTGAAGTTAAGTCAAGGTCTCGTATGGATTTGTAGTATTCTGTAGTGTAACTTATGTTGATGGTGTCGTTGTGTAACTATAACGTTGTACAAATGCGAATAAATACTGTTTGATTGAAAAAAGTAGACTTACATTCATTTGTCCAGCGTATATGGGTTAAAACACACTGTGGAACAACAGTAGCTTAAGATATTGCACATCTTCTTGCTGAAGGGAAATTAATTTACATTGCTTTCATTGTGTAGGATCAGAATCTCTTCCAACTGGACTTTATGAAATATTAAAAAAAACAACAGGCCAAATCTCGACACACAGAAGCAGGTTGTACTGCCAGGGGTTCATCTTCAAAGCATGTCAATACCGAAACCAAACCAATACTATGTAAGGACACTGGGACATTATCATCACAATGGCCCAAGATAGCTGCCACCAGACAACTCAATTAAAGAAGCTGGCCAGACCATCATAGCAGATAACCCCGGACACCAACCATCATACAAACAGCATTGACAACAAGAGGGCAGCACGGTAGCTTAGTGGTTAGCACAATTGCTTCACAGCTCCAGGGTCCCAGGTTCGATTCCCGGCTTGGGTCACTGTCTTTGCGGAGTCTGCACGTTCTCCCTGTGTCTGCGTGGGTTTCCTCCGGGTGCTCCGGTTTCCTCCCACAGTCCAAAGATGTGCAGGTTAGGTGGATTGGCCATGCTAAATTGCCCTTAGTGTCCAAAATTGTCCTTAGTGTTGGGTGGGGTTACTGGGTTATGGGGATAGGGTGGAGGTGTGGGCTTGGGTAGGGTGCTCTTTCCAAGAGCTGGTGCAGACTCGATGGGCCGAATGCCCTCTTTCTGCACTGTCTGTACATTCTATGATTCTATGAACTGCTAAGGAGAACTTGTGACATGCATATCAGTTTGGGAGTCAGAGATACCCCACCAGAATGGGATCCATTGTTTCGGTTGTGGAAACAACATCAGCAATGAATAGGTCTGTCTGGACCAAGGCATGGACAGACCAAAGAGATTAAAAGGGTTCTAAGCACTGGATATCTGGCAGAATGCTCTAAGGTAATAGGTTCACCATTCAGCAGGGTGTCTTTAGGAATTGATATTTTTGATAAGATTTGTAATAAAAAGGGCCAAGACCATAGAGTCTGACAGTTGGATGGAGAGTCAGGGCTGGTCACCTTGACTCAGGACTACTTTCATCACCGGTCAAGACCAGCTATGTTGGGGATTGTATTTTCAGCCATATTGTGGCAATGATAGTCAGAAGGTTTGGGACTGCAGTCACTGAGGGTCAGGAATGGTCAACAAATTTGTGGACCTACAACCTTTACCGGAAGGACTAACTGTGTGGGGAGTTGTGAGTTATCAGCCAGATCCGAGAGGTATTGGCAGTGAGGTTTAAGGATAATTTAAGGGTAACAATGAAATCCTGAAGGGGTTTAGATTGAATTGAATAAGGTTTTGGGCAAAAGCGTGGGGTGTTGCCTGTGATTTTCCAGTGGAGGCCTTTATTAATAAATCGTGGTTTATTTATGTGTTCACGGGAAGCCGGGGTTTTCATGGAGGGATTTAAATTAAAAAAAAAAAATTTAGAGTACCCAATTAATTTTTTCCAATTAAAGGGCAATTTAGCATGGCCAATCCACCTAGCCTGCACATCTTTGGGTTGTGGGGGCGAAACCCACGCAAACACGGGGAGAATGTGCAAACCCCACACGGACAGTGACCCAAAGCCGGGATCGAACCTGGGATCTCGGCGCCGTGAGGCAGCAATGCTAACCACTGCGCCACCGTGCTGCCCCGATGGAGGGATTTAAATTGAGTGAACCAGTCAAGTGTTGTGTGGCGTAATTTACTCTAGTATAGATCCTTTGTATTAGTGTCGAGAGTAGAAATGTGATGGGTTTTATATTGTTGATGGGGGGGTGGTGTTCAGGTGGAACAAAAGGGGCGGTCAGGGATAGCTTAGAGGGTGGGTGAAATTAAATACCAAACTTGTCATGGAACAAAAGAAGAGAGTGCCAACAATTGTAAAGAATTAAAGCTTTGGTCTAGAGTATGTGCTAATAGCAGAATATTAGAGAATTTGCTGACAGTGACTAGAACATAGAACACTACAGCGCAGTACGGGCCCTTCGGCCCTCGATGTTGCGCCGACCTGTGAAACCATCTGAAGCCTATCTGACCTACACTATTCCATTTTCATCCATATGTCTATCCAGTGACCACTTAAATGCCCTTAAAGTTGGCGAGTCTACTACTGTTGCAGGCAGGGCGTTCCACACCCCTACTACTCTCTGAGTAAAGAAACTGCCTCTGATATCTGTCCTATATCTATCACCCCTCAATTTAAAGCTATGTCCCCTCTTGTTGGTCATCACCATCCGAGGAAAAAGACTCTCACTGTCCACCCTATCTAATCCTCTGACTATCTTATATGTCTCTATTAAGTCACCTCTCAGCCTTCTCCTCTCTAACGAAAACAACCTCAATTCCCTGAGCCTTTCCTCGTAAGACCTTCCCTCCATACCAGGCAACATCCTAGTAAATCTCCTCTGAACCCTTTCCATAGCTTCCACATCCTTCCTATAATGTGGTGACCAGAACTGCACGCAGTACTCCAGGTGCGGCCGCACCAGAGTTATGTACAGCTGCAGCATGACCTTGTGGTTCCGAAACTCAATCCCCCTGCTTATAAAGGCTAGCACACCATATGCCTTCTTAACAGCCCTATTAACCTGGGTGGCAACTTTCAGGGATTTATGTACCTGGATGCCGAGATCTCTCTGTTCATCTACACTACCAAGAATCTTGCCATTAGCCCAGTACTCTGCATTCCTGTGACTCCTTCCAAAGTGAACCACCTCACACTTTTCCGCATTAAACTCCATCTGCCACCTCTCAGCCCATCTCTGCAGCTTATCTATGTCCCTCTGTATCCTATAACATCCTTCAGCACTATCCACAACTCCATCGACCTTCGTGTCATCTGCAAATTTACTAACCCATCCTTCTACACCCTCTTCCAGGTCATTTATAAAAATTACAAACAGCAGTGGCCCCAAAACAGATCCTTGCGGTACACCACTAGTAACTGAACTCCAGGATGAACATTTGCCATCAACCACCACCCTCTGTCTTCTTTCAGCTAGCCAATTACTGATCCAAACCGCTAAATCACCTTCAATTCCATACTTCCTTATTTTCTGCAATAGCCTACCGTGGGGAACCTTATCAAACGCCTTACTGAAATCCATATACACCACATCAACAGCTTTACCCTGATCCACCTGTTTGGTCACCTTCTCAAAAAACTCAAAAAGGTTTGTGAGGCATGACCTACCCTTCACAAAACCGTGTTGACTATCGCTAATCAACTTTTTCTTGTTCTTTCAACTAGCTGGTAAAAGTCAGGTCTGTCTGAAAACAAGACACACAGGCACTTGGGGGGGGGGGGGGGGGGGGGGGGGGGGAATTCAAAATGGAGTACAGAGTTCACAGTTTGAAGTTGTTAAACTCAATGCTGAGTCCCGAAGGCTGTAGAGTGCCTAATTAGAAGATGAGATACTGTTCCTCCAACTTGTGTAGGATTTTACTGGAACACTGCAGCAGGCTGAGGACAGAAATGTGAGCACGAGAACAAGATGGTAAATTGAAATGGCAAGTGACCAGAAGGCTGGAGTCATGCTTGCAGATGATTGGTGTGCTGAAAACCAGTCACCCAGTGTGCATTTGGCCTACCTGGTGTAGCGGAGACCGTATTGTAAACAGTGAATACAGCAGACTAAATTGAAAGTAAAAGTAAATTGCTTCTTCACCTGGACTTGCACTCTCTTTGCCTTTTGTTCCATGATACCTTTGGAATTTAATCTCCCCGCTTTATAATCCAGACTTTTTCAAAATGGGGGTCACGACCCATAAGTGGGTTACAGGCGGGTGCAAAAAGGGTTATGGTGTTCTCCAAAGGTCACTGGACATTAATTGCTTCTCCCTTTACGCATCAGCTAACACTGGCATTGAGCCAGAGAACTGCTGCATTATTAACATTACAGTTTCAGACAATAGGAGGCAACAGTGAGCAGGTCAACACACATTGTACGTATACTTGTTGTGAAGCATGCTGTATGTACAATTCTTTTGCCACAAATTCACTGGGAGTTGAGCTTCTTTCACTTGCGAGAAAGACAAGAGGACTATGGACATGGATTGTTTCATTACAAGAAAGAGACGGCCAGAGACACTAATAGGCAGTGTACCTACTGGCCAGGAGCTCACATCGGAATCAGATGGAGAGAACTGCTCCCGAGAGTCCATGACAGGACAGAGCAGAGCTACTGTTAGGTCTGCACAGAGCATTGGGGCCTCTGGTGAACAGCCTACAAAGAAGGAACTAGAAGCAGGAACAAAGCAATGTAAAGATGATTTCTTGAGGCGAAAGAGAAAATGCTGGAAAATCTCAGCAGGTCTGGCAGCATCTGTAGGGAGGGAAAAGAGCTGACGTTTCGAGTCCAATGACTCTTTGTCAAAGCTAACAGACAGAGAATGTGGGGAATATTTATACTGTGGAGTGAGAATGAAAGATGAGTCATAGCCGCAGAAACCCAGGGAAACCGGGTACTAATGGCCACAGAAACCAAGGGGAAAGAGTGCTAATGGCAGTCCCCAGAGAGAACAAAAGAAGTGAAAGGCCAAACAGCAGAGAAACTAACATCAGAGGGTGAGCTGTAGGTGTGGGTGGAGGGGAAGGGGGAAGCAAAGATAAAGGGTAAGGAAAGGTGGATAATATGGGGGTTTAAATATATATTAAGAAAAACAAGAAAGAAAGAAATGGCAAAAGACAGTTCAAATGAAATGGGATGAAAACAAATGGGTCGAGGTGAGGTAGAGCTAATCATCTGAAGTTGTTGAGTTCGATGTTGATATCGGAAGGCTGTAGCGTGCCTAACCGGAAGATGAGATATTGTTCCTCCAGTGTGCGTTGAGCTTCACTGGAACATTGCAGCAGGCCAAGGACAGACATGTGGGCATGGGAGCAGGGTCTTTTGTTAAAATGGCAAGCAACGGGAAGGTCAGGGTCTTGAATGCACAGAGACCGAAGATGCTCGGCAAAGCGATCACCCATTCTGCATTTGGTCTCTCCGATATAGAGGAGATCACATTGGGAGCAACGAATGCAATAGACCAGATTGGAAGAGATGCAAGTGAAACACTGCTTAACCTGGAATGAGTGTTTTGGGCCTGGGATGTTAAGAATGGAAGAGGTAAAGGGGCAGGTATTACACCTTCTGTGATTGCATGGGAAAGTGCCATGCATGATGGGGGAGGTACTGGGTATGGTGGAGGAGTGGACTAGATTATCTCGGAGGGAACGGTGTCTGCGGAATGCTGACAGAGGGACTGAAGGGAAGATGTGTTTGGTGGTGGCATCACGCTGGAGTTGGCGAAAATGGTGGAGGATTTATGCTTTGCATACGGAAGCTGGTGGGATGAAATGTGAAAATGAGGGGGACTCTATCCTTGTTCTGGGAGGGAGGGGAGAAGGCAAGGGTAGTGGCGTGGGAGATGGACCGCACACTGTTGAGGGCCCTGTCAACAACCGTAGGTGGGAAATCGCGGTTGAGGAAGAAGAAACAGAAGGATTTCTTGAGGTATGGTTTTGCTAATTGTGCCAAAGCAAATCAGGATGCAAAGTCCTTGTGTGTTGTTTGCAGGGAAGTACTGGTAAATGAGAGTTTAAAACACTCAAAACTGCAAAGGCATCTTAAGGCTAAGAATGAGAACAAACCTCTTGAATTTTTTTCAAAGGATGCAGCTAGAACTAAAATCATCAGCTCTGGCTCTTAGCAGAAATCACAATTAGCCCCTTACATGGTAGTTTACCGTGTAGCTAAAGAGAAAATTCCCCACAGTATTGCAGAGAGATTAATTCTCCTTGCAGGATTAAATATGGATTGCACGGTCGTAGATGTCAGCTGAAATACATCCCACTTAGTGATGATACAATGGCTCGCCAAATGTGAATTTGCTGAGAATTTATAAGTATAGCTTATTTCTTGTTTGAAGTTAGCGCGGGAGCTCTCAATACAACTGTATGAAAGTATAGATGTTACAAATTATGCAACCCTGCTAGTTTATGTTAGGTATGTTTGACACAATTAATTTGTTGAGGACATTATCAACCAGCACGACTCTCGCACTAATCTTTGAAGTGCTGAATAGTTAAGTGTGTGAAAAATTCAGGCTTAACTGGGTTAATTCCATAAGAATCCCAAGGGGTGGGGCAGCAAACATGACTCGGAAAAGGAGCAGAGTTATAATAAGGATTAAGGAGGCAGCTGGACAGGACATTGTTTGGAATCATTGCTTTATTACCAAGGCATTGACATCAAAAGGAATTCCATCCGAACTTGAAGTGGTGTTGAAAGGAATTGTGAAAGTAGTGAATTTCATTTCACGTATATCACTCAATACCAGGCGTTTCGAGGTTCTGTGTTCAGAAATGGGGGCTGAGCACACACATTGATTGTTCCACATAGGTAGGTTGGCTGTCAAGGGGTCAGGCGCTTTGTTGAGTTGATGAATTGAGGTATGAAATTCACGCTTTCCTCCTTGAGAAATTGTCCCCTCTGGCTGATTCATTCGGAGATGAAAGGTGGTTGCTAACTCTCTCTTACCTTGCAGAAATTTTTTCAATTCTAAACGAACTGAACCTAAAATTGCAAGGAAAGGATGATGATTGCTTTCAGCACTGTGAAGAAATAGACTAAAACTACTACTTGTTCCCCACACTGCTACGGCATATCGAAGAAAACAGTGTCAGTAAAGAAACTATTAATAGACTGACAAGCCTTATTCAGTCACACCTGGCTGTGCTAATCAACAGTTTTTGTCGCTACTTTCCAGAGATGGTTCCGATATTGAAAAAGAAGAGGTGGGTGAAAAATCCCTTTGAGTTTGAGACCCCGGAGTCAGTTATTAACTTGCAGCTAACTCCAAATGAGGAGACTGCGCTGCTGCACCTGACCTGTGGCAGCATGTTTTAAAAACGCCCAAGTCCATGCGTTTGTCAGCATTCTGGATTAGCAACTCCCAGGAGTATCCAGGTGCTGAGTAAAACAAGCATTTTATGCTATTGCCCTTCATGATGGCCTACATGTGTGAGGTGAGATTTTCCATTCTTACAAAGGTAAAGACAACACAAAAGAATGGGCTGACTCTGCACCTGATCTGTGCATTGCCCTTTCATCCCTTGAACCTGACTGAAGTGAGATGGTGAGGACCAAGCAGGCTCACCCGTCTTCTTGACATGGGTCCCGGGGAAAAACGTTTGAAAACTCTGCTCTAATCTATCCCTGACTTTGTCTTGTTCCACCTGACTCCCTCCCCTTTTTTCAAACGTATAAAACCCGTCACATTTCTATTTCTTCAGTTCCAATTAAGTCATATTGATCTTGAATCATTTTAACTCTGTTTCTCGCTCCACAGATGCTGCCAAACCTGTTGAGCTTTTCCAGCACAGTCTGTCACAGGGAAATTGCTAGAATCCATTATTAAATAGGTTATAGCAAGATACTTAGAAAATCAAAATGGGATCAGCACGGCTTTGTGAAAGTGAAATTGTGTTTAACTTTTTTTAGAATTCAATGAAGAAAAAATACACAATGTGGATAAAGGGGAACCTGTAGATGTAGGACACTTGGATTTCCAAAAGGCATTTGATAAGGTGCTACGTCAAAAGTCAGAACTCCTGTACAGAAGTTAATATATTAATATAGATAGAGGATTGGTTCGCTAACAAGAAGCAGAGATTAGGGATAAATGGGTCTGCAAGCTGTAACCAGTGGAGTGTCACAGGGGATCAATGCTGGGTCTCAACTATTTACGATCTATCAATGACTTGGATGGAGGAACCGAATGTATGGTAGCTACATTTGCTGATGACCCCAAGATGAAAATGAAATGAAAATGAAAATTGCTTATTGTCACGAGTAGGCTTCAAAGAACTTACTGTGAAAAGCCCCTAGTCGCCACATTCCGGCGTCTGTTCGGGGAGGCTGGTACGGGAATCGAACCGTGCTGGTCTGCTTTCAAAGCCAGCAATTTAGCCCAGTGTGCTAAACAGCCCCTAACTTTGCCAGGACAGTAAAGTTGTGAGAGGAACTAAGTAGGCTGCAAAGGGTTATAGATAGGTTAAGTAAATCAGCAAAAAATTGGTGGGGGAGACTTCAATTGCATTTTGGATCCTAGGTTGGATAGTCAAGTCATATGTTTTTGAATCCATGAGGGGCAACAAGGGCGATATTAGTCTTTATGGAGCAGGTGGAAGGGGGGGGGAGAGATTTATGTATCTGAGGGATATGGGGGAGTTTTCTTTTTCTCATATGTCCATCAGGTCTACTCATAGATTGACTTCTTTATGATGGGTAGGTCTCTTCTCCCTGGGGTGAAGGGGGCGGAGTACTGCGCGATCGTTATCTCGGATCATGCTCCGCACTTTGTGGAGCCGGGCCCTGCTCAGCAACCCCTATGGAGATTGAGCACGGCACTGCTGGCAGACAAAGGATTCAGTGAGCGTATATCCTCTGCCATTGGGAAGTACATTGAGTTCAATAGGAATGAGGCGGTTTTGCTTTCTACGCTGTAGAAGTTGTTAGCGGGGAGTTAATATCTTACAAGGTGCGTAAGTATAAATCTGGAAATGTGGAAAGGCAGAGGCTGGTGGATTCCATTCTCGAGGTGGACCACCAGTGCCCTATTGTCCTGACACTGGAGTTGTTGGTGAGTAGGAAGAAACTGCAGACTGAATTTGAGTTACACTTGAAGGGCTAGGCGGTGAACCAACTGCGGTGCTCGTAGGGGACCTTCTATGAACATGGGGAGGTCAGTCGTCTTTTGGTGCACCAGCTGAGACGGCAGTCTGTCTCTCGGGAGATAGTGCAGATAAGGGATTTGAGTGGAGGGTTCATTTCCACCCCAGGGAAGGTTAATGTGGCGATTGAGGCCTTTTATTGAGAGCTATGTAAGTCAGTCTCCACAAGAGAGACTGTCAATTATGCAGTTGGGGGGGGGGGGGGGGGGGGGGGGGGGGGGGGGAGATTGTTCTTCACGGTGGTGTCGGGGGGGAAGGGAGGAGTTGAAGGTGATGATGGGTCCAGAGTAGGTTATGAAGTGCAACGGATTAATGCAGTCAGCTAGCTCTAGGGCTCGCTGGGTTCCCTATTGAATTTTATAAAACGTTTGCAGGTCAGTTGATCCCACTGTTGTTGGATATGCTCAATGATTCTTTGGCTCGGGTGGTGTTGCCAGCCATATTGGCGCAGGCATCGATTCCCCTGATCCTGAAGAAGGATCCTACGGAGTGTGGGCCATACTAACCCATTTCGTTGTAGAATACTGACACTAAGTTGTTGGTGAAGGTGTTGACAATGCGTCTGGAGCCCTGATTTCCAGGGGTGATTTCACAGGAGCAGACTAGTGTTGTTAAGGGCTGGCAGTTATCGGCCAACATATGGAGATTGTTAAATGTCATTCTGTCTTCGAGCTAGCAGTGATTATTTAAATGGAAGCTGAAAATCATTTAATAGGGTTGGGTAGGGGGACCTATCTTGAAATTCTTGGAAGGTTTGACTTTGGGCCAAAATTTATATCATGGATTCGGCACCTGTATAGGGCCCCCAATGCAATTGTGCATACGGGTTATTTTCAATTGGAAAGGGTTACAAGGCACAGTTGTCCATCGTCTCCTCTTTTGTTTGCCTTGGCAATAGAGCTTCTGGGCATGCTCCATTGGAGGTCATCCAATAGGTGGAGGGGCATAGAGCGGTGGGTGGGGGGTGAAGCATAGGGTGTCTTTATATGCAGACGATCTGCTTCAGTATATCATGGACCCACTCTCCAGATAATGAAGCTTCTTAGGTGTTTTGGCTCCTTCTTGGGGTATCAGCTGAATTTGGGCGAAAGTGAATACTTTCCGGTAAATCTCCCAAGGAGGGCAACTGACCTGGGGAAGTTGCTGTTTCACATGGCCAAGACAAGCTTCCATTATCTGGGAATACTGGTGGCCCACAATTGGGCCTCACTCCACAAACTTAACTTTACTAATCTGGTGAATGGGATGAAAAGGTGTGACGTCCTCCTTCTGTCCTTGGCGGGCAGGGTGCAGAATGTGAAAATGAACATCCTCCTGAGTTTTTGTTTCAGTGTCTCCCAATCTTTCTCCCCAAATCTTTCTTTGTAGGGTCAATAAAATGGTATCTTCCTTTATTTGGGTGGGCAAGACCCCACGGATTTGTAGCACATTTCGACAGAGAGGCAGCTGGGGGGTTTGGCGCTACATAATTTGCTATTTTATTATTGGGCTGCAAATATTGAGAGGGTGCGGAAGTAGTCTCGAGATTGAGGTTCTATATGGGTGTGGATGGAGGCGCGCTGGTGTAGAGGTTTGAGCCTAAGGATCCTGGTCACTGCCCTACTTACATTTACCCTTGCAAGATTCATCACGAGCTAGCTAGTGGGAGGATTTGGAGGCAGTTGAGGCAGCATTTTGAGCTGGGCTCTATGTCAATGTTGGCCCATATTTGCAGGAAACATTGTTTTGTGCCGTTTGGCTTGGACTCGTTGTTCAAAATTTGGAGGAGGGGTGGGGTTGGAGAGGTTTGGGAACATGTTTATTGTAAGGGAGGTTCGCTGGTATGGAGGAGTTGTTGGAAAAGTTCCAGCAATCGAGAACTAATGTATTTAGGTACTTGTAGGTTTGTGACTTTTTGCGTAATGAGATTCCTTCACTTCCCTGAGTGCCTTGCCCTCACTCTTGGATAGGGTCCTGTTTATGGCCATGTTGGCTGAGGGGAAGATTTCAGATATCTATGACCGGATCCTGCGAAAGGAGCAGGCTTCGTAGGAGGAAGACCTCTTGTGTGAGTCTCAACTTGATCCAGTTCAAGGTAGTGCACAGGGCTCACTTGACCAGGGCACGGATGAGTGGTTTCTTCTTGGGGGTGAAGAACAGGTGCGATAGTTGCGCATGGGGACCTGCGAATCATACGCACATGTTTTGGTCTTGTCCGAAACTTGTAATCTTCTGGGTCTCCTTTTCCTCCATGTCGGAGATCCTGGGTATTCAACTGGAGCTGTGTCTGTTGGTGGCTATGTTTGGTGTATAGGACTCGCCGGTGCTGTAGATGGGTGTGAAGGCGGATGCCCTCAACTTTGCCTCGTTAATAGTCCAAAGGGGAGTTCAACTCGGGTGGAGGTCCCAGACACCACCCAGTACCTCGGCCTGGCTGAGTGAGTTGATGGAATTTTTATATCTTGAGAAGGTTAAGTATACTACTAGGGGGGCAGCACAGTGGCACAGTGGTTAGCACTGCAGCCTCACGGTGCCGAGGTCCCAGGTTCAATTCCGGCTCTGGGTCACTGTCCATTTGGAGTTTGCACATTCTCCCTGTTTTTGTTTGGCATTCGCCCCCACAACCCAATGATGTGCAGGGGAGGTGGATTGGCGACGCTAACATTGCCCCTTAATTGGTAAAAAATGAATTGGGTACTCTAAATTTGTTTAAAAAAAGTATACTACTGGGGGGTCGGTGAAAGGGTTTTATTTGATGTGGCAGCCTTTCATCTTTTTCAGGGAACTAGTCAGTTGTTGGGGAGGGGGAGGGGTGGGACGGTTGTTTTTTTGTTAAGTTTTGTTTGTTTCTGGGGGAGTTTGGGGTGGGTGTATTTTGCAAGAGTATTTATTATATATTATTGCTTTGTTTCACCTTGTTATAATGAAAAAAAAATCTGCATAAAAATATTTTGAAAGGAAAAGCATGCATATTATGTAAATGGAGAGATTGCAGAACTCTGCATTGAGGGGTCTGATTGAAGTGGTTCATGAATCACAAAAAGCTAGCATGCAGGTATAGAAATGATCAGGAAGGCAAATGAAATGTTGGTCTTTATTGCAAGCGGAATGGAGTGTAACAGTTCAGAAGTTTTGCGACAGTTGTGCAAAGCCTTGGTGAGCAGTGTGTATAGTTTTGGTTTCTTCCTTTAGAATGGATATAAATGCCTTCAAAACAGTTCAGATAAGGCTCATTTGACTCATACCAAGGATGAAGGGCTTACCTTCTAAAGAAAAGTTGAACAGATTCACCCTATACCCATTTAGACCATAAGATCCATTTAGAGCAGAATCAGGCCACTCAGCCCATCGAGTCTGCTCTGCCATTCAATCATGGCTGATATTTTTCTCATGCCCATTCTCCTGCCTTCTCCCCATAACCCCCGATCCCCTTATTGTTCAAAAACCTATCTGTCTCTGTCTTAAAGACACTCAGTGATTTGGCCTCCACAGCCTTCTGCGGCAAAGAGTTCCACAGATTCACCACCCTCAGGCTGAAGAAATTCCTCCTCATTTCTGTATTAAATGATCATCCCTTTTGTCTGAGATGGTGCCCTCTGGTTCTAGTTTCTCCTATAAGTGAAAACATCCTCTCCACGTCCACTCTATCTAGGCCTCGCAGTATCCTGTAAGTTTCAATAAGATCCCGCCTTATCCTTCTAAACTCCCAACGAGTACAGACCCAGAGTCCTCAACCATTCCTCATATGACAAGCTCTTCATTCCAGGGAGCATTCTTGTGAACCTCCTCGAGACCCTTTTCAAGGCCAGCACATCCTTCCTTAGATACGGGGCCTAAAACTGCTCACAATACTCCAAATGGGTTCTGACCAGAGCCTTATATAGCCTTAGAAGTACATCCCTGGTCTTGTATTCTAGCCCTCGCGCCATGAATGCTAACATTGCATTTGCCTTCTTAACTGCTGACTGAACCTGTACATTTAACCTGAAGAGAATCGTGAAGAAGGATCTCCAAGTCCCTTTGTGCTGATTTCCTAAGCATCTTCCCATTTAGAAAATAGTCTATGCCTCCATTTCTCCTTCCAAAGTGCAAAACCTCACACTTTTCCACATTGCATTCCATCTGCCACTTCATTTGCCCACTCTCCTAGCCTGTCCAAGTCCATCTGTAGCCCCCCCTGCTTCCTCAATACTACCTGCCCCTCTACAGATCTTTGTATCATCTGCAAACTTAGCAAAAGTGCCTTCAGTTCCTTCTTCCAGATCATTAATGTATATTGTGAAAAGTTGTGGTCCCAGGTACACCACTAGTCACCGGCTGCCATCCTGAAAAAGACCCCTTTATCCCCACTCTCTGCCTTCTGCCAGTCAGCCAATCCTCCATCCATGCCAGGATCTTACCCTTAACACATTGGCTCTTAACTTGTTTAAGTCTCCTATGCGGCACCTTGTTAAAGGCCTTCTGGAAATCTAAATAAAACACGTCCACTGGTTCTCCTTTGTCTAACTTCCTTGTTACTTCCTCAGAACTCTAACAGATTTGTCAGACATGGCCTCCTCTTGATGAAGCCATGCTGACTCAATCCTATTTTATCATGCACTTCCAAGTACTCCGCGATCTCTTTTTTAATAATGGACTCTAAAATCTTACCAATGACCTAAGTCAGGGTAACCAGCCTATAATTTCCCATCTTCTGCCTCCCTCCCTTTTGAAATAGAGGTGTTACATCAGCCACTTTCCAGTCCTTTGGGACCCTTCCTGCCTCCAGTGATTCCTGAAAGATCATCACCAATGCTTCCACTATCTCCTGAGCTATCTCTTTTAGAACCCTGGGGTGTAGTCCATCCGGTCCAGGTGACTTATCCACCTTCAGACCTTTTCAGTTTCCCCAGAACCTTCTCCTTAGTAATGCTCACTGCACTCACCTCTGCCCCCTGTTCTTCTGGAGCTCTGGCATCCCACATGTGTCTTCCACCGTGAAGACTGATGCAAAGTAACTATTCAGTTCGTCTACCATTTCTTTGTTTCCTATTATTACTTCTCCAGCCACATTTTCCAGTGGTCCAATGTCTATTTTTGCCCCTCTCTTACCTTTTATGTATTGAAAAAAACTCTTCCGAGAAGGGGAGGCGGAGATAGTGGTGGCACTGGACGTGGAGAAGGCCTTTGATAGGGTTGAGTGGGGGTACTTGTGGGAGGTGCTGGAAAGGTTCGGGTTTGGGGAAGGGTTTGTCAGTTGGGTGAGGCTGTTATATGAGGCCCTGATGGCGAGCATGGCCACGAAGAGGAGGAGGTCAGAGTATTTTCGGTTACACCGAGGGACGAGGCAGGGGTGTCCCTTGTCCCCCCTACTTTTTGCGCTGGCAATTGAACCCCTGGCTATGGCGCTGAGGGAGTAGAGGAACTGGAGGGGGCTGGTGCAGGGTGGGGAGGAGCACTGAGTGTCGCTCTATGCGGATGACCTATTGTTGTATGTGGCGGACCCGGTGGGGGAATGCTGGAGGTGATGAGGATTCTCCAGGAATTTGTGGACTTTTCGGGGTACAAACTCAACTTTGGGAAGAGCGAGCTGTTTGTGGTACACCCGGGGGACCAGGAGGGGGGGATTGGTAGGCTCCCATTGAAAAGGGCGGAGAGGAGCTTTAGGTACTTGGGGGTGCAGCTGGCCAGGAGCTGTGGGGCCCTGCATAAGCTTAACCTTACAAGGCTGGTGGAGCAAATGGAGGAGGAGTTTAAGAGGTGGGACATGTTGCCGCTGTCTCTGGCGGGTAGGGTGCAGTCAGTCAAGATGACGGTGCTTCCGAGATTTCTGTTCCTGTTTCAGTGCCTCCCCATCCTTATCCCGAAGGCCTTTTTCAGTAGGTTAACAGGAGCATGACAGGGTTTGTTTGGGCACATGGGACCCCGAGGATGTTCTTGGAGCGGGGCAGGGATAGGGGGGGCTGGCGCTGCCCAACCTCTGTGGGTACTATTGGGCTGCCAATGCAGCGATGGTGCGTAAGTGGGTGATGGAGGGGGAGGGGGCAGCATGGAAGAGGATGGAGATTGCGTCCTATGTGGGCACGAGCCTGGAGGCGCTGGTGACGGCGCCGCTGCTGTTCCCTCCAACGAGGTATACCACGAGCCCGGTGGTGGTGGTTATCCTCAAAATATGGGTGCAATGGAGGCGGCACAGGGAGGAGGTGGGGGCCTCTATGGGATCCCCGATACGGGGGAACCACCGGTTTGTTCTGGGGAGAATTGATGGCGGGTTCCTGAGTTGGCTCAGGGCAGGTATCAGGAGGTTGGGGGACCTGTTTATAGACGGGAAATTTGCAAGCCTGGGTGAGCTGGAGAGGAAGTTCAGGCTTCGCCCGGGGAACGCCTTTCGGTATATGCAGGTGAGGGCGTTTGTCAGGCGGCAGGTGGCGGGGTTCCCTCTGCTGCCGCCGCGTGGGGTCCAGGACAGGGTGCTCTCGGGGGTGTGGGTTGGGGAGGGGAGGATCTTGGCGGTGTACCAAGTGATGCAGGAGATGGACGAGGCCTCGGTAGAGGAGTTGAAGGGTAAATGGGAGGAGGAGCTGGGTGAGGAGATTGAGGGGACGTGGGCGGACGCCCTGGGGAGGGTGAACTCCTCCTCTTCTTATGCGAGGCTTTGCCTCATACAGTTTAAGGTGCTGCATAGGGCTCACATGACCGGGACAAGGATGAGCCGGTTCTTTGGGAGCGAGGACAGGTGTATTAGGTGCTCTCGGAGCCCAGCAAACCATACCCATATGTTCTGGGCACGTCCAGCATTGGGGTAATTTTGGAAGGCCGTGGCAGGGACGTTGTTGAGGGTGGTAGGATCCAGGGTCAATCCGGGCTGGGGGCTCGCAGTATTTGGGGTTGCGGAGGAGCAGGTAGTGCAGGAGGCGAAAGAGGCCGGTGTTCTGGCCTTTGCGTCCCTGGTAGCCCGGCGGAGTATTCTTCTTCAGTGGAAGGACGCGAGGCCCCCAAGCGTGGAGGCCTGGGTCAACGACATGGCGGGGTTTCTCAAGCTAGAGAAGGTGAAATTTGCCCTAAGGGGATTAGTGCAGGGGTTTTTCCGGAGGTGGCAGCCATTCCTGGACTTCCTGGCAGAACGATAGAAACAGGCCAGCAGCAGCAGCAACCCGGGGGGGAGGGGGATGTTTTGTTGTTTTGTACTAAAGGGACGGGCATAGTTGTTCTGTGCCAATGTCGGGCATTAATTCATTTCCTCTTCTGTGTATACGCGGGGGGGGGTTCTGTCCTGTCTATTAAAGGGACGGGCAGATGTTTTGCAGGAATGATGGGTGTTAGTTTATCTCTTACGCCGTGTATGCTGGGAGGGGGGGGTACTGTTCTTTGTAAAAAAAAAAAAATTCTGTCTTTTTGTTGTTATTATGCAAAAAATTTGAATAAAAATTATTTAAAAAAAAAAGAAAAAAACTCTTCCGATCTACCTTTATATTACTAGCTAGCCTGCACTCATACTTCATCTTCTCCCCCATTTTGCATTTTAGTTGTCCTCTGCTTGCTTTTTAAAAATTAATTTAGAGTACCCAATTATTATATATATTTTTCCAATTAAGGGGCAATTTAGCATGGTCAATCCACCTAAACCACACATTGTTTTGGGTTGTGGGGGTGAAACCCACGCAGACATGGGGAGAATGTGCAAACTCCACACGGACAGTGACCCAAGGCCGGGATTCGAACCCGGGTCCCCAGCGCCGCAGTCCCAGTGCTATCCATTGCACCACCGTGCTGCCCCTCTACTCACTTTTAAAGGCTTCCGAATCCTCTGGCCTCTCACTAATCCTCGCCACTTTGTATGCTTTTTCTTTAGCTTTAATGCTGTCCTTGACTTCCCTCGTCAGCCATGGATGCCTTGTTCTCGCCTTAGCATGTTTCCTCCTCCTTGGGATGAATTTCTGTTGTGCCTCCCGAATAACCCCCAAAAATTCCTGCCATTGCTGTTCCACTGTCTTCCCTTCTAGGCTCCTTTCGCAATCAACTCTGGCCAGCTCCTCCCTCATGTCTTTGTAGTTCTCATTATTTAATTGTAATACCGTTACATCTGATTCCAACTTCTCCCTCTCAAACTGCAGGGTAAATCCTATCATATTGTGGTCACTGCTCCCTAAGGGTTCCTTCACCTTAAGTTGCCTAATCAAGTCTGCCTCATTACACATCACCAAATCCAGATTTGCCTGTTCCCTCGTAGGCTCTGTCACAAGCTGTTCCAAAAAAAAAATCTGTTAGACATTCCACAAATTGCTTTTCTTGGGATCTACTACCAACCTGATTTTCCCAGTCTACCTGCATATTGAAGTCCCCCATGACTAGAACATAAGAACTAGGAGCAGGAGTAGGCCATCTGGCCCCTCGAGCCTGCTCCACCATTCAATGAGATCATGGCTGTTCTTTTGTGGAATCAGCTCCACTTTCCGGCCCGAACACCATAACCCTTAATCCCTTTATTCTTCAAAAAACTATCTTTATCTTAAAAACATTTAATGAAGGAGCCTCTACTACTTCACTGGGCAAGGAATCCATAGATTCACAACCCTTTGGGTGAAGAAGTTCCTCCTAAACTCAGTCCTAAATCTACTTCCCCTTACTTTGAGGCTATGCCCCTAGTTCTGCTTTCACCCACCAGTGGAAACAACCTGCCCGCATCTATGCTATCTATTCCCTTCATAATTTTATATGTTTCTATAAGATCCCCCCTCATCCTTCAAAATTCCAACGAGTAAAGTCCCAGTCTACTCAACCTCTCCTCGTAATCCAACCCCTTCAGCTCTGGGATTAACCTAGTGAATCTCCTCTGCACACCTTCCAATGCCAGTACGTCCTTTCTCAAGTAAGGAGACCAAAACTGAACACAATACTCCAGATGTGGCCTCACTAACACCTTATACAATTGCAGCATAACTTCCCTAGTCTTAAACTCCATCCCTCTAGCAATGAAGGACAAAATTCCATTCGCTTCTTAATCACCTGTTGCACCTGTAAACCAACTTTTTGCGACTCATGCACTAGCACACCCAGGTGTCTCTGCACAGCAGCATGCTTTAATATTTTATCATTTAAATAATAATCCCGTTTGCTGTTATTCCTACCAAAATGGATAACCTCACATTTGCCAACATTGTATTCCATCTGCCAGACCCTAGCCCATTCACTTAACCTATCCAAATCCCTCTGCAGACTTCCAGTATCCTCTGCACTTTTCGCTTTACCACTCATCTTACTGTCATCTGCAAACTTGGACACATTGCCCTTGATCCCCAACTCCAAATCATCTATGCAATATTGTAATATTGCTTTTTTTACATGCCTTTTCTATCTCCTGATTTATTTTCTGCCCCACATCCTGACTACTGCTGGGGGGCCTGTACATAACTCCCATCAGGGTTTTTTTAACCTTTACGATTCCTCAACTCTACCCACAGAGATTCTCTGCCTTCTGATCCTATATCGCTCCTTGCTTTCGATTTAACTTCATTCCTTACTAACAATGCAACCCCGCCTCTTTTGCCCATCTGCCTGTCCTTTCAATAGGACACATATCCTTGGATATTTAGATCCCAGCCCTGAACCCCTTACAGCCACATCTCTGTGATGCCCACAATATCGTACCGGCCAATTCAATGAGCGCAATAAGCTCATTTACCTTGTTCCGTGTACTGTGCGCATTTAGGTACAACACCCTCAATCCTGCATTGACCACCTCCCTTCTCACACTTGTCACCTTTTTTGCTCTGCCTGACGATGATGTTGTTCTTTTATTTTGGTTCTCTATTTCCCCTTCAGTTATCACAACTTCTAAGCTCACACCCCCCTGCCGTACTAGTTTAAATCCTCCCGAGTGAATCTAGCAAACCTCCCAGCCAGGATATCAGTGCCCCTCCAGTTTAGATGCAACCTGTCCTTCTTGTACAGGTCCCACCTGCCCCGAAAGAGATCCCAATGGTCCAAAAATCTGAAACCCTCCCTCCTCCACCACCAGCTTAGCCAGGTGTTTAGCTGCACTATCCTCCTATTCTTTTTTTTTTAATTTAAAAAATAAATAAATTTAGCGTATCCAATTTTTTTTTTCCAATTAAGGGGCAATTCAGCGTAGTCAATCCACCTAACCTGCACATCTTTGGGTTGTGGGGGTGAAACCCACGCAGGCACGGGGAGAACGTGCAAACTCCACACGGACAGTGACCCAGGGTCGGGATTCGAACCCGGGTCCTCAGCGCCGTATGCAGCAACGCTAACCACTGTGCCACCGTGCTGCCCATCTATCCTCCTATTTCTAGTCTCACTGGCACAGGGCACAGGGAGGTATCCTGAAATTTCAACCCTCGAGGCCCTGCTTTTTAGCTTATTGCCTGACTCCCTGAACTCATTCTGCAGGACCTCATCACTCCTCCTGCCTATGTCGTTAGTACCTATGTGTACTACGACCTCTGGCTGTTCTCCCTCCCCCTTCAGGATGTCTTGTGTTCATTCAGAGACATCCTTGACCCTAGCACCAGGGAGGCAACATACCATCCTGGAGTCTCTTTCACATCCACAGAAGCCCCTATCTGCGCCCCTTACTATAGAGTACCCTATAACTATCGCTCTCCTGCGCTTTGCCCTCCTATGCTGTGCAAGAGCCAGTTGTGGTGCCACTCTTTTGGCTGCTGTTGTTGGAGTTTAGAAGAATGAAACATATCCTGAGAGAACGTGACAGGGTGAATATGGGGAGAATGTTTCCTCTTGTGGAGAATAGAACCAGGAGAGACAGTTTAAAAATAAGAGGCCGCCCTTTTAAGATGGAAATGAGGCAAATTTGTTTTCTCTCAGAGGGACATTAGTCTGTGGAATTAGATCCCCAGAAAGCAGTGGAGGTTGGGTCAAGAAGCAGTTGGGGGTGGGTCAAAGAAGGTTGCAGAGAGCTAGAGCGTGTAGGATGTTAACAAGGTAAATGAAAGGAAGGCGTAAAATAGATGCTTGTGAGATTCAGCAGGTTAAGCTGCAAGAGGAGAGAAACCATTGAAGATGCACTGGCTATGTTCATGTGGATAGCAGTCGAGGTCAGTCCAAGAACTGGATGATGGAGGAGAAGCTGCATGGTCAAGTGCTGAACACTGAAGGGTTGTGGAGGGATAGTCCACAATAGTCACAAATCATAAAGAAAGTAATTTGTGACTGATTAAGGATGTTTTGATGTTGTCAAAAAGGTAGAAACCATACAGGAAGGATCTGAAGAGGAGATTTCAGGTGAGATGGGATTAAATTTTGAGACAGCAGGATACCTGCCACAGCGAAATCTGTGCAAATGGACACTCTCAAAAAAGAAATACACGCAGCCCTTTTACAACTTAAAACAAAGAATCCACCTATTGCAAAGCTGCTGTATTCAGAACTTTCACTGAGTTGGGTTCCCAGGCACTTCTCCTCACAGCTTGCTACCCTTCTGTAACCAAATTCTACAAGGTCAGGATATGTCGGTCAGTGCAAGGTGACTGTTTTGATGTAATGGGGAGCTCTTTATCCAGCATACATTATGCCAAAGAAACAACGCTATCCCTGGGATAGAATGTTTCCGTAGCTCAATCCAAGGAAGAGGGTTTTATCTACTGCAATGGATGCCCGTTAAAGAACCTTCTATTCTACTTCTTTTTATAGTTCATACAAAAACCATTTTGAAAATAAGATCACTTGCAAAAAAAGGGATATCTGATGCCTATGGCACCTGCAATTTACAGGTTTCACTATTGTATTCTTTAAGATCAATGTAATAGTCAGTTCACTAGTTGAGGAACACAGGGACAGGAATAAGTAATCTCCCTCTCCTGCCTCAGAGCCTCTTCTGCCATTCAATGAGAGCATGGCTGATCTATGACCTAACACCATATACCCACCTTTGCCCATATCCCTTAATACTTTTGGTTAATGAAATTCTGTTAATCTCAGATTAAAATTACAACTGACCTAGTAGCAACTGCTGTTTGCGGAAGAGTCCCAAACATTCATAATGCTTCTTGCTGTTGATAAATGAAATACAGAATTAATTAAATTGATCCTCTTAGAGATTGTGTGCACTAAGCTTCCGCAGTCCAGAGAGAAAATAATTTTGGTAAAATTCCAGGTTTTTAAAAGCTACAGTTTATTTTTAAAAGGCATTTGGCACTATATACTTTTGCTCTGAATACAGCTGACCATCTTTAAACCATATTTTCTTTTTTTAAGAACCATATACAAAGTCTGAGGCAGCCAAAGTATGAATACAACAAAGAGAAAATAAATCCAGTTTTTTTTTTTTAAAAGCTTTTTTTTTACAGTTCCATCAGCTTCAAACAAAAAATGATTTTGCCCCACCTTCAAAAATGGGAGGCATTAAAATAGATGTGATCTGTATCATAAGTCACATTGTGATGCATCACAACAAAAAAACTAGTAAAAATTACAATCAGGTTTGGTCTATGTACAAATCATACAGTTTAAAAACAGTCTTAAAATAATTTCCTGCTCCCCCTTCCCAAGTGAGTAGGGTTCAGTAACTGTGTATCATGGTGTGGATTTCTTTATAAGTCACTTCTTTTGTTGAATGTAATTCATCCGTATTCTTCCTTGCTGCATGATTGGAAAGTGCTGGTTACTGTGGATTGTAGGACCTGCCAAAATAGCAACATTTACAGGTTTTACTGATGCACCAATTTTAGATCTACATTGTGAGAATGTAAACATTGTATTCCTGTTGTTTGCGAGCAAATTGAAAAATTCAAACTTCAATTGCAATAGTATGTTTAAAAAAATCTTTGCTCATGTGTGAATGGGACAAAAGTCAATTGTTCCAGATGTAGGCAACTTGCTTTGCATAAATGAAAGCAGTTTTCTAGAACTCACCATTATTAGGATGAGAAATTCAGTTTGCTGGTTGTAAAGTTAGGTGCCATCTTCGCCTACTGGTCTGTATGGCTCAGTTAAGTAATGCTTTTGCCAAATGAACCAGCAGCAAGATCTAGTTCATTCAATCTATAAAATACTACAGATTTTGTGTGGTTTGATCCTGCCATGCCCTGACCTCTCGAATCTGCTTGGTGTTGATCTGGTTATTATTAAGCTTCGTCATCACAATTTATCAGTGCATTTGCAGTATTCTGCATTATATCACAGAAAGGCCAAATTAATTGGATGAGAAGAAAGAGAACAGAACCAATGCATTTAAGGATCATCATCCATTTACTTGTAGGTACAATTTCTACAATTCATAAAATCCTGGATCACAGAACTGATGCTTGTGATTTAACATGAAAAACTCTTGGCTTCCAATGGCCTGTCATTAATTGGGTGGAATGTTCATGAAGTGCACTAAATGTAGGGTATACCTTTTGTTTTCAAAACCATTTACAACAATTCCCCAGGGGATATATAAAGTGAGAAGTAATACTCCTGTATTTACCTGCCATATCACTTTGCAATAGTTAAACCTGATCAGAATGGCTTGCTGTTATTGGTACCTTGAGAATAGTAGGATTTGTTCTGCTGAGGATAGTTCGTATTTCCCTGCTGAATGAAGTTCTGAGGCATTCTGTAAGGCCACGGTGCTTGAAAATGAGGAAGAGGATGATGCTCCCAAGGTATGTGTGGAGGATTTAGTTTTGCAAATTGTCCCTGAAACCTTTGATCTATGTTTCCATAGAGGGAAAAAAGTCAAATGTTTGTTGTAAGACATAATTGCTTAAAATTAACATTAAGAAGCCTATAACATGTATCCTTTTGTCCCATTTGCAAACTGGGTGGCATGCAATTCTTCCTTAGTATTATTTCCCTCTCTAATAACATATTTAACTTTGTAGCAGGGTAGCTTGTTAACACGTTTTGTTGCAAGATGTACTACTTTACATCACCAACAAAGTTAAAAACAACACTGTCAGAAGTTCGTGCAAAATATTAATACAAAACTAAATAGGTATTAGAGGAAAAAAAGACTGCAGGCGGTTTAATGAGAATTTATTGCTATCAGTAATAATAAACAATTTTATTGAGGTAGTTTTTGGCTTTATAAACAGTTACAGACATCATCAGAAAGGAAGCAAAAAAGGCAAAAATGTGCAAACATCCACGTACTTTCAATACTTCCATCGTAACATATTGCACAAGCCCGCTCCCCTCCCATGCTATCAGTAATAATGAGATAAGGAGTTTTACTCTTAGGATCCCTAAGACATAATGAATTCAAAAAACAAAATACAAAGAGCAGGAAGTTGGTCACTATCTTTTTCACTGATGTAAATTTGAAATTTTTTTTTTTGAGAGGATCCAATTATATTTTTTCCAATTAAGGGGCAATTAAGCATGGCCAATCCACCTACCCTGCACATCTTTTGGGCTGTGGGTGTGAGAGCCATGCAGACACGGGGAGAATGTGCAAACTCTACACGGACAGTGACCCAGGGCCGGGATCGAACCTGGGATCTCGGGAGATGTGAGGCAGCAGTGCTAACCACTACGCCACTGTGCCGCCCTTCACTGATGTAATTTTTATGCAATGAATATTGATGTAGCAAACTATATATATGTGTGTGTAATTTATACTGTAATTTTATAATCTGAGTTGTAATAATTTCCAAAATAGGGGCTGGTTTAGCACACTGAGCTAAATCGCTGGCTTTTAAAGCAGACCAAGGCAGGCCAGCAGCATGGTTCAATTCCCGTACCAGCCTCCCTGAACAGGCGCCGGAATGTGGCGACTAGGGGCTTTTCAGAGTAACTTCATTTGAATCCTACTTGTGACAATAAGTGATTTTCATTTCATTTCATTTTTATACAGGAAATATTTTGCTGCATTCCTGGCTCTCTACTGTTTTATTTAAATAATCCTTATTGCCACAAGTAGGGTTACATTAACATTGTAATGTGGTTGCTGTGAAAAGCCCCTAGTTGCCACATGCTGCTGCCTGTTCGGGCACACAGAGGGAGAATTCAGAATGTCCAAATTACCTAACAGCACGTCTTTTGGGGCTTGTAGGAGGAAACCGGAGCACCCGGAGGGAACCCACACAGACACAGGGAGAACGTGCAGATGCTACACAGACAGTGACCCAAGCAGGGAATTGAACCTGGGGCCCTAGAGCTGTGAAGCAACAGTGCTAGCCACTGTGCTACTGTACCACGCACTTCCGTATGAGATGAAATCACAACTTCTCCTAAAAGCATAATTAATTCATTTGTTTCCCTTTTCTTTAGATCTTGTTGATTCTGCGGGCACTTGTAACTTCACAGTGATCATTCTTCAAATGTCACTATGTCAGGTAGACAACATCAACAAGACATTTTCACCTGACACCTGGTGCAGAAAGGGCAAAGAGCCAGCCAGCTTCTGAGAGTAACTGTAGCGATTAACAACTGCTCCAAGCAAAACTAGCCAATTCAGCACAATGAACATCTTCTGGAGTTTACCATTGGGGAAGTGCCACATCATAAGCTACATCTTTAAGCTAATTTATAATTTCATTGTAATTTGTCGCCTAGCCATAAAGGGAATGCATTTTTGCTCGATAACATCTTACATTAAAAATATAAAAATATTAGCACACATACTATAAAATTGTTGAAAGTATAAAACTATACTTAAGCATGTCTATTAAAGTGCATATAAGAATAATAGCTACATTTTAATATAATGAGAAAAATAAATATACCTGAAGCTCCCAGAGTGCCATTTCCCACTAGTGTGCTGCGAGTCATGTGATTATGCCATTGTCCATCGTGAGGAGTGTTGGAGATACCCATGGGCCTGGCAGCAGGCTGAGCAAAGATGATGCTAGGATCATTGAGATTCATATTGTTGGGATTAGCTGTGTTGCTGCTAGACCGCATTGGAAAAGGAATGTTGGGATGGTTGCCAGATGCAGTGTGAAGGACAGCAGGCCAAGAGTTAGTGGGTATTTGCACCTGGTGCTGTGGTTGGTGTGACTGTAGTAAACCCATGTTGTGCAGATTGGAAAACTGACCTGGGTGAGGCTGAGGATATGGAAACAAGGGCAATTGAACCTGATGAGTTGGCTGAGTAAGTGTCTGTGCAAGCTTATTTTGAGAAGAAGTTTGGGTCTGTGGATGGGAAACAGAAGCTGTTTGAGATGAATGCTGATGCACTGTTTGAGGAGAATAAGGAGGCGTCTGATGTGGTTCTGACTGAAAATTAGAAACAAAAAAGCAATGAGACAGACTATTGCTGCAGTTAATGGATTTCCAATTTCTAGCATTCTTTCACCAAACCATGTTTTAAGAAGGGAGGAAATAACTACCTGTAACAAAATATTGTGTGTGGAAAGGGTGGGGAAAGCGATAATAGTTCTAAAAGGAATTATCTGATATACCATTTTCAAATAAATATGTTAATACAACTGTTTGGCTATTCCTACATATCAGTGATATTATTCATCACTATGTAATATTGATAAACTCAACTCAGTTACAACCAGGGGTTTGTCCAGGGGGTGAAACTCTAAAAAAATGTTTTTGAGAGAAAACTACAAATGGTAATTTCAGTGTAGAATCTTCTATGCTGGAGAAAACTCTGCAACTGTAGTACTTCATGAAAGAACCAGAAACAAATTACTCACGCATTCAGAGGGCTGCCTGGTACGTTGTGGGAAATCCTGATGATGCCCTGAATGTGCTGCTGATGGCTGAGAAGTTGCAACTGTCTGTATATTGGTGATATTTCGTGTAGCCTGAGGAACTTTAAGACAAAGTGTACAACCTTTGTTGGATACCAAACATGACGGTTAAAAATTATTATTTAAGTATAAATAATATTCTTACTACTGAACTCATGTGCAGTTTTAATTACTTAATGCTTCTTTACTTTTCTAATTGCTTCTTTATTTTCTACTAAAGTCTTGCCTTCCTCCAATTGAAACAACTAAAATTGTGGAGCACTAAAACAAGCCAGAAGAGCCGCTTAGCTTGGGATAAAGGGAGAGACGCATATAATTTACAGTACAGAAGGAGGTCATTCGGCCCATTAAGTCTGCAGGGCCCCTGGAAAGAGCACCCTACTTAAGCCCACAATTCCATCCTATCCCCCTAACTCCACCTACCTTTTTGGACACTAAGGGCAATTTTAGCATGGCCAATCCACCTAACCTGCACATCTTTGGACTGTGGGAGGAAACCCATGCAGACACGGGGAGAACGTGCAGACTCCGCACAGACAGTGGCCCAAGCCGGGAATCGAACCTGGAACCCCTGGATCTGTGAAGCAACAGTGCTAACCACTGTGCTACCGTGCTTCCCTAGAGTCTCTGGAAAACTAAAATCTCATTGTACAAGACAGTTTTAAAATTGCAATTTATTAGACTGAGAAAAGAAGAGAACAGGAATAAACCCTCAGGAACGAAGCATCATTTTGGATTGATTCTGGGAAAATTGAATGTCTATGTAAAGGACAGTGTACAATACACCGGTGAATGTGTTTTTTCAGTTGGGCTAAAAATATGAGTGGCGAGGGTGGTATTCCGATCTGCAGTTTGAAGAATAAGTTGCTTACAAAAATAGTGTTTACTCTAGTGTTCGAGTCATTTATTATAGTAGAAGCTTTAAAACATGATGTCTTAATGTGTCATTTTGATGTGCCACTCTTTCAGCTATTAACTGGAAGTTCAAATGTATTTTTAAAAGTTATCAATTTCTATGGGGATCGTAACAAGGGTTGTTAGAGATGGGCTCATAGTTGGAGAAGACAGGAATCCAGAATAGGCTTTTTAAAGAGGGGGTGATGCCTGCTGTTTCGGTGATGCCAAAAAATTGACCATGATCACATCCTTGGGATAAGGACAAATAAAGAGCATCAATTCCTGTGCAATAGACTTCCAGAATTTCCTAAACTCCTCAGCCTCACTAATGACCCCCACATTTAATAACCTGTTGTTTCAGTCATGCTTTGGGCCATATCCCCTAACTATTCCCCACTGCTTTCTGCCCAGCTTCTATGTAGCGACTGGAGGTTCTATGGCACCAATTATATACATTGACTTTTTAAAAATAAATTTAGAGTACCCAATTCATTTTTTTCCAATTAAGGGGCAATTTAGTGTGGCCAATCCATCTACCTTCCACATCTTTTGGTTGTGGGTGTGAAAGCCCCACAAACACGGGGAGAATGTGCAAACTGCACACGGACAGTGACCCAGAGCCTGGATCGAACCTGGGAGCCTGGAAGCTCAGCGCCATGAGGCAGCAGTGCTAACCACTGCATCATCGTGCTGCCCCATACATTGGCTTTTTAAAGAATTTCATAGAAGTGCGAAAACATCCTGGGATAACTCACTCCAATTTTCTGTCTCATTTGGAAAGGAACAATGGCCTTTAATCTTCCTTGTAGAGTTGCCGGTCCTCTGATTGTCCAGAACACTACCAAGATTGGGCATTCAAACAGCACAAACGTTCTTAATTCTTCCTTGCATCAATGCATAGCATTACCGAAAAACTGGGTTACAAAATACTTTTTCTTGAAGATTTTGAGGGACTAGAAATGGATCTAATTTAGCATGCACAAAAATGTCACAAGGTAACATATAGGTACTTCTCTTTCCACTAAACAATTAGTTTATTTACCAGACACAACATTGTTCCTTGGTCGGGTTGTTCTGAATTCTGGACAGTCTCTTCTCATATGACCAGTGTCACCACAGATAAAGCATCGTTTTTCTCTTAGTTCTTTTTCTTCTTCCTTTGAATCCTTCTCTTCATCTTTTTCATTTTCTTTCTTCTTCATTCTTAACACAATATATATGTAGTCAATATTTGCAATCCGTTAATTTTAAAATTATAGCAAGCAAGGATGAATTAGGGTTGTCACCTGACCCAGTTTTGACTGATTTTATTAACAGGTTTTTAAAATTTGAAATATTAACAGAGCATCAAAAGGTATAATTTTTTCATCCAGTATTGCAGGGTTTACAAAAAAAATAACAAAACTAATTGATTCAAAACATTTTAAAGACCAAAAAGCAGAAATAAGTTATCATCATCGGGGAAGATGAGTGGGAAAAGGAAGAAAGAGAGGAAGACAGGATTGGATTGGATTTTGTTTATTGTCACGTGTACCGAGGTACAGTGAAAATATTTTTCTGCAAGCAGCTCAACAGATCATTAAGTACATGAAAAGAAAAGAAAAGAAAAGAAAATACATATACATAATAGGGCAACACAAGGTACACAATGTAACTACATAAACACCGGCATCGGGTGAAGCATACAGTGATTTAGTGTTAATGAGGTCAGTCCATAAGAGGGTCGTTTAGGAGTCTGGTAACAGTGAGGAAGAAGCTGTTTTTGAGTCTATTTGTGCATGGTCTCAGACTTTTGTATCTCCTGCCCGATGGAAGAAGGAAGTGAGTAAGGGAGGGGTCTTTGATTATGCTGCCAGCTTTCCGCAGGCAGTGGGAGGTGTAGATGGAGTCAATGGATGGGAGGTAGGTTCATGTGATGGACTGGGCTGTGTTCACGACTTTCTGAAGTTTCTTTCAGAGAGAGTAAAACAAAAAGCATTTTAAAGAGCGAGCTCGAAGCATGCTGCTGGTCCTGCACATCCCTGACTACTATCTGCTTTTCAATATGGCAAAAATTAGGAATCCAAACTCCATTAAAAAGGGCATTTCTATGATCAAATAATCTCATTGAAAACTTTTTCAACAGTGTCAACTTGGCTCAATCGTATAAATCTCGCCTGAGTCAAAAAGTATGGGTTCAAATTCCACTCCAGGGTTAGAACACATAATTTTGACACTTCACTGTTTTATTAAGGGAACATGACATATCAGAGAAGCTATGTTTTGGTGAAATCCCATCAGTCTGTCATAAGGAATCTTATGCCCGAAGAGCAGTAGTATCCTGGTCAATTTCCATCATTCAGGCAACATGGTCATGTCCTCTCTCAGCTTCTTCCTGCTTGCTATCTTTATTAATCTCATTTTCTGTTTGTGTTAACTTGCTGCTATGTGCTTCAAAACTAATTAATGGTTTGGGAATTGAGTCAGGATTGCCTGAGGACATGAAAGGAAGTGTACAAATGCAAACTGTTACTTACCTCCTCCTCTTTGGGCAGTCTTTCATGTAATGTCCAATTTTCCCACAGATGCGACAGCATCTATCATTTGGTGCCAGCTCCCCATCAGTTAGGATTTTTGAATCAAAAAAGTAATCCTAAAAAAAGTTATTTCCACAATTTCAATTGTGTTGACCATATGATCATGGATATAAATTCAACATCTGGGGGAACTAAATTTGCCCACTGAATGACTGACACGAAGATCTAGAGGGACAGAAACAGTTTGAAACAAGTTTATTTATCTTAAATTGAAAAAAAAATGAGATGTCCAAGTTATATTTCCTTCAGTTCAGTTTTGTCTTCATGTCTAATTTTCATTTGCTTTATCTCATTTACTTTCTTCATTCTAATTTTTTTTGTTTTCTACTCATTCTTAGATTCAGTTTACCAAATCACATTTTGGCATCTCTCCTACTCTTTTGCCACCATTTCCTCAGAGAATATAAACTCTCACTTCTGCTGTAATTAGTCTATCTCAATCCTATCCCACAATATTGTCCTTTTTCTTCTCCTTCGCCAAGAGACTTCAATCTCCATCTCAACTCCTTTGAGCTCTCTCCACATGATTTGCCCTCCTGTCCTCCCCAAACATCTCCCTCCAAACAAACTCTCCTATTTATGTTGATGGCCATTCCCACTTATATAGATCTCAGGATCCTTGCTGAAATTGCCAACTCAGGGACGTGTGGCGCAGTGATTAGCACTGGGGCTGCGGCGCTGAGGACCCGGGTTCGAATCCCGGTCCTGGGTCACTATCCGCGTGGAGTTTGCACATTCTCCCCATGTCTGCGTGGGTTTCACCCCCACAACCCAAAAGATGTGCTGGTTAGGTGGATTGGCCTTGCTAAATTGTCCCTTAATTGAAAAAGAAAAATAATTGGCTACTCTAAGTTTATTTTTTAAAAAACTTAGGGACATATAACTACTGAGAAAAATAGGTTGACGTGGGCAACAAAAACATAGTCATCATCACATCTAAAAATGGGGTGAGCTTTATTTGTAAGAATTTAGCACATCATGAACAGGGTAACATGATGACCCCATGGCATCATCAATTCAGTTTTCTTTCACTGGGTAAAACCTATACAGACATCACATACAATATAACTTCAAACAAGGTTACTGGCCGGAATTCTCCGGTTGTTGCAATTCACTTTTCCCACCAGCAGTACATTCCACCAGAAGGTTTCGCACCGTCTGGGGTGGTTTCAAATAGGAAATCCCATTGACAAGCGGCGGGAGGATAGAATCCCCCGCGGGCAAACAGCACGCGGCTGCGAAACATGCAGGTGGGGGACTCCGAAGAATCCCGCCCACTATTTACAACAGTTGTATTTAACATTAATAATAATAATTAATGACACTGAATTTACTGCACAGAAATGGACCATCCAGCCTAACCCATCTATGCCAGTTTTAAGGCTGCACATGAGCTTCTTCCGGTCTTACTTCATTGAACCCTATCTGCATAGCCTTATATTCCTTTCTCCTTCATGTTCTTAGCCAGCTTCTGTTAAATACATCAATGGTATTTGCCTTACCTACTCCTTTTAGTAGCAAGTTCCTTATGCTAACCAAAGAGTATCTCCCGAGTTCTTTGTTGGATTTGTTAGTAACTAACTTATAGGAGAGATCTAGCGGTCCTGTTCACTGTGGGCGCAAATCCCATTATGGCTGCTGAATTTTACGAAAGGGCCAAAATGGGATTTGCGCCGACGTGATCTCAGTTTGAGATAATCTCTGCCCCTCGCCGATAACATCATCAGGTTCACACCCAGAAAGGGCAAGAACCTGATCGATTAATTTGAATAAATTTAAATGTACTTAAAGGGCTTTACACCCTAGCGTCCACGCATGATGGATTCCACACTCTGGCGGCATGATGTCATGCTGGCACGAATCACTACTGATTTTCAAAAGCAAGAACCAGTTATGGTGATCATAACAGGGGTGTGAAGATGCCTCGAGGCCCTGGAGGTTGAGGGCAAAGTCTGGGCATTGTCCCCGGCAGTGTCAGAGGATACTGGCAAGTGGGTGCTGAAGTGGGAAGGACCAAGTGGGCACTACCGGGGGGGTTAACGTTCCTCTATTGAGGGGGGGGGGCTCTTACATGTGGTGGCCGGTGGGTGGGGTAAGAAAAAGGATAGCCCCGATGACAGTGCAGGGGGAGAAAGAGAGTCCCCTGATACTTGTGGTTGGGGGGGTGGGGTCACCCTGAAGCTTGTGGTGGTGGTCCTTCGTGACCGTGGAGGGGGGGGGGTGGTTAGGGGAACTTATTTTCAATGTTGATCGGGATGGCATCTCTGTGGAGCTGGCCTTGCCAACTTTATCAGGCCCCACCAGAGTAATGGTGTAAACTAAGTGTCAGAATATCTGGTCTGAAAACTCAGCTATGTTTCTGGAGAGAAACACACCAGTTTTCAATCAGAGCCTGACACTCTGATAAATTTTGGGAAAATCCTGTCCTATATTTATGGCCCCAATTTTTGAACATCCCCACAAGCATAAGCCTTTTCCCTATGTCTACCATATCAAACTTTTTCATAATTTTAAGACCCCTTTTCTATCTTCTTTCATGAATTCATCAGACAAAGATGGTGGGAAATAATTACACTTAACTTTACATTAATTTGTCATATAATAAAATGTGCTACTGTAGCATTGTGAGGTGACACTACTTGGGTTTCAATTGGAAAAGGATGCTAGGAATGACAACAGAAGTGTCATTTAGTCAATAAGAAAGAAGATAAGAGTAAAATTGTTGTAATTACATACTGTTTCCATGCCAGGATGTGGATATACAGGTGTACCAAATAATTTGCGTCCATTAATAAAAGCTTTCATTATAAAGTTGGTCACTGCAAAGACAAAAAACATTGGTATCGTAGTTAAGTTCATGCACTTTGAAGCAAAAAAATACTTGTGAACAGCCGAAAAAAAAGAGGACTTACTTTTTCTTGAAACTCCAGCACCAAGATTGTGATTCAAATCAAAAGGATCTGGAAAACAAGTTCTGGCATCACTGCATCTTGTTTAAGATGGTATTAGCTCCTTACATTAATTTATTCTATCACAGAATTATTCAAAATTTATGCTACCCATGATGAGATTAGACTTGAATTTCAAGATCTCAGAATATTCGAATAATTTTGTACCATTTTTATCTATTTCACCCTTCTGCACCACTTTCAGATAGTGATGCACCAATATGAAATTCCATTCATGATCAGTGGACAAAGCAACATAAAAAATACTTGGGTTATTTTAGTTATAAACAACAATAATGACAAGAAAATCCAGCAGAAAATACCTCCTGCTCATTAAACATATTGTAAGGGCAAAAATGAGAAGTTTACACTTTGGGAAACTGAAATGTGCGACAAAGCATACGTAGTGTCATTACATATGCTCATCAAAAAGATCAATTAAGAGGTGATAGTGATAGCAAATGCTTTATTCCAGACAGTTTCCAAAATTGTCCATATGGACTTCAGAAACAGTGATCAGAAGCTAAGCCCTTTTACAAGGAACGGGAAAACTGGGAGGCAAGACTTCAGGAAATTTTCATGTTCCTATGACTGCCTAATGAGCAGCAGTGGTAGAACCTTGAAACAGGCAAAATTCTATCCTTGTGGGCAATATATGGTTTGTGAGGTTTGATAATGGGGAAAGAAAGCTTTGGTTGAAAGGAGAAGAAAATTATCTTGAGTGCCTACTGTAAATTGGCCACGTATCAAGCCAAATTGATCTTGGCTTTTCTCACTCCTAGCAAAAAGCAAGGCAAAAAAATACACTTAAAAAACTACCGCAAACTCCAAACGTCCATGTCATACAGTATATTAAAAGATTTATCAGTTTCAGATGGTTACAAAAACAACTTGTATTTACAAAGTACCTTTAACATAGTAAAACTTCTCAAGGGACTTATGACAAGTTTTTTCAAACATAATTTGACACCAGCCCATAGAAGGACAAATTAGGATGGGGATGACCACAAAGTGTCAAAGAGGTAGTTTTTTAGGAATGTCCTAAAGGAGGAAGAAGATGAAGAGGTTTAGGGAGGGAATTCTAGAGTTAGAGCCTTGTCAGCTGACATGTCTGCCACTTTCATGGAGTGGTTAAATGAGGGATGTGCAACAATTCAGAACTGGAAGAATTGTAGGGCTGGAGGAAGTTGGAGTTATGGGAAAGGCAAGTCCATGGAGGGATTTGAAAACAAAAGACTGAATTTTATTGGCCAACCGGGTGACAAGAATGGAGGTTTGTGGGGTGGTAGGGAAGTTTAGAGGGCGGCAGTAAAATTGCAGAGAACCAGGTCAAGGTAACTTCCCATCAAAGTCCTGCCAACAGGGAGGTTTCAGTCAATTTCATAGAAGCATGAGGGACCTTATCATAGAATTTACAGAATCATAGAATTTACAGTGCAGAAGGAGGCCATTCGCCCCACGTGTCTGCACCGGCCCTTGGAAAGAGCACCCTACCCAAGCCCACACCTCCACCCTATCCCCGTAACCCAACCTAACCTTTACTAAGAGCAATTTAGCATGGCCAATCCGCCAAACCTGCATATCATTGGACTGTGGGAGGAAACTGGAGCACCTGGAGGAAACTCCACACAGACAATGACCCAAGTCGGAAATCGAACCTGGAGCTGTGAATCAACTGTGCTAACTACTGTGCTACCATTCCGCCCAATTGTTGAGCTGATTCTGCTTACTGCAGGGCTTGTCCCAGACTTTTCAATCTGATGTCAAGGTTCTGAATTCCTGGCAAAACGCAATCAAAAATGATAAGTTACAGCATAAATGGTCGCCATAAGCCTTCAGGCAAAAGGACTGGAGATAGAACAATATCATTAAATGAGGGATCTAGGGGAAGATAATGAAAGGAGACTGGAGATGATGCGCCAGTCTTGTTTATAACAATAATAATGAGTTGTTTCTAGGGGTCAAAAGGACAAAGCAAAACTCTAGCTGCTTATACCTTCAGTACATATAATAATTACAGTTGATCTGTATAAAGATAGGAATGCAGCATCTTCCTGAGTTCTGTATTGATTCTGAGTCCCTAAAACAATGCATGTTCCTGGAATTGGTGATATTATATTAACTGAAGAAGATAATCGATAATTGGACAAATAAATTAAGCTAAATACCTTCTATAGCAATGCATTTGGAAGTCCATTGCTTTTCAAATGTTGTTAACAGCTTTTTCTGCCTGATGCTGATAACATATTCCTTGAAATCAAATTCTTCAGTATAAAATCGCAACAGGCCTAACCAAAGTTCACCCACTGATTCTATGTTTGTCCCAAGTTCAGGCAACTTTTTCTTCTGCACGAGAGAAGAAATATTTTAGAAAAGGTATTCAGTACAACATATGAAAAAGGTCTACAAATCTGATATGCAAAATCAGGCGGTTAAACAAGTAATTTAGCACATTTTCCCCAAACAGTAGAATTACCACATTGACCATGGCAAATACATTTTTGACAACTAAGAGAGCAGTTCCAAATCTAGTTGGAAGAAATTAAAGCACTAAAAAGGTTAGTTAGCATTGAAAAACTTAGGTGAAACTTAAAATGGAAAAAGCTCTGGGCCCTGATAGCATGCATCCTAGAATACTCAGCAATGTAATTGAGGAAACCAAAGCTCTGACCACAATCTTTCAAACATCCTTGCACATGGAAGCATTGTCAAAGGATGCGTAACACCTGTGTTTAAGAAGGGAGATAGGAATAAACAAAGTAATAGAGTGGTCAGCCCAACAAGTGGGTAAACCTTCGAGACATTATTACAGGAAAAAATTGGTCATTTAAAAACAGCCTAAATTCACAGATTACCAAAAGGAAAATCATGTCCAACAAATTTAATAGAGTTCTTTTAAGAAAAAAAAAGTATTAATGAGGAAATGTATCAACTGTTTAGTGAGGCATTTGCCAGTGGGCATTAAATGTGCAACTTAAAGAAGAGGGAGATAACATATTTTATATGCAGGATGATGTTACAATATGGGATACTTGATCTATTAAAAGGTGTTTGAAGCAGAATTCATGTAAAAAAATATTTAGAAAGAAAACACTGAAAGGGTATGAGGAATGGTCTAAATAGATGGCTTTGTTTTCCAAAAGTATGGCATAGATACAATGAGAAAAATTACCATCTTATGTGCTTGTAAAACGGCATGGTTCTAAACAAGTTCAGTAAAATTTCCCATAACTTAAATCCCATTACATTCATGTTTTATCTTGAAGGCAATGAATCAAAAATAATATATTACCAGCACTTCAATATCAGCAAAGAAGAAGGCATTCCATCCATCTACCATTCTCTGCGGCACTTCTTTTCCGTCAAAAATCTACAAGGAATTGGTTTTGGCTTTTAACGTCAGTTTAGAAAAAAAATCATATATACAATAACAATGACAGCCCCAGTGCTTTGAATTTAAAATTTCATAGAATCCCCTTCAACCCACATTGTGTATTGGACTATTATTTTTTCAGAATACCAGAACTGATATTCATAGAACATAATAATACCAATTACTGAATTTGGCTACTGTCTTGCCATTTCGCATTGGCACCAACTATATTGCTTGCTGTTGCTGCCTTCTACAAACAGAAGCCACTCTGCCATTGCTGCGTTCCACAAACAGAAGCAAAAGAGTGCAGCCACTATTGTTATGGGCCAAGGTTGAGAGAACCCCAAAATGTATCATGAAGTTCACCTGACCCACAACTTTTAATAGATTGTGGTTATGAGGAGCAGGTGTGATGCAACAGAGATCTACAGTATTTTTAAATTAAAACAATGTTTATTTATGAAACCAGTTAACACTTTATAAACCCACAGTAAACATCTTAACAACTATCAACACCAATAAATCCCCCGAAGAATACAGTACTCTATAAGTAATTCTTAATCTTTCCTTGCAACATTCATAAGACAAAAAAATACCAAGAACCAAGTTGGTGTGCACCCAAAGCCTCAAAGACATCAGGTTTAACTTCTCGACAGAAACAGGTATTATTTTTAAATCACCAAAGGATCTGGAGACAGTCTTTAGATTGCAGAGAGACTAATACACCTTCTTGCTGTGACTGCAGCTATCCAGCGCTCAAAAAAAACCTAAAATGTACCCTGTAGCAGAGAGCCCAAAGCGAAAGTAAAAGCAGTCAGCCCAGCTCCACCCACACTCTGACATCACTGATAAACACCCATTTTTTAAAGGTACATCCACTACAGCCATTTTATAAACACCCATTTCTTAAAGGTACTCTCACATGACACTATGGTCACAGTGCACACAAAACTATTTCCAACTCTTAAAATAATTACAATAAACTACAATTAAAGTGTGCAGCGTACTGGAAATTAAAACTGCATTGGAGGACTGGCAAAATAGTTTGCATATTTATACTAGATTAAAAAAGATATTTTTTTTGTTCCAGGATCACACCGGTATTTTTAAAAAAATAATTTTAAAGCGGCCAATTCTTTTTTTCCCCCCAATTAAGGGGCAATTTAGCATGGTCAATCCATCTCCACTGCACATCTTCGGGTTGTGGGGGCGAGACACATGCAGATACAGGAAGAATATGCAAACTGCACATGGACAGTGACGCGGGGCCGGGATCGAATCCGGGTCCTCGGCGCAGTGAAGCAGCAGTGCTAAAGCCGTACACAAGTAGACTTTTAATCAGTACTTGGAATTGGCCTTAGCCTCAAGTTCAAATTACTTTCAAGAACCAAGTTGGTTTGCACGCAAAGCCTCAAAGTTTTCTGTCAAGTGAGCCAGAATGTCAGAAAAGGTAAAATAGAACCCTCAATCAGGCATTAAGATTCATAGGAAAACAATATTGAAAAATAACATCCTATGAAAAATACATTTCTGGTTTATGATAACAGAACTGTTCAACCAAAAACATTCCACTATGGTAATTGCACCAAGTTATCTTAGCAGTTTTTGTCCTTGGTGGATGAACATAGGGAAATAGCATGTCAGACCAAGTTTGTTTTTGTTAAAAAAAATTTTTTTAGGGTACCCAATTATTTTTTCCCCCAATTAAGTTGAAATTTAGTGTTGTCAATCCACCTAACCTGCACATCTTTGGATTGTGGGAATGAAACCCACACAGACTCGGGGAGAATGTGCAAACTTCAACAGATAGTGACCCGGGTTTGGGATCGACCCCGGGTCCTCGGCGCTGTGGGCAGCTGTGTTAACCACTGCGCCACCGTGCCGCCCCTATAGACCAAGTTAATAGGTATCACGTCAGGAACAATGGGAAAGAGGAACATTTTGTTCAAAGTTTTAACAGAAGAAAATTATATAATTGCCAAATATTTTGACTTTTTAATTGAAAAAATAATCTATTTTATCTCTGCAATGGAGACCAAATTTACAGCCTTCTTATCCAATTGGCTACTCCAATTAAGTCAATTGTAGAATGTCTACCACCATTGGAAATAGCAGAGTGGAATTTTTGACTTGTCCAAAAGCTGCTGGAGGCCCCAGAAAACCACATGACAGATTAACAGCCCCATATAATTAAAGCCACTGAAATGGTCCATCAGGAAGGGAGATTAGTATGATTTTCTTTAATGAACAAAGATATCACTTTGGAAAGAAATGTAATCTCTATACTTTCCTTTACCTTTAACTGCCTCAATTCATTCAGCAGATATGTATTTTGTCTCAGTATTGCTGCAAAAAGACATTTTCTCAAAGCTTTTTGCCTTGCACTCATCGGGATAATCCCAAAATATGTCAGGGGAAACAACAATTTCATATTGCATGAGGAGAGCGTGATGATTGGTTGGTAAGTGGACTCTGATTGTTACAAACACTGCCATGGAGAATCCACCAGTTAATGGTGATTGACAGTCAATTGCCAAGCATTTAAAGGAGAGGCAGTGACATTGTCACAGGATTAGTAATCCAGAGACCCAGGATATGCTCTGGGGACCCAGGTTCGAATCCCACCATGGTGAAATTTGAATTTAAAAATCTGGAATTAAAAGTCTATTGATGAATCATGAGATCATTGCCAATTATTGTAAAAACCCACTTGGTTCACAAATGTTGTTTAGGGAAGGAAATCTGTAGTCCTTACCTGCTTTGGCCTATGCGTAACTCCAGATCTACAGCAATGAGGTTGAGTCTTAAATGTCCTTAGGGATGAGCAATAAATGCTGGTCCAGCCAGCGATACGCACATCGCATGAACAAAAAAAAAGTCTTCTTTCACATCCATATTCAAGTTCTGTACTATCAAATGGCTACTTTGTCTATACTAAGGGGGCAGCATTTCATATACATATTTTCAGTAGCTACATTTTATTACATTAGGAATATTAGTACTCACTTCTTGAAGAACAGGAATAACTGGAGGCTTTCTTTGCTGTAGAAAGTAGAGCACCATGAGGACATAGGCATATGAGGACAGGCTTCCTCTTGAAGCATCACCAATATCACAACGCTATAAAAAGTGCATGTTTTCAGTTAGAAAGAATATTGAATCAAAAAGCTGCTTACTTTTCATGATTCATCGATGTTCCACTTAATTTTAATATGAACGATTTACAGACTCCACATTATCCCATCAGATGAAACTGGGAGAGTAAGTTGACATGCTCCAGTCATGCCTCAACTCCAAGTTCACAAAGGCATTGAACAAAATTCACCTTCCCTCATAACCATTCCCCTGGTTGCTAATTCTGTTGCCAATGAAGGATGAGGGCAGTACATGTATGGAAGCATGTTCCCCTCCAAGCCACACAGCAACCTGACTTGGAACTATATCGCCGTTCCTTCTCTCCCTAACAGCATTATGGGTGTACCGCTTCAGATGGACTGTAGAAGTTCAAGCAGATGGCTCACCGCCACCCTTTCAAGGGCAGTTACGAATGGACAATAAATGCTGACTTAGCCAGTGACATCCATATCCCGTGAATACATTTTTTAAAAGGTGCAAGTTCCATAGGCGAGCATAACTGTCACTCGTATCAGCCTTGTTACAGCAAAACCACACCACATATGTCTGCAAATTCTTTATACAATAAAAGCACGTGATTTGTGACCTCTGCTGAGAACCAGAAGGTAGCAAGTTGTCCAGAGCATTATCTGTAACAAATCGCAGAAGGTACTGCTACGGAGGAAATAAACATGAAACAGTTGTCGATTGTTATAAAACCCACCTGGTTCACTAATGTCCTTTAGGAAACAAAACCTGCCATCCGTACCTGGTCTGGCCTACGTGTGACTCCAGACCCACAGAATTTCAGATGCCCTCGGAAATGGCCTAGCAAATTACTTAGTTCAAGGGTAATTAGGGACGGGCAACAAATGTTGGCCTTGCCAGCAATACCCACATCCCATGAAAGAATAAATAAAAGTTAATGTTGGACAGAAGTTCTGATGAAAGGTAATATGAAGCATTAACACTCTTTCTCTCCACAAATGCTGCCTGACCTGAATGTTTCCAGTATTTTTTGTTTTTATTTCAGATTTCCAGCATTTCCCTTTGCTACTGGTGCGACCCCTGGTCTTGAGTTGTTCATCAAGTGTGAAATTACCCAAAACACCCGACTGGATATTGTACTTCCTCTCCCTTGCCCACACTGATTCTGAAGTGTGTTAAACTGTTATGAGAATATAAACAACTGTGCCATTGTCATTAATGTGTCGTCCTGTAAGTGCTGCATTGAGAATGTATACAACACTACATCAATGTAAAAAAGGTTTTATTTTAGAACTTTAAAAAAAAGTTTATACTTTGACTATTAGTAATTAAATGCTTAACCACTTTTTTGGTTTAATGACTGGCTTTTTTAAATAGTTTTAATAAGAATAAAAGACACCAAGTAGAAAGAAGTCAACTCGTGATTTTTTTAAGCAGAAGCTACAAGAATAGAATCTAACATTTGCACAATTGAGGCTGCAGTTTTCTTTTTCCAGTTACCTACTGTTTTATACTTAAGAGATTGGGAAGTCTTGAAATTAATACATATGCAACAAAAATTATTTGTTGATTTTCTAATTTTAAAATATACTAAAATTATTAATCAGAAATTTTCATCCACATCTGCAAAAGACCCTTTCTTCTTCTCCCAAGACAAGACTCAATAAGCAAACTGGGACACAAAATCAGTGGTTGAAGGCACTTGCTGTGTTTCATACTATGGTATTCTATTGAGTACATGATTGTCCTGGTGGCAGAAACAGCCATATTTTTTATTGGTTTCATTTTTATGATGTTAGGCAAAAGGCAACAGAACTGTGATCACATTGTTAATTAATATGTATGCATGTTTTTTGATGTTTAGCATTTCAACACTGAATCATGAAAGACAACATACAGTGTTGTGCTAAATCATATTGTTCTTCACAGTGCTTAAGTACAGAATTAGATTAACGTTATAAGAACATAATAAGTAAGAGCAGGAGTAGACCCCACAGCCCATCGAGCCTGCTCCACCATTCAATACGTTCATGGCTCCTCATATTCCTTAATTACCTGAGACAGCAAAAATCTGTCCATCCCAAGCTTAAATGCATTCAATGATGGAGCAATGATGGGGTGGCACTGTGGCACAGCAGTTAAACTGCTGGTTCACAGCGCCTGGGACCTGGGTCCGATTCTGACTTTGGGTGGCTGTGTGGAGTTTGTACATTCATAGAATCATAGAATCCCCACAGTGCAGGAGGCCATTCAGCCCATTGAGTCCTCACCGGTCATTGGAAAGAGCTTCCTCCCCACGTCCCACGCCTCCACCATATCCCCGCAACCCAGTAACCCCACTTAACATTTTGGACACTGTGGGGCAATTTAGCATGGCCAATCCAACTAACCTGCACTTCATTGGACTGTGGGAGGAAACCAGTGCACCTGGAGGAAACCCACACAGACACGGAGAGAAAATGCAATCTCCACACAGAAAGTAACCCAAGGCCAGAATTGAACCAGGGTCCCTGGAGCTGTGAAGCAGCAGTGCTAACCACTGTGCCGCCCTCCCCTGTATCTGCGTGGGTTTCCTCCGGGTGTTCCTGTTCCCTCCACAGTCGAAAGATGTGTAGGTTATGTGGATTTGTCATGCTAAATTGCCCCTTAAGATGGAGTTGCAGGAACAGGGCAGGGGATTGTGCCGAGGTGGGTGGTCTTTTGAAGGGTCGGTGTAGGCTCGATGGGCCGAGTGGCCTTCTGCACCTCGGGGATTCTGTGGTCTGCAATCCTCTCAGGTGGGGAATTCCAGAGATTCACAATCAAAAGAAAACTTCAATTTATTTTTACTGTGGCATTAAGATGTGATTCTTGCAATTAAATAGATGAAATGGGAAATTGTGCTGTGTTCTTTTTCAACTTTATTTTTTTCCCTGCCTTTCAGCTGAATACAAGGCAGAATCCCAGTAATTTGCCAGTTTGTAACTGATCAATAAGTGCATGTGAGTGGCAGAAGGTCTTTCATGTTAACTTTTTTCTTGATGATGCCAAATGTCCATTGTTTGCCTCCCCCTGATGAGATAACCAAAATTAGCAATTCACATTATAGGGAAACATTGGTGCAAGCCCTGGTCTAATGCTGCCGCATAGTTCACGGGATGCGCCAATCTGCTATTCACCCCTATGTTTATTTTAATTTGAATATAAACAAAACAACCCAGAACAAGTGTAACAAATGCAATGATTAGGATAAATCTATGACAAATACATGCAAACAATGTTGTAAATTTACCTTGGCAAACACCTTCATAGTGTATCCCAAATATCTTACTCTAGGATCAAGAGCAGCATAGGTAGCCAACATCCTTGTGTTATGCTGGGCCTGTAAAATGCAGTGTTATTACTGACAGCCTGAATACTAACAGATTGAATACCAACCTCACATTAGATACATACATATACAAACATGTTGACATTTTTATAATCATTTAATTGCTGAATTACTTACTAAACAATATTCAAATTTTGTTTGAGCTACAGATTTCCATACTTAACATGGACCCAGTTATATCTGTTGGATCCAGTTATATCTGTTGGAAAAACATTCAGATTTCCTTACCAAAGTGTTGTACAAGCTGATATCTCCTTCCAATCCACTCTGCCGGTGTTCAAATTTTACAATAGGCACTTTAGCTGTTGTTATGGGCAAGATGTTTCTCAAACCTATCAAAATAGGAGATAGTCACTGCTGAGCACAAATTGCAATAATGTTTTCCTTAGTGTCACTGATTGATCTTCTAATCTAAAACAAAGATGAATATTGATTTACCATCAGTAAATTACAAACTGAAGAGCAATAGACTCCAAGTGTAATCATTGTTACTGGACTAGTAATCCAGAGACCCAGAGTACTCTGGGGTCCCAGGTTCAAATCGCACCACTGCAGATGGTGAAATTCGAATTCAATAAAAATCTGGAATTAAAAGTCTAATTAATGATGACCATGAAACCATTGTTGATGGTCGTAAAACCCCATCTGGTTCACTAATGTCCTTTAGGGAAGGAAATCTACCATCCTTACCTGGTGTGGCCTATATGTGACTCCAAACCCACAGCAATGTGGTTGACTCTTAACTGCCTGTAAAGGCAATTAGGGATGGGCAATCAGTGCTGGCACAGCCTGCTATACCCACATCCCATGAACGAATAATAAATAAATAAAATGCAGCCTGTAGAAAAAACTGAAATATTTCACGAATGAAGGTTATATAGATCACTTCATCAAAAGTTTGATATTCTTATCTGAAACAAAGTACCTACCTGGATGCTTCTTGAGAACTTTTGCCAAACCTTCAATTATTTCTTTACAATTGAGTTTCTGTAAGAAATTAAAAGCATTTCTACAATAAGACAAACAAGAGTAATGCAAAAGAAAAATCTTTACTGACATTAACAGCTATAAGTGCAATGTGCTCCAAAATATTATCAAGAAGCCTCATCCAACAAATGTATGCAACTTGTGCAACCACATTTATTGTTGGGAGTTTTGTCACTATGTATGTAATGTGATGCAGCAAATTAAAGTTTAATGGTCAGATGACATAACTATTTTAACAATGAATCGACTATGCCACTCTTTGTTTTCCTCTGTGAAAAATCTTGTAAGACAAAGTCATTAGTGGAATAACAAGTATCTATGATAAATTCATTTCACAAGCAAGTTTGACCACATTATCGTTTTATTAAAAGTAACCCATTTCCTCAAGAGTGGTTATAATTTCATATCAGAATGGGAAGAGAAAGGGATTAAGACGCTAAAAGATTTGTTTCTTAGGGGTCGGTTTGCAGGATTGAAGGTGCTGGAAGCAAAGTATGGGCTGGAGAAGGGAGAAATGTTCAGATACATGCAGGTTCGAGATTTTGCCAGAAAGGAGATACAGAACTTCCCGGAGGAACCGGCCTACACATTGCTGGAGGAGGTGCTGACGACAAGGGGACTGGAGAAGGGGGTAGTGTCAGCGGTGTACCGAGCTATTTTGGAAGAGGATAAGGCACCACCGGAAGGGATCAAAGCAAAGTGGGAGGAAGAGTTGGGAGAGGTTATAGAGGAGCGGGTCTGGTTTGAGATGCTCTGGAGAGTAAATGCCTCCATCTCATGTGCGAGATTAGGGCTGATACAGCTGAAAGTGGTATACAGAGCACACTCCACGAGGGCGAGGATGAGCCGATACTTTGAAGGAGTAGAAGATGTGTGCGAGCGTTGCAGGGAAGGGGGCCCACTAATCACGTTCATATGTTTTGGTCCTGTCCAAAGCTAGAGGATTGCTAGAAGGAGGTTTTTAGGGTAATTTCCAAGGTGGTGCATGTGAAACTGGACCTGGGTCCCTGGGAGGCCATATTCGGGGTGTTGGACCAGCTAGGGTTGGAAACGGGTGCGGAGGCAGATAGCGTAGCCTTCGCCTCATTGATCGCCCGAAGGCGGATCCTGTTGGGATGGAGAGCAGCCTTTCCACCCTGTGCCCTGGCGTGGGGACGTGTTGGAATTCTTGACTCTTGAGAAGGTTAAGTTCGAACTGAGGGGAAGGACGGAGGGGTTCTACAATTCATGGGCATTATTCATTATGCTCTTTCAAGTACTGGATAACATCGAACATTAGTTTGGGGGGGGGGGGGGGGTGGAGATGGTGGGAGGGTTGGGGGGGCTGTGTGTATTAAGGTGACTATGGGTAATCCCCGATTCCTTTTGTCATTTGTTTATGTAAACATGCAGGCTAATGTTTGGGGGTTGGTGGGAGGATGGGAGCGTTTGTTATTGTTATGAGGATTGACATATTTGTTGCTGATTATTGTTTATTGTAGGTGGGTGTAAATTTGGGAGAAAATGTGAAAAAGGAGAATAAAAAAATATTTTAAAAAAATTTCATATCAGAAAATGATATGGCGATCAAGGTAATTTAAGGTGATATACTTGAATAGGGGACTTAAGGGTGACTAAAATACAAGTTTGTTTTAGATTTCCTTCCATTAGAATACATAAACTTGAGCAATGACTAACAGGTACATTACATGTTGGTCACATGTATATGTTTCATTTAACTGCTCAATAGCCTGTTTATTCACCAATAAAAATCAGTATAAATCAATTTCTTGCCACTATTGAATTGTTTGACAACTATCCATTGCCGCTCCAAAGTATTTCACCAGAGTGGTCCAAGGTGAATAACAATTGGGCCTGGGAGAATGACTTGGGCTAACAGAAATCAAGATCCTGAAAACAATTATTCAGAATCTTTACTGTCCTACAGAGGTGGGGCTCACTCCCACTCTCCCTGGCAGGGAGAGTGCAAATGATCAAGATGAATACGTGGGCCCAGCTGAGACAGTACTTCAGGCTGAGACGTCCACCATGGTCCCCATCCGCGGCAATCACAAATTCCCCTCAGCCCTGCTAGACACCATCTTCTAGAGATGGAGATGGGACTGGGGTCCACTGACGGTCAGAGACTTTTACGTAGAGCACAGATTGGCGACACTGGACAAACGGATGGAGAAGTGGGGACTATCAACAGGACAGGAAATGAGGCACCTGCAAATAAAACACTTCCACTGCAAGAGACAGTCGGGTATCCCGGGGCCCCAGAAAGCACACTATGAGAGGACCTGATAGGCACAAGCAGCAAAGAAGGGAGACTATGTGGAAAAATGTATGGACAGTTAGTGGACAGAGCTCTAACACCACTGGACGAGACCAGACGGAAATGAGATGACGAACTGGGGACATAAGTGGGGTGAGGACTCTGGAGCGAAGCACTGAGCATGACCAACTCCACCTCCTCCTGTGTAAGGCTCAGCCTAATGCAGCTCAAAATGGTGCACAGAGCGCACCTGACCAGAACCCGAATAAGCAGGCTCTTCCCAGAGGTGGAGGACAAATGTGAATGGAGTCAGAAGGACCCAGCCAACCACACCCACATGTTTTGGGCTCGTCCCAAACTTGCTGAGTTCTGGACAGCCTTCTCTGAGGCAATGTTCAAGGTTGTGGGGTGAGGGTGAAGCCATGCCCAATTGTGGCAATCTTCAGGGTATCGGAGCAGCCAGAGCTACACATGGGGAAGGGGGCCAACGCCCTTGCTTTTGCTTCCCTAATCACACGCCGAAGAATCCTGCTCGGCTGACGATCAGCAGCACCACCCACAACTGCAGACTGGCTCGCTGACCTTTCGGAATTTCTCCACCTGGAGAAGATTAAGTACGCCATCCGAGGGTTGGAGGAAGGCCTCCTAGATACATGGGGACAGTTCATCGTACTGTTCCAAAACATGTTTGAGGCTAGCAACGATGAGTAAGAGAGGAAAACGGGAGAGATAGGAAGAAAAAGAGGAAGGACAAGGGGAAAATAAGATGGGGGGGAGATCAAAGGAATGTACAACCTGGGGGGAGGGAGGAGGAGGAAGAGGAAAGGCTTGAAAGTCACAAAAGGGAAAAAAAAGGACCAATGTGGGAGGGAGGCGGGAAACTCCCCCCCCCCCCCCCCCCCCCCCCCCTCCAATCACAGGGCAAACACAGCCGAAGTCCACAGGGGGAAGGAAGGGAAAGTGGGAGGACACAAGGGGGCTGAGGGGGTTCAGGGAGGGGGGCGGAAGGGACCACAGGCTAAGCCAGAAGGCGGCAAAATGTACATAGAGTAAATCAAGGGAAGGACAGGATAAACCTTTCTGTATAATACAATAAATTAACACGGCAACAAATGTTGTTGATAAAACGTGGAAAATGCCAATAAAAAGATTTTTTAAAAAATAATCTTTACTGTCCACAGGAGAGACAGAGATAGCAAGTGCAAAGAATGGTGTTTCCAACAATGTCATATCCTATTAACATTATACTTCAGCAGTTCTAACAACAAATATTAACTCACATTCATTTGTAAACCTTGACGTCAAAAGTTTCCATCCCGTGTAAATAACACCAGGCCATTGAGCCAATTTGTGATACCGTAAACATATTTAAAACACCCTAAATTCAATTTTACAGGCTTGTTGAAAAATGGCTGCAAAGACAACGCTTTAAAATGCTAAATAATATGAAGAGAAATAAGCTCGTGTTTGGTCTCACTCATTTGTTCATTGTTCAGTTTACTTTAGAACTGCTGGGTGGAAGCAGCAGTGGTCCATGATGCCTTGAAAAGTTCTAGACAAAACGGGCACTCCCGGATTCCTTATCATCGTCAGTTTAATGTGCTAACGAGTCTGCACTAGCTCCCCAGTCTCTGATTGGGAAGCTGTCTCCAGGCACCTGCCTGGTTCCCCACACCTTGGGACCCCAAGTTGGCCTCAAGCAATTGGCCTTAGTATGCCATTCACTCACCTTAACCAGTTACCACCTCCATATGGGAGCAAAGATTCTGTCCAAAAAATAGGACACATCTAGCAACAGTAATTGAACAAATACATGATACTAATAATCTTTATTAGTATCACAAGTAGGCTTTACATTAACACTGCAATGAAGTTACTGTGAAAATCCCCTAGTCGCTACATTCCGGCGCCTGTTCGGATATACTGAGGGAGAATTCAGAATGTCCAATTCACCTGACAAGCACGTCTTTCGGGACTTGAGAGAGGAAACCGGAGCACCCGGAGGAAACGTAGGCAGTCATGGGGAGAATGTGCAGACTCCGCACAGACAGCGACTCAAAATTTAACCCAGGTCCCTGGTGCTATGAAGCAACAGTGCTACTGTGCAAGTTATGCTGGAGCAGGGAAAATAAAATAACCGCAAATAGATTAGCAATTCTATTTTTAAAAACTTGTTCATGCCAATTTCCACTAGCTATCTGATTGTCTGTGTTGGGTGCCAATGGGCTTGCTAGAACTCAACATTCACAATATGCTTGTTATTACAGACGCCTGGTAGGCCCTAAACAATGGCTAAGATACTGAAACAGATGCGTAATGCTTTAAAGTTTTAATGCATTGTGGAAAGATCGATTTGTTCCAATGATAATATATGAAATAGAGCTTGGTTATTTTATTTTATTAAAAATTTAGAATACCCAATAATTTTTTTTCCAATTAAGGGTCAACTTAGCATGCCCAATCCACCTACCCTGCACATATTTGGGTTGTGGGGGTGAGAACCACGCAAACACGGGGAGAATGTGCAAACTCCACAGACAGTGACCCGGGGCTGGGATCAAACCCAGGTCTTTGGCGCCATGAGTCAGCAGTTCTAACCACTGTGCCACCCTGCTGTCCCGACTTGGTTATTTTATAAACAAACTTTATTAAAACCAAAGAAAAGAAAACAATATTTAAACTTTTACTTCAGCTCTAACACTAACAGATTACACACAGTTTCTTAACCGTAATACACTAGTTCCCATTAAACAACACTACATAAACTCTTCTTTCACTAATACAGACAAAAAAAAGGCAATACTTGCATTTACGAAGCAATTTTCTTCGGTTAGCGACATTTGTTTAGAATTTCTTTTCCCAAGTCTGCCTCGGGGGCAACTTACATGACCTCCCTGGTCGATTGCCACAGTCCTCTCTGTAACTGTTCAAAACAGCATTTCCCTGTCTTTCTCTCTCCCTCCCCCTTTCTCTCTAAACTCCATCGACCCCCTCAAACAAAGGTTCTCGCCTGAGGTCACCAGACTTGAATCTATTCTCATTATCTTGGCTGATTGCCCACTCCCGTTCATGCAAAAAAACAGGAGTTAGACCATAAGACATAGAAGCAGAATTAGTCCACTCGGCCCATTGAGTCCGCATCGCCATTCAATTATGGCTGATATTTTCTCATCCCCACTCTCCTGCCTTATCCCCATAACCCCTGATCCCCTAATTAATCAAGAACCTATCCATCTCTGTCTTAATGACACTCAGTGATTTGGCCTCAACAGCCTTCTGCGGCAAAGAGTTCCACAGATTCACCCACTCTGGCTGAAGAAATTGCTCCTCATCTCTGTTTTAAAAGATCGTCCCTTTAGTCTGAGGTGGTGTCCTCTGGTTCTAGTTTCTCCCAGAAGTGGAGACATCCTCCCCACGTCCACTCTATCCAGGCCTCGCAGTATCCTGTAAGTTTCCATAAACTCCAACGAGTACAGACCCAGAGTTATGCCATTTATGCCAACTACCCTTCCATTAATGGACAAATAGGTCATCAGACTCTGTGATGGGCTGATGGCTGGTCAAACAAGGTTATCCCGAAAGAAAATGGGTGTGATTTACTGACCATCCCGCCACATGTTGTTCGGAGGGGGAGGTGGCCTGCAAAAGCGGGATCCACCAGTCCTGCCGTTGCAAACGCGGTTTCCTGTTGATAGCACCACTTGCCGCTGGGAAACCCCTGCGTCGGCGTGGGACCGGAATTTCCCGCCAGCGTGAACAGCCGGTAAATCTCGCCCAATGGATCTTGAGTGGATCGCCCTGGCTGAACCGAGACATCCTGTGTATTCCCACTAAGGAGGTTAAGTATGAATTGGACAAGGTAATTCTGACTGTGGGCGTATCCCTCTGACTCTGCTGCGAGCAGTCTTTTCCTTCAGTCTGTTCAACCCCTAAATTGCCAGCTCCACCTTGGACCCCATTTCTGGAACCAAGTTCCTAATATCTCCCTATCATGACACTGTTAACAGATGGCAAAGATAAACAATCAACCAGCTCAAATGTGAGTGCCCAGTTTTTAAAAACATATTGAATATTAACGTGAAACTGAAAACTCACCTCCCAACTGGCCATGAGGGAAACTAGGAGATTTGACTTCCTTCATGAATTGTTCTATGATACTGCATTATTGGTACTCGGATCTCCCCGTTTTCTCTGAGAGCTCTGTGCCCTTTCAGGAAAAGTTAGTCCAACCTGGTTACCTCCCTTCATTTCACAATTCCGTTTTTTTCACCCTGAAAACAAATCTCACCTCTGCAGTCTCATGACCTTCCAAAGTCATGCATATGTCCAGGTCGCTATCACGAAACCCAAATCCATTCTTAGATGATCCAAACAAACACAGTCTGGCCTTGTCTGTACTCAAATAAAAGTGTCAATATCAGTCATATTCCTGAGCTGTGATGCTCATAACTTAGTGCAGTACTTTAAATAAGGTCTAATCAGTACTTCATATAACCATAACATAAGTTCCAGCAGACCAAGTCACTGGTGAACCTGGGAAATCTTATTATTGGATCTCAGCATGGGAATGGGAAGATATTGATGTATAATCAGTTTTACTGCATAAATGTTCTCTTAGTAGGTTCAGGATGGAGGAGGAGTCCTGTAGGGGATCCAGTTTGTGGGCCATGGTGATGACTCCGCTGCCTTTAGCTCCAAGGATGTATACGGGGAGCCCGGTGATATAGTCGACGGTCAGGGTGCGGAATCAGCTGAGGAGTCACTTTAAATTGGAGGGGAAGTCGGCGTTGACGCCACTGTGTGGGAACCAGGTTTCAGCCAGGGCGAGATGGATGGGTTGTACGGGAAGTAGAGGGAGGCGGGACTGAAGAGGGTGAGGGACTTGAACCTGGAAGGGCAGTCTGCACGACTGGGCAAGTTCCGGGATAGGTTTGAGTTGCTGAGGGGGAGTGAATGTAGGTAAACGCAAGTGCGGGATCTCGCAAGAAAGGAGTGGGAGGAGTTTCCCAGGTTGCCAGTATTGGAGCAATTGCTGCTCCCAGACGAGTCGGCAGAGAGTAGGATTGGGGGCATATATGGGTGGTTGGGGAGCAGGGGGTGGGGCACAAGTGGTGAGGATTAAGAGCAAGTTGGAGGAGGAGTTGGGGGGGGGGGGGAGAAATGGACTGGGGTCTGTGGTGCGAGGCATTGCGCACGGATGAACTTGATTCAGTTCAAGGTAGTGCATAGGGTGCAAATGATTTGGGCGAGGGCCAGTGAATCATGCGAGAAGCTGGAGAGGTGCTGGAGAGGTACTGGGAAGCGGTGTTTGGGATTTTGTCAAAAATTGTGGGGTGGAGGTCAGGCCGGACCCAATGGTGGCAATCTTTGGGGTATCAGAAATGCCGGAGCTAATGGAGGGGAAGGAGGACGATGTTGCGACCTTCGCTTCTCTAATTGCCCTGAGAAGGATCTTGCTGAATTTGAGGTCAGATACGCCGCCTCGTTGGGGGACATATATGACTTTCTCCAGTTGGAAAAGATAACATTTGAGTTGAGAGGGTTGGAAAAGGGCTTTGAGACATGGTGGGGGTTGTTCATGACAATGCTTGAGGAACTGTTCGTCTTGGGGGATTTTTGGGAGGGGGGGTAGGGAGTAAAAAGGGGTAAAATTGTACAGACTGTGGATTGTGAACTTGTGGAGTGTGTTGTTATTTACGTTACTGTTTTTTTTACACTGTTTGTAATCAAATACATTAAAAAAAAATAAAAAGTTCTAGAGATTAGAAATTACCATCGAATTCTTTGCGAATAAATCTTTCCAAACTTGCTAAGGTTTGTTCTCTATTTTGCTCCTCCATAGGTGAGAGCTCATCTGAGAATAAATATGTTAGATTTTAGTTATCCATCAGACTTTATTTATTTGACTAAAAAAAACAATATTATTGAGATACACTTAGACACAATCAGCTGGATTTACTGACGGACATTTGATTATAGATAATAATGATAGTTAATATTTCTTCTTTATTTATTGATCCTCAAAAAACAAAAACACATAGAGCTGCACAGTTCATGATTTGAGACCTGTCTTTAAGGGTTGGTGGCAAGTATCAATTTGTAATATCAATCCATGTAGCTGATTTTGGTTTGCAGTGCATTTTGCATCTATGCTGGTTTTCTTGAATTTCATTGGTCTAATACTTTTCATTGACATTACTGTCAATTAATAAGTTATGAAGTGTGAGAGCCCAGCCTTAAATCAGCTAACACATATCACAATTTTTACTGATTGGAAGAAACAAAATAACTAGCAAAAAGGGGATCTTCACAGACTGCACCCGCCCCGCCAATGACAACGGGAGCACGTCCCACCTCTTAAAATCTCCCTTCATTTGCTTCAGAAACCAGGCCAAATTCAATTTATGTAATTGCTCCCATCCCCACGCCACCTGAATGCCCAGATACCTGAAGCTCGCACCCGCTACCTTAAATGACAGCTCGCCCAACCTCCTGTCCTGCCCCCTCGCCTGGATCGGAAAGATCTCACTCTCCCCATGTTTAGTTTATACCCAGAGAATCGGCCAAATTCCATCAAAATATCAATGATATCTCCAATACTTTCCAATGGGTCCGATATGTCAAGCAACAGATCGTCTGCATATAACGAGGCTCTATGCTTCCCCCCCTCCCTGCACTATCCCCAGCCAACCCCTTGACTCTCTAAGCGCCATTGCCAGTGGATCTATCGCCAAGGCAAAGAAATGAAATGAAATGAAAATGGCTTGTCACGAGTAGGCTTCAAATGAAGTTACTGTGAAAAGCCCCTAGTCGCCACATTCCGGCGCCTGTTCAGGGAGGCTGGTATGGGAAGAGCAAAGGGGAGAGTGGGCATCCCTGCCTAAAATACCCCAAACTCACCCGTTTATCAGTACACACGCCACCGGCGCCTGATACAACAACTGGACCCAGTCTACAAACCTCTGCCCGAACCCAAACTGCCCGAGTACCTCCCACAAATATTCCCATTCTACCCGATCAAAGGCCTTCTCTACATCCATAGCGACCGCCACCTCCACATTCCGTCCCTTCGAGGGCATTATATTAACTTCAACTGATGCCTAACGTTAACCGACAGATGCTTCCCCTTTACAAATCCCATCTGGTCTTATCCTATCAGCCCCGGCACACAGTCCTCAATCTGCGAGACCAAGATCTTGGCCAACAACTTGGCATCCAAATTCAGCAGTGATATTGGACGGTAAGCCCCACACTGCTCCGGATCCTTACTCCTCTTCAAAATTAAAGATATTGAAGCCTGCGATAACGTTAGGGGGATGGAGGCGGGGGGTGGGAGAAGCTCCCCCTTCTCCCTCTCCTCATTGAATTCCCTTACCAGCAGGGGCCCCAGGTCACCCAAAAACATTTCATTAAAGTCTACCGCAAAAACCACCGGGGCCCGGGGCCTGCCTTGCCCGCTTTGCCCCCATACCCTCCGTCACCTACACCAGTCCCATGGTTGCTCCCAAACCATCTACCAGGTCCTCTCCCACCTTGGGGTACGCCAACCCGTCCAGGAATCGCTGCATACCCTCCCCCCCAATTTATAAAGCCTCCTATAAAACGCCTCAAATATCCCGTTTACCTCCACCGGGTCCAATACCTACCGCCCTTCACCCTTCAATCTCCTCTGACGTCTCCTGATTCCTGAGTTGTTGCCCAGCATCCTACTAGCCTTCTCCCTGTACTCATACACTGCCCCTCTACCCCATCTCAACTGTCCTACTGCCTTTCCCGTGGACACCAGCCCAAACTCCATCTGAAGCTTCTGCCTCTGCTTCAACAATCATGCCTCCAGGGCCACCGAATGCCTCCTGTCCACCTGGAAAATCGCATCTACCAGCCTTGCCATCTCTGCGCGCTCCTCCTTCTCTCGATGCGCCTGGATAGATATAAGCTCCCCAAAATCGCTGCCTTGAGTGCCTCTCACAGCGTGGCGCTCGAGACCTCCTTGTATCATTGAGTTCCACATAACCCCGAATGGTGACCCTCACCCGCTCACATACCTCCGCATCCGCTAGAAACCTTATGTCCAGCCTCCACTGCAAGCGCTGCCACCCCCCCGTCCAGTTGCAAGTCCATCCAATGCAGCGCGTCGTCCGAGTACCCCGAACTGACCACCCCTGGCAACGTCTTACCCATGACAAAAAAATCATTCCGAGAGTACACTCTGTGCACGTGGGAGAAGTCTAATCCTGAATGGAATATTTACCCTTTCCACAGCCTTGTCTGATCCCCGATCTTCAAGTGTGTTTCTTGTAAAAAAAAGTCACGTCCACCTTCAAGCTCCTCAGCTGCGCAAAAACACGCGGCCGTTTAACTGGCCCATTCAGCCCCCTCACATTCCATCTGACCAGCCTGGTCGAAGGGCACCCCGCGCCCCTCCCCTGCAGATCAACCTTCTTAGGCCAGCCCCCGGGCTATGCCACGTGACCCTCCAGGCCCACTCACAAATGTCCATCCTGAGTACTCTCTCCCATGCTACGCCACAGCAACAACTCCTCTGTCAGCAACCCCATTCCTTAAACAAAGCAACTATCCAATCCCCTTCTGCTACACTAGCCACCTGGTCAACCCTCCCACTGCTCTCCCGTCAACTAACCCACCCAGCTAGCCTGACAGTCCCCACCCAAGGCGCCAAAGCCTTCTACCCCCCACTGATTCCCGTTCCTCCCCCGCTCATTCACCTGCGGCTTCCTAGTCAGCGTCCTGTGCGCTCGGTCAATCTCCATGGAGCTGGTCAAAGGCCTCCTCCCCATCAACCTCTCCAACATCTTGGCCACATACGTGCCAGTGTCCGCTCCCTCGCTGCCTTCAGGCATCCCCACGATTCTTAGGTTCTGCTGCCGGGAGTGGTTCTCCAAGTTCTCCACCTTCTCCATTAACCGTTGCTGAGTCTCCCAGTTCACCTATTTCGGCCGTCAACGAGGCAAGCTGCTCCTCGTGCTCTCCCACCGCCCGAATAGCTTGGCCCTGGGATTCCAGCCTCTGCACCACCCAGACAATTCCCGCTTTTAATGGCTCCACCGCCTTGGCTAAGTCCTCTTGGGCCTCCCTCCTCTGCCGGCTAAACTTTTCAGTTAAAAAGTCCACCAGTTGATCCGTCGACCACTGGGCAGGCAAGCAAACCCTTTACCCTCCACCATCTGGACCTGTGGCGCCCCGACCAGACTGGTCACATGGAATGTGAGACGGCTGAATGGGCCAGTCAAACGGTCGCGTTTGTTTGCGCGCTTGAGGAGCTTAAAGGCAGATGTTACATGAAACGCATTTGAAGGTCGGGGACCAGACTAGGCTAAGGAAAGGGTGAGTAGGGCAAGTCTTTCACCCAGGATTGGATATGAAGATGCGGAGGAGTGGTGGCGCTGATAAATAAGGGTAGCGTTTAAGGTGGGGAATATAGTAGCAGATTCGGGGGAAGGTTCGTAATGGTGAGTGGGAAATTGGAGCGGATGTCAGTGGTCTTGGTGAATGTTTATGCCCGAAATTGGGATGATGTTGAATTCATGAGGCGGGTGTTGGTGAAGATCCCCGACCAGATCGCACCAGCTGATTATTGGGGGTGGAGTCATGGAGCGCATGGCGGGGGTAGACCCGTGGAGGTTTGGGAGGCCAAGGGCGAAGGAATTTTCATAATTCTCCCATGTGCACAGGGTGAGCTTGTGGATCAAATACTTTGTGGTGGATAAGACTCTGCTGGCAAGGGTGGCTGACTCAGGGTATTCGGCGATTGTGGCCTGTGACCACGCGCCATATTGGGTGAACTTGCAAGTAGACAAAGGGGGGCCCAGCGCCTGCAGTGGAGATTTGACGTGGGGTTGCTAGTGGATGACATGGTGTGTGAGCGGGTGAGGGCCGCTATTCGGGGAGAATGTGGAGCTGAATATACGGGTGAGGTTTTGGCTGCCACGCTTAAGGCAGTGGTCAGTGGGTTTATATTGATCTGGGCGCATAGGAATAGGACGGAGAGGGCAGAGTTGGCTATGTTGGTTGATGAAATCCTGCGGGTGGATAGGAGGTACACGGAGGCCCCGGAGGCTGGGTTATTGAATGAGCGGCAGAAGCCTCAGGTGGAGTTCGGGCTGCTGTCTACGGGGAAGGCAGTTGCAGAGGGCCAGGAGGGGAATGTATGAATATGGGGAGAAGGCGAGCAGGATGTTGGCTCACTAACTTTGGAAGCAGGAGGTGGCGAGGGAGATCGGAAAGGTGAAGGATAGGAAGAGAAGAGTGGTTTTGGTCCTGGTGGGGAGAATGGGGTTTTTCAAGAATTTTATAAGAGGTTATATGAATTGGAACCCCAGCCGGGGGAGAGGGAATGCGGTGATTTCTGGACGGATTGGAGTTCCCCAAGGTGGAGGAGGACCTGATAGAGGGGCTGGGTGCACCCATTCGGCTAGTGGAGGTGATGGAGGGTATGGGATCGATACAGGCCAGGAAGGCCCCGAGCCCAGATGGGTTCCCGATAGAATTCTATAAGATGTTTTCGGGGGACCTGGAGCCTCTTCTGCTAAGGGCAGTGGTATGGACAATGAGGCAAGGGAGAAGGGGGAGCATCCCCCTATGTTATTGCAGTCTTTGATATCCTTGATTTTGAAGAAGGATAAGGACCCGAAGCAGCGTGGGTCCTACCGCCCGATATCTCTGCTAAATGTGGATGCCAAGTTACTGGCAAAGATCTTGGCCTTGTGGATTGAGGATTGTATACAGACGGTGATAGAGGAAGACCAGACGGGGTTTGTAAATGGGAGGCACCTGTTGCCGAACTTTAGACGTTTATTGGATGTGGTAATGATGCCTTCGGAGGGACAGAATGTGGAGGTGGCGGTCGCTATGGACACAGAGAAGGCCTTTGATCGAGTAGAATGGGAATATATGTGGGAAATACTGGGGCGGTTCAGCTTCAGGCAGGGATTTGTGGATTGGGTCTGGTTGCTGTATAGGATGCTGGTAGCGACTGTAAGGATGAATCGGTTGAGCATGGGGTATTTCTGACTACATCGTGGGACAAGGTAGGGATGCCCACTCACCCCGTTGCTTTTTGCCTTGCTGTTAGAGCCACTGGCAATGCCGCTTAGAGTGTCTAGGAACTGGAAAGGGATAGTGCGGAGGGGGAACAGCAATATCTAAAGAGTAATTCGGCCGGTTTTCCAGATATAAGTTAAACATGTGGAAGGGTGAGGTCTTTCCGATCCAGAAAAGGGGGCAGGAGAGGAGGTTGGGCGTGGTGCAGATGAGCTTTAGGTACTTGGACATCCAGGGGATGGGAACAACTACATGAATTGAATTTGGTCTGGTTGATGGGAGCAGATGAAGGGGGATTTGAAGAGGTGGGACGTACTCCCGTTGCCACTGGTGGGGCGGGTGCAGACCGTGAAGATGATGGTACTGCCGAGGTTATTTGTTTTCCAGAACCTTCCAATCTTTATTCCAAAGGTCTTTTCAGGAAAATTAATGCTCTGATTTTGGGGTTTGTGTTGGCAGGGAAATTCCCATGGGTGAAGAAGGTGCTGTTGGAACGGGGACGTTGGGAGGGGGGGGCAGGGTGTATGGCCTTGCCAAGGGCAGCACGGTAGCATGGTGGTTAGCATAAATGCTTCACAGCTCCAGGGTCCCAGGTTCGGTTCCCGGCTGGGTCACTGTCTGTGCGGAGTCTGCACGTACTCCCCGTGTGTGCGTGGGTTTCCTCCGGGTGCTCCGGTTTCCTCCCACAGTCCAAAGATGTGCGGGTTAGGTGGATTGGCCATGCTAAATTGCCCGTAGTGTCCTAAAAAGTAAGGTTAAGGGGGGGTTGTTGGGTTACGGGTATAGGGTGGATACGTGGGTTTGAGTAGGGTGATCATTGCTCGGCACAACATCGAGGGCCGAAGGGCCTGTTCTGTGCTGTACTGTTCTATGTTCTACAATGAACTATTACTGGGCAGCAAATATAGCCTTGGTTAGGGAGTGGGTAGTGGGGGAGGGGTAGCTTGGGAGCGGATGGAGGCAGTCTCTTGTAAGGGCACAGGCTTAGGCACAGTGTTGACGGTGCCTCTGCCGTTCTGGCCGGACAAGTACTGCACGAGCCCGCTGGTGGTGGCGACCCTGAGGATGCGGAGACCTATTTGGGGACCTATTTGTGGGGGGCAGTTTTTCGAGTTTAGTGAAATTGGAAGAGTATGAGCAGCCTAGCGAGAATGGGTTACGGTACTTGCAAGTGTGGGATTATGTTGGGAAGCAGGTGCCTTTGTTTCCCGAACTGTCGCCCCAAGGGCTGAAGGACAAGGTGGTGTCAATAGCAGGAGTTAACGAGGGTAACTCCAGCTGGGGGCTGGTTTAGCACACTGGGCTAAATAGCTGGCTTTTAAAGCAGACCAAGGCAGGCCAGCAGCACGGTTCAATTCCCGTACCAGCCTACCCAAACAGGTGCCGGAATGTGGCAACTAGGGGCTTTTCACAGTAACTTCATTTGAAGCCTACTTGTGACAATGAGCGATTTTCATTTTTTTTTCGGTAGGTTGTTGGAAATTTATAAGGAGTCAATGGACTGGAAGGGAGACACGAGAGGAGAAGTTAAACAGAGTGGGAAGAGGAGCTAGGGAGGGAAACGGAAGGTGGGTTGTAGGAGGAAGCTCATGTGCTAGACTTAGTCTTATTCAACTCAAAATGGTCCATAGGCCGCATATGACAGTGGCCAAAATGAGTAGGTTCTTTGAGGGGGAGGACAGGTGTGGGCGGTGCGCGGGGAGGCCCGCGAACCATGTTCACATGTTTTGGGAATGCCCGAAGCTGAATGGGGTTTTGGCAGGGGTTCGCAGACGTAATGTCCGAGGTGCTGAAGGTTGTCCTGAGTCCAGAAGTGGCGATACTCGGAGTGTCGGAAGACCTGGGAGTCCAGGTCGAGAGGCTGATGCTTTGGCCTTTGCTTCCCTGGCAGCCTGGAGACGGAATTTGTTGGAGTGGAGGGATTCAGGGTCGCCGAAGCCAGCGGTGTGGGTGAGTGACCGCACGGAATTCCTTAGGCTGGGAAAAAAAATCAAGTTTGTCTTGAGAGGGTCTGTAGATGGGTTTGCTCGGAGATAGAAACCGTTTATCGACTTCTACAAGGACAGTTAAGATGTCGGGGAGGGGGATATAGGGGTTAAAATAAGGAAACCTTTCCTGACTTGTGCTTTGTAGATGGTAGAGTGTGATGGAATACGCTACACTTGCTTGGATGAATTTGGTTATGAAGTTTGACACCATCCAGGATAAAGATAGGATTGGTACCCCATCCACCACCTTAAACATTCACTTCCTTCAACACTGCACACTTTGGTGGCAGGGTGTACCATTTACAAGATGTGCTGCAGCAACTCACCAAGGTTTCTTCAATAGCACCGCCCAAAGCCATGACCTCGAATGTTAGGAGGTCAAGGGCAGTAGGTGTATGGGAACACCATTACCTGCAAGAATTCTTGCAGAATTGCAGAATATCCAGATTTGGGAATATATCATTGTTCATTCATTGTAGCTGGTCACGATTTTGACAATAATGTCTACACCGGTTTAGCTCAGTTGGCTAGATGCAGAGCAAGGCCAGCAGCTCTGTACTGACTGAGGTTATTCATGAAGGCCCTGCCTTCTCAACCTTCCCCCTCGCCTGAGGTGTGATGAACTTCAGGTTAAATCACCACCAGTCAGCTCTCCTCCTCAAAGGGGGAAGCAGCCTATGGTCATCTGGGTCCATGATGACTTTTACACCACATGGATTGCCGGCAGTTCAAGAGGGACATTTACCACCATCTTCTCATGGGTAATTAGGGATAGACAATGAATGAACATAGAACATAGAGAAATACAGCACAGAACAGGCCCTTCGGCCCACGATGTTGTGCCGAACTTTTGTCCTAGTTTAATCATAGTGTCCAAAATTCTATGATAATCCAAGGGCAATTTATCATGTCAATCCACCCAACCTGCACATCTTTGGACTGTGGGAGGAAACTGGAGCACCCGGAGGAAACCCACGCAAACACGGGGAGGATGTGCAGACTCCACACAGACAGTGACCCAAGCCGGAATCGAACCTGGGACCCTGGAGCTGTGAAGCAATTGTGCTATCCACAATGCTACCGTGCTGCCCTTAAGAACAAATTAATCTACACTCCATTATTCTACCATAATCCATGTACATATCCAATAGCCGCTTGAAGGTCCCTAATGTTTCCGACTCAACTACTTCCACAGGCAGTGTCCCCTTGTAATGGTTTGTTCCACCCGGGGAAAAAGTCTCTGACTGTCTACTCTATCTATTCCCCTGATCATCTTATAAACCTCTATCAAGTCGCCCCTCATCCTTCTCCGTTCTAATGAGAAAAGGCCTAGCACCCTCAACCTTTCCTCGTAAGACCTACTCTCCATTCCAGGCAACATCCTGGTAAATCTCCTTTGCACCTTTTCCAAAGCTTCCACATCCTTCCTAAAATGAGGTGACCAAAGCTGCACACAGTACTCCAAATGCGGCCTTTCCAGCAATACTCACAATTAAAAGAAAATCACAATGTTATCTACAGAATGCAAAGGTAGGTAAGCATCACATTTGGCATTGCAACAAACAGAATCTTATAAAGTAGATTAGCTCTGTTTCTCCTCCTTTTTTCCCTGACAAGGCATGTGGATAAGCAAATAATGAAGAATTATTAACTGCTAATAATGAAAATTGGAGGATTTAAACATCCCCATGTTCATTTATAAAGCAACAAAATGCACCTCACAGGAACTTGAGACGTAAAACCTAATCTTAGCTTGTGAAGATACTGGAGATAGTGCAGAAAAGATTCATGAGAATGGTTCCAGCGGTGAGGAACTTTAGTTATAAAGATGGATTTGAAAAGTTGGGACTGTTTTCTTTGAGCAGAAGGTTGAGAAGAGATTTGCTAGAGGTATTCAAAATCATGAGGGCTCTGGACATTGTAGAGAAGGACAAATTGTCCCCACTGGTGAAAGGATCAAGAATGAGAAGCTGCAGATTTAAAGTAATTGGCAAAATAAACAAAAAAGACGCAAGGAAAAACTATCCACGCAGTGCATGGTTACGGTCTGGAATGCACAGGCTGAAATTGAGGCATTCAAAAGGGAATTAGATTGTTATCTGAAATGGAAGAGTGTGCAGGATTATGGGGAGGAGGTGAGAGAATTTATCAAAGCGGATTATTCATTCAGTGAGCTGGTGCAAACACAATAAGCTGCCTTCTCGGCTGTGGCAATTCTGTGTTTACTTGTGCTCATACTTCAAAGTGTGCTAGTTCCAGTTCTAAAGGAAATAGATTCAAAAGGGTGAATTTTGCATGTGAAAATTGGGCAGGCTGCCCAAATCCAGCATGATGGCTTTGGACCGCTGCCCTCACATCCTCATGCCTGTCTCCTAGAATACGCAGACAGGTGGGTGCCGAAATCGGCAGCCCGCCTGTCACTTAAAAAAATCTAATAAATAATAATAATATTCTTTATTGTCACAAACAGGCTTGCATTAAGACTACAATGAAGTTACTGTGAAAAGTCCCTAGTCGCCACACTGCAGCACCTGTTCGGGTACACAGAGGGTGAATTTAGAATATCCAAATTACCCAACAGCACGTCTTTCGGAATTTGTGGGAGGTAACTGGAGCACCCGGAGGAAACCCACGCAGACACTGGGAGAACGCGCAGACTCTGCACAGCGAGTGACCCAATCCGGGAATCAAACCTGGGACCCTGGAGCTGTAAAGCAACAGTACTACCCACTGTGCTACCGTGCTGCCCTACATTACAAGCTATTAAGCTTGTTAACAACTCAAACATCCACAATTTTACAATAGCCTGCCCATTGGATTCTCAAGTGTCAGACCTAGAAAGGTTTGAGAGTATTTTACTGCAGGTGTGACGAGGCAGCACATCAGTGGTGGACAATGCTTGTATGCACCAGCAGATCCTGCTGGGGCAGGTGGCAGTGTCTGCATGATCTTTAATGCCATTTTTACAATCTTTTTTGTGCCTTCAGGGTGATCAATAAAGGCTGATTCTGAGAGCAGAGGGATTTTACACTTCTAGCTGTGACTGCAGCATTGCCCCTCGGCCGCATGGTGTAACGGCCTGTAGTGTTGCTTCTCAGAACCCTTACACCAAGGTGTTATTCATATTACATTGTGAATGTTGCTGCAACAAAAATTGAACACTATATTATTTACCGTATTAACTCAAGTCACGAGCTTACTATGGTGTGGCACATAAAAAACAGGCATAAGAAACAGGTCCTGATACCAACTGAAAGAATGGAAGGGAGGAAGGGGAAGAATTTGTGGCCCGGGAGCAAGCTTTCTATGCAGGAGTTGGTGGACTGCACACTTCTGGGTCAGCCTCCTGCATCCCATCGAAAGGCATAAAACTCACCTCATAATTTCAGTCTTTGCAAAATATGCCCTTTGAGTAAATTCAACTTCAGAGTCAAGAAATGGTCTAAGGCTGTTGTATCGTACTAACACATAACTCATTGCGGTATCACAAAGTTCCAACAAACTGTTTGCAATTCAAAAATATTGTACAATTTGGCTGCTTGTCTATGGAAAATGCTGCACTGATAATGGTACATTATTGGGTTTGTTTTGGCCACATGAAATTAAAATACTTTACAAATATTATGGTGACAAATTGATCACATGTTTCTCGCACTAGTGAAACAAATCAAGTAGTACATCAGTACTGACTCAGTATTTCTTTACTTATGAGAAACCATTTTCTATAAGTCCATAACATCATTCAACCAATTGTGATGACAGCGAACTTACCATAACATCTTGTGCAGACTAGATCAAGAATTTGCCTAAATTTATTTATCATTGGTGGCAAAGGTTTCAAATCAATCTTCTTGAAATCCTCTGGGCAATCATTCTTTGAATGTCCATCTCGTTTGCAGATGCTGCACACAATTGTTGGCGTCTGAAGATGACAGGAACCATTTACTAACTTAAAATACTCCAAGAATCATTATTATCCTCTTAAGAATGCTATAATACTTCTACATCAAAGAAAGATGAAGCATCAATATGATCTTTCACCAAGTGATGATACTTCTAAATATTGAATTGCTGATACCAGCTTTGCTGCTGCACCCAGATATTTCCCAAAAGAATGGAGACAAAAATGGGAAAGTTATCTCCAGCCTGCTTGCTGCCAAATCATAGAGCACATCTCCTCCAACCCAGGGTTACCAGACCAACCCCTTCCCTAGCAGTTTGTATAACTATCGTTGAATGCTGTCACAGTGCACCTATATTAGAAATCAATTGTTGGTCCTTTGTGAAAACTCTGTAAATTACATTTATTGCATGGAATTTGCAGATAATTTGTTTTAGCCCAATGTGCTCAATTTATTATGAACGTTTGTGGCATAAAATCTTTGTATTAATTTTAGATTGTGATATTTCTACATAAGGCCTTTAGTTTATATCACTAATGCATGAGATAATGTACTTCTATCTGCCTTACAAGGAGTTCAAAGTGCCCAGATCTTAAATGACTGTGTGAAATAACTAATATGACGTTAACCATGTTGATATTCACAAATATAGTTAATTTGAAGGAACTAATTATTATAAATTATCAGCCAATTCATTCTTCCCACAGTTACTCGGGGGCATAGGTTTAAGGTGCGAGGGGCAAGGTTTAGAGGAGATGTACGAGGCAATTTTTTTTACAGAGGGTAGTGGGTGCCTGGAACTCGCTGCCGGAGGAGGTGGTGGAAGCAGGGACGATAGTGACATTTAAGGGGCATCTTGATAAATACATGAATAGGATGGGAATAGAGAGATACGGGCCTAGGAAGTGTAGAAGATTTTAGTTTAGACGGGCAGCATGGTTGGCACAGGCTTGGAAGGCCGAAGGGCCTGTTCCTGTGCTGTACTTTTCTTTGTTCTTTGTTCTAGTTATGACAGACATCCAGCAACTGCGGCAAAATTAATATTTTCTGATTTCTTCAGTGGCCATGTTGTTTCCTCAACCAACTGACTAGATACCCAAGTGGCAATTTTAAACCTAACAAAATATGAAATTGAAAAATTCACTAAAACTAGCTAAATGTTGCCCCTAAAATTGCCTAGTTGTCCATTACACTTAAATTTCCTTGGGGGTTTGAACTTTTCTCCTTACTGCGACTTGCTTTTTTCCAATAGCCTTCCCTCCTCTGTGCCTCTCTGCAGTCATCCCCCAAGTTCTAACTCAACTAATGACGACATTAATCCAGTAACACCAAAAACAAAACAAAACACCAAACTTTAGATGCTTTAGGTGCTGACAATCCTTTTAAGATTTCCTGTGCTTTCTCTTCAGGCGGGGAATAGTCTGTTCAGAAATATCACACCAAACCTTGAAATTGTTGTGTAAATGGACATTCGAACTGAGGGGTTTGCAGCTACAACTTCAATTGGGAACTTATATATTCTGAACTTTAAAAAAAATATAGGGACATATGTTCTCAATAATGATATTGGTCCAGTTTTGCAGAAAGTGGCAAAGCAATGGAACTCACCACTGACCCCGAAAAAAGCTGCCCATAAAGATCTAAGTGATTTCTGTGGTGTAAATTTTCCCTTTCCCAATGGCAGCTTAAATCTGGTGGTAAGATGTGGGGATCGCCAGGTGTGCAGCAGCAGAGATGTCAGTAAACAGCCAATCACTTGGAAGTATTCACACAAGACAACGAACCAGAAGTTTAAAGCACTGAATCCCTTAATTCTTAATTTAAAATTTCAGATAGTGAAATAAATGATGATGATTGGATTAAGATAGAAATTTAATTAAAGATTAACAATTTTTAATTAAAAATGTGGATTTTTCTCAGCATTATGAAAACATTTAACATTCCACAAATATAGATTTCCAGGGTGGGTGAGGGTGGTTAACAATAATCATACGGTTAGTATGCTGGTAAAAATCCAGTAATACCCCACTAAACAAAGTGCAAATTTTTCAAGGATTTTTTTAAACCACAAGCCTTTTTAAAAATAAATTAAAATTTATTCCAATTAAGGGCCAATCCACCTACTCTGCACATCTTTTCAGTTGTGAGACCCACGCAGACACGGGGAGAATGTATAAACTTCACACGGAGAGTGACTTGGGGCCAGGATCAAACCCGGGTCCTGGACACGGTGAGGCAGCAGCGCCACCGTGCTGCTCTTTTAACCACAAGCCTAACTGTATAACAGTGGAAATTCTCATCAATTGGAAGATTCAATTGGACCACACCCGTTGGAATCATCAACATAATTTCTGGATTTTGTGTTATTCTGCTAAGACGTTGCTGCCAATTTCACTGGAGTCACAACAACAACTGCTGACAGTTTTAATGTCATTACCACCGCAAAATCCAAGCTAGTACTCATAAATAAACCTAGGATCTTAAATAGAACATTCCTTCAACTTAGAAAAGTGACATATTTTGCTTCTAGATACAAGGATGATTCTAAGAACTTCTTTTTTAAAGGTTTGCACTCTAATACATCAATCAGTACATGCAAGCGTAAAGGATAACTTGCCTTTCCATTTGTTAGGATGCTTTTCTCAAAGACATAATGTAGTTCTCCTGTTTCTGATGCATTTCCAGTGTCATCAATAACAGTGCAGCTAGGAGCTTCAGTTTCTGTTGTGCAAATTTGTGAGGTAGTTGAAACACAACTGGCAGTGCAATTTGTTCCTTCTGAGCAATGTACTCCTAGTTTGCAACTATCTTTATGTCTATGCAACTGCAAACTGGCTGGTGGCATTACATTTTCCATGGATCCATGTCCTAACTCTTTCAGGCCTGCCTGCTTTGAACAACTCTCTGAAGAATCAGCCACCTCCAATGTTCTCGTGGATTGTTCAACTGAATCGCAGCTGGGTAATCTTTCGCTCGAATCTCTTGTACAGTTGTCAATCCCTGGCTTCCCCAAATCACATTTTTTAAAATTCACTGCAATTCCACTGTTGGAAGGTGAAACAGTGTTCAATTCCAAATGCTCAAAATCCTTTATAACAGTTGCAGTAGGTTCAACACTTGCGTTAGTATATACTTGTGTTCCACAGTCACTGGATTCATCGGTGGAAGGCTCTTTAATATCATTCCTTACTGCAGTTCCCTTCTGTGGCTGACAACAGTTCCCTGAACGTTCTTCGGATTTTGCAGGCTTTTTATTGTTGACTTTCCCTTTTTTTCTAGCATCAGGTTTTAACTTGATCCCATCTTTCATTTGAGGAGATGCAAAATATTTATAAGCAGTCCTAAATCGTTCCAGAATATATTCAAACACCATCTGGCTGTTCAAACTCCGAGCAATATTTCTCTTTAGTGCAAAGGGGTCTATTTAAAAAAAAATTAACACAGCAATTATATTACCCAACATTCTACCTTATCAAGCATACATGAAAAATACTTTCAATGGCATTTATACCAGAGCTCGCAGAAATCCAAAGTCATTATTGCAAGGCTGTCAAAATGTCCTAGGCTGGAGATGATCTAGGGCATGTGTTGGCAATCTGCTGCTCTGAAGATGCAAGCTCATTAAGGACTCATGTGGCTCCTGACCTTGATCGATGGAACATGTTTTGCAACCTGTCTAGATATCAAACAACTCTCCAAAGAAATCCAACAGCAGAAATAGCATTAAAGTTTTTATTTTCATTTTGGCAAATATAAATGTGCTCATCTCCTGTCTCTGTCTTGGTTGTCATAATAACTGGCATTTGATTTATAATATTGAGATTTTTAAGATACTGCTGATTGTGATTAAATTTAAAAAATGCATTTCTTGAAACTAATATTGCTGACCCCTGGATATTTTAACGTTTGAAATGTGTGTTTAAATGATTCAATGCTTGTCTAATGTTTTATTTTGGAGATGTGTGAAGTGCAAAGAATTGACTATTGATATCTAATTACATTTCAAAGGCAGCACGACATGGAGGGATAGGATGGGACCTCTCCCAAACAGCAGGGGAGGGGTTAGTGTAAGACAAAGATCAGACAATTCAGAGATAAGGGGGAAACGATAAAGAAGGCCGATGGGTTGGGGTGCTGGAATCGGGGGATGGTGGAGGCCTGTGTTTTCTGTTCATATTGATGTTTGGTCTTGAGATTTACATGTACGCATGTTAATAAAAATATAAAAAAAAACATTCAATGTTTTCCTCTGCTGAGCACTGTCATTACTTAGAGTAACTACAATCTTCTTATTTTAAGGGCAGGCTTTAATTCCAGATTAAACAAACAATCGGTGAAATGTTACCAGGGGATAGTATAAAACAGACAATAGCCTATTAGCAACCCACATTACATTCTGTCCAAAGTTCTTTCCAGTGGAAGTCAGTTTGGACGATACTGGAAGATAAGGGCACCACGGTGGCACAGTGGTTAGCACAGCTGCCTCATGACATTGGGGTCCCAGGTTCGATCCCGGCTCTGGGTCACTGTCTGTGTGGAGTTTGCACATTCTCCCCATGTTTGCCATGTTTCGCCCCCACGACCCAAAGATTGGCCACGCTAAATTGCCCCTTAATTAGAAAAAATGAATTGGGTACTCTAAATTTATATTAAAAAATGAATACTGGGAGGTGTATAATACAGGCTGTCGGTTCTCTATTGCCCATTATGGTATCACTGAAGATGAATTTCACCTCCAAACCTTCTCTTTGTCTATGAAATGAGTTAGGTTAGACACACATCACTACTTTTTTAAAAATAAATTTAGAGTACCCAATTCATTTTTTCCAATTAAGGGGCAATTTAGCATGGCCAATCCACCTAACCTGCACATCTTTGGGTTGTGGCGGCGAAACATGGCAAACACGGAGAGAATGTGCAAACTCCACATGGACAGTGACCCAGAGCCGGGATCGAACCTGGGACCTCGGCGCCGTGAGGCAGCAGGGTTAACCCACTGTGCCACCGTGCTGCCCAACACACATCACTACTGAATACTAGTGCAACAGTCAAACATATTCCTGATGCCATGCCTAAAGGCAGTTCAGTGAAATATAAATGCCCCTTTGGTGCAGCAAACTAGATTTAGGCACACTGATGTTTTAAATAAGCGGGTTTCCGTAATGATGAATTTTCGTCTTGAGAGAACTGGCAGAAAAATGGAGTATGGATGACACATAAGAAATAACAGGAGTAGGCCGTTTGGTCCTTTGGGCCTGCTCCGATATTCAATAATTCCACAGTTCATCTTTTACCTCAACTCCACGTTCCTACATTAACCTCATATCCTTTATTTCACTCAGTACCCAAATTCCATCGATCTCTATCAATTCAGTTATCACGTCAGTCACATGAGAAAATTGTACTAACAAACTTTTCCAAAGAGAAACGATAAGAGAGTAATACATTTTCAAAATATTTTTCACTGATGTTATTTTAATTATTAAGTTCAATCCATCACTAACACGTAAAATGTTGCAGTCACCTTCTGACGGAGTTTGATAATAAATTACTTGCCCGGAGAGAGGCTTAAACCCGCAACCTTCTGACACAAGAGATGAGAGTGCTACCCCCGAACCAAACTGACATTTGTATACAAAGACTGGAAACAAAATAAAACGGTCCATTCGCTAATGCTGAAATCTTGAACTTAATTAGTACCCTTCCAAACCTCAGCTCATTTCCTCCACCCCCCAAAAATTGTACAATTTTATAATTTTCGACGCTGTAATTTGTCACACATTCGCTTCATCAGAAAATTAACATTTTTGTTTGAAAAATATTTTAATTAAAATTTTCAACATTTTAACAATACGCACCCCCGTCCCCCAATCCCTTGACAGCAAGCAGGTCTCCAAAATGTAAAACAAATAGGCCCCATCTCTGGTGAAACCCCTCATCCACCCATTTAATGAGCAAATTTCACCTTCTCCAAATACAGGAACATCATTAGATCCCCAGCCACGCCAAGGCACTGAGGGGAGAAGCTGACCTCCACCTCAACAGAACTCGCCTGCGAGCAATCAACGAGGTGAAGGCTAAAATGTCCGCCCATGCTCCTGTCTGCAGCTCTGACAGGTCTGACACCCCGAATTTTGTATCCAGGGGACCCGGCTCCAATTCCACATGCAGAACCTCGGATACCGCGCTGAAAAGCGACCCCAATATTTCTCCAACTTCGGGCAGGGCCAGAACATATGGACATGATTTTTAAAAGAAATTAATTTACGGGATGTGGGTGTCGCCGGTTAGGCCAGCATTTATTGCCCATCCCTAGTAGTCCTTCAGAAGGTGATGATGAGTTGCCTTCTTGAACCGCTAGCAGTCCTTCAGGTGTAGGTGCACCCACTGTGCTGTTAGGGAGGGAGTTCCAGGATTTTGTTCCAGCGGCAGCGAAGGAACGGCCATATATTTCCAAGTCAGGGGCAACACGGTGGTGCAGTGGTTAGCACTGCTGCCTCATGATGCCAAGGTCCCAGGTTCGATCCCGGCTCTGGGTCACTGTCTGTGTGGAGTTTGCACATTCTCCCTGTGTTTGCGTGGGTCATTGCCCCTACAACCCAAAGATGTGCAGGGTAGGTGTATTGACCACGCTAAATTGCCCCTTAATAGGGAAAAAAATAATTGGGTACTCGAAATTTACTTCAAGAAAAGAAAAAATATTTCGAAGTCAGGGTTGTGTGTGACTTGGAGGGAACCTCCAGGTGGTGTGGTTCCCAGGTATCTGCTGCTCTTGTCCTTCAGATGGTAGTGGTGGTGGGTTTGGAAGGTACTGTCTAAGGAACCTTGGTGTGTTACTGCAGTGCATCTTGTAGATGGTACGCAAAGCTGCCACTGTTCATTGGTGGTGGAGGGTTTGAATGTTTGTGGGAAGAGGAGCAATCAAGCGGGCTACTTTGTCCTGGATGGTGTCAAGCTTCTGGAGTGTTGTTGGAGCTGCACTCATCCAGGCAAATGGTGAGTATTCCATTACACTACTGATTTTGCCTTGTAGATGGTGGTCAGGCTGTAGGGGGTCAGGAGGTGAGTTATTCGCCTTTGACCTGCCCTGGTAGCCACAGTATTAATGTGGCTAATCCAGTTCAGTTTCTAATCAATAGTAACCCCCTGGATGTTGATTGTGGGGGATTCAGCGATGGTAGTGCCATTGCATGTCATGGGACAATGGTTAGATCCTCTCTTGTAGGAGATGGTCATTACCTGGCACTTGTGTAGCGCAAATGCAACTTGCCACTTGTCAGCCCCAGCCTGGATATTGTCCAGGTCTTGCTGCATTTGGACATGGACTGCTTCATTATCTGAGGAGTCGCAAATAGTGCTGAACATTGGGCAGTCATCGGCAAACATCCCCACTTCTGATCTTATGATGGAATGGAGGTCATTGATGAAGCAACTGAAGATGTATATGCCCAGGACACTACCCTGAGGAACTCCTGCAACGATGTCCTGGAGCTGAGATGATTGATCTCCAACCAGCACTGCCATCTTCCCTCATGCCAGGTATAACTCCAACCAGCAGAGACTTTTCCCCCTGCTTCCCATTGACTCCAGTTTACCTAGGGCTCCTTGATGCCATACTGGGTCAAATGCTGCCTTAATGTCAAGGGCAGTCACTTGACATTACCTCTGGCATTCAGTGCTTTTGTCCATATTTGAACCAAGGCTGTAATGAGGTCAGGAGCTGAGTGACCCTGGCGGAACCCAAACTGAGCGCCCGTGATCAGGTTATTGCCGAGTAAGTGCCACTTGATAGCACGGTTGATGACTCCTTCCATCACTTTGCTGATGATCGAGAGTAGACTGATAGGGCGGTAATTTGGCTGGTTTGGATTGTCCTGTTTCTTGTGTACAGGACACACCTGGGCAATTTGCCACATTGCTGTGTAGATGCCAGTGTTGTAGCTGTACTGGAACAGCTTGGCTACAGGTGTGGCATGTTCTGGAGCACATGTCTTCAGTGCTATTGTCGGAATATTATCAGGACCCATAGCCGTTGCAGTATCCAGTACCTTCAGCTGTTTCTTGATATCATGTGGAGTGAATCGTATTGGCTGAAGACTGACATCTGTGATGCTGGGGACTTCTGGAGGAGACCGAGATGGATTATCCACTTGGCACTTCTGGCTGAAGATTGTTGCGAATGCCTCAGCCTTGTCTTTTACACATATATACTGGGCTCCTCCATCATTGAGGATGGGGATATTTATAGAGCCTCCTCCTCCAGTGAATTGCTTAATAGTCCACCACCATTCACGGCTAGGTGTGGCAGGACTGCAGAACTTAGATCTGATGCGTTGGTTGTGGAATTGCTTAGCTGTGTCTATTACTTGCTGGTTATGCTGTTTGGCACACAAGTAGTCCGGTGTTGTAGCCTCATCAGGTTGACACCTCATTTTTCAGAATGCCTGGTGTTGCTCCAGGCATGCTCTCCTGCACTTTTCATTGAACCAGGGTTGATCCCCTGGCTTGCTGGTAATGGTGGAGTGGGGGATAGGCCAGGCTATGAGGTTGTGGATGTGACTGAATACAATTCTGCCGCTGCTGATAGCCCACACTGCCTCATGGATGCCCAGTCTGGAGTTGCTAGATTTGTTCGAAGTCTATCCCATTTAACACAATGGTAGTGCCACACAACACAATGGAGGGTATCTTCAATGTGAAGATGGGACTTTGTCTTCACAAGTACTGTGCGGTGGTCACTTCTACTGATACTGTCATGGATAGATGCATCTGCAGCAGGCAGATTGGTGAGGATGAGTCCTGTATGCTTTTCCCTCTTGTTCGTTCCCTCGCCACCTGCTGCGGTCCCAGTCTTGCAGCTATGTTCTTTCGGACCTGGCCAGCTTGGTCTATGATGGTACTACCAAGCCACTCTTGGAGCCACATTGAAGTCCCCCTCCACACCGCTTACAACTATCCTCCACCTCCTCAAACAGCTGGCTCATCCTTGCTTTCATTAAGTGCACCCTATACATCACTTTGAATTGAATCAACTCCAGCCTCGCACACGAGGCCAAGGCATTTCGCACTTTGCACCATAATCCTTCATCCATCCCAACTCTTCCTCCCACTTGGCCTTATCCTCCATCATAATCCTGCTGTAGATCGCTGAACAACCTCACTCTCCAACTCCCCCACTGACAGCACCTCTTCCAACATCGAGGAGCACAGTAAGAAGTCTTACAACACCAGGTTAAAGTCCAACAGGTTTGTTTCAAACACGAGCTTTCGGAGCACGGCTCCTTCTTCAGGTGAATCTATGGTGATTCACCTGAAGAAGGAGCCGTGCTCCGAAAGCTCGTGTTTGAAACAAACCTGTTGGACTTTAACCTGGTGTTGTAAGACTTCTTACTGTGCTCACCCCAGTCCAACGCCGGCATCTCCACATCATAACATCGAGGAGAACAGTACCGCTGAGAAGCTTGGGAAAAGCTTTCTTGCAAAATTCTGTACATGCATATACCTGAAGTCCTCCTCACACTGGGGCCCATACTTCACTCCCAATTCCTCCAAACTTGCGAATCGCCCCTCCAAAAACAGATCCTTCATCTTTTTCTCCTTCTATCCCTGGAATCTCGCATCCATCCTCACTGGCTTGACCTGTGATTCCCTCTTACTGGCATCACCCTTGACCCAATCTGCAATTTGAAATGCCGCCAAAATTTCCCCCCAAATCTTCAGCGTGGCTAGAAAATTAAACTTTAATTGGTTGATGAACATTTTATTTGTTATACATGTCAAATGTTGTTTTAGGTATATGTTCACCTCACCCTCAATGGCTATTCTCCTTTTCGGCCAATTTTTATGCTCTCTTGCTACAAGATCTTTTACCCGTATACAAATGACGTATTCTTCCAACGCAAACTCCAGAGTGTAAAATTTCAGTAATTCTAGCCAGAGATGTCCAAGAGAAACCTGATGTGTTGAACTGCACTTCAATGCAGCCTAAGAAAAACAATGAGAAAGCATAATAAATTATCTATAAAACGTCTCTTCAGATCTTTGTGTCAGTAAAAAATTAATCTGAATTGTCAGTACTGGGAAAAAAAAATCAGGCTTGTGCCAACATAACAAGTTAAACTAATTTCACTGCAAAGTTCTTAGGTGCTAGAACGTTACCTCCAAATTAGGGTTTACGGAGACCAAATCACAGAAGAAACTGCACAATAAGAAAATTGTGAATTAAAACTTTTATATATAAAAGGCTCTGAGGGCGTAGGCCAAGGATCTGGAGAATAGGTTGAGGAGACAGAACCTCAGGATTGTGGGGTTGCCGGAGAGGGTGGTGGGCCCGAGGCCAACCAAATTCTTTCCCCAGATGTTTGCAAAGTTTGCAAAATGAACAGATGTCCCCTCCCGAGTTAGATAGGGCCCACTGATCACTTGGCGCATGAGCTACCACGGGCGATGGCAGTTTTTTTCACAGCTAAATGGGCCAAAGAGAAGCTGGATGTGAAGTGGGAAGGAAGCAGCATCCGAATTTCTCAAGATGTTGGGGCAGAGCTAGTAAATAGGCATGCGACTTTTAATAGGGCTTAGTCAGCACTATATAAAAGCACATTGCATTTTGGAGTAGTGTACGCGGCGAGGCTGAGAGTTATGCATAACTCAAAAGATCACTTCTTTGAGACATCGGAGGAGGCGGAGGCTTTTGTCAAGGAATGAGGACTTGAGACTTAATTCAAAAGGTTTGAATGGGACTTTAATAGGTGTTGATGGGATGGGATTGTTTGGGGATATTTCAGCATTATGTATCCAATTTTGTTTATTTTGGGTTTATTGTTCTGTCTTGGAGTTTATATGTTGTTGGGGGAGGGACAAGTGGGGCAATGTAGTCGGGGGTAATGGTTAAGGCAACATTATGGACAATATATGGCCCAAGGTGGGGTGTTGAGAATTGTAAAGACTTTGGTTTCGGTTATTCGTTTGCAGCAGGGGGCAGGTGGGGGAACTTCCCTTTCGTCTTTGTTCTTTGGCTGTGGGCCCTGGTGGGGGGGCTACCTCACTAGCAGTTAGATCGTAGCTAGTGAACAGGAGTCCGGGGGGGGCTGTGGCCAGTTGGACCTATTGGGACAGGTTTCGATGTGTCTAGCGTGTTTGTTTGATCGGGGGGGGGAGGGGCATCACAAGCAGGGAGTGTTGTTTGTTGGGAGGTAGTTTGCAGGTTCTTGACTTGGGAGGGGGCATGGGGAGAGAAAAGGGTGCTGACAGGGGCCAGGGGGTTATCTTTGTCTCACTTTATGGGTGGGGTTGGTGGCCATCTTGGGTTGGCCTTAGCTCTAGGAACTTGGGAGTAAGGATGAGATAATTTCTCACGGTAGAAATGGCTGACTTGAGAGGGAGGGTGGGTGAGAGACCCCCGACCCGACTAATCACTTGGGCTTTTGCACGAGACCCACCTGCAGGTGAGGGATCAGACTAGGCTCTGTAAGGGCTGGATGAGCCAGGTGTTCCACTCAGGCTTTAAGAGCAGGGCCCAGGGATTGGTGGAAACAAGGGGGGAGGGTCAGATCCATGGTGGTTTATGCACCCTAGGAGAAGGAGTTTTTGTTTCACCCCCGCCAATGCATAAAGAACATTCAAGGATAGATTATTTTTTTGTTTTGGGAAGGTCTCTTCTTCCTGGGGTGAGGAAAGCTGAGCACTCGGCAATAGTCATCTCAGACCATGCTCCACATTTAGTGGATTTGGTATTAGAAATAGGTTCAGCTCAGCACACAGCATGAAGGCTGGATGTGGGGTTATTAGCAAACACGGAGTTCTGTGGATGGACATCAAGGGCTATAGACGAGTACGTGGGGTTTAATGGGAACGGATCGGACTCACGGAGGGCCGAAGGGCCTGTTCCTGTGCTGTACTTTTCTTTGTTCTTTGTGCTCTTTGTTCACCCTCTGCTCTATGGGCGGCGCTGAAAGCAGTGATTAGAGGGGAGATCATATCGCACAAAGTGTATATGGATAGGGAGGCTAGGGAGGAATGCCAAAAGTTGGTGGATGACATTTTGGAAGTAGACCACAGGTACTCGAATGACCCAACCCCAGACCTCCTGGTAATCAGGAAAAAGCTGCAGATACAATTTGGCCTGTTTTCTACAGATAAAGCAATGCGGCAGCTGTGGCGCTCGAGGGAGGGTTACATATGAATATGGGGAGAAGGCCAGTCGCCTTTCGGCTTGCCAGTTGAGGCAGCAGGCAGCCTCCTGGGAGATTATCTAGGTCAGAGACTCAGGTGGCAGGCTGGTGTCCGCTCCTGACAGTTTAAAAAAAATTAATTTAGAGGACCCAATTCATTTTTTTCCAATTAAAGGGCAATTTAGCATGGCCAATCCACCTACCCTGCACATTTGTGGGAGCGAAACCCACAAACATGGGGAGAATATGCAAACTCCACACGGACAGTGACCCAGAGCCGGGATCGAACCTGGGACCTCGGCACCGTGAGGCAGCTGGGCTAACCACTGCACCGCCGTGCTGCCCTGCTCCTAACAGAGTTAATAGAGCATTTGAAACTTTTTATAAGAACCTTTATCAGTCGGAGCTGTTGGGGGAGGGGCGAGATCAGATATGCTGGAGTTGTTGGGGGGGGGGTTAAGAGTTTCCTGAGGTGCAGGAGGAAGAGCGTGAGGAGCTGGAGGAGCCGTTGAGCCCAAAGGAGGTCTTGGCAGCGATAGGGTGGATACAAACAGGTAAGGCCTTGGGTCAGACGGGTCCCAATGGAGTTATACAAGATTTTAGCTGGACACCTGCTACCGTTATTGGTCAGGATGTTTGAAGACTCTGTAACACGAGGCTCCTTGCCTGTGATGCTGATGCAGGCAACAGTTTCACTTTTATTGAAAAATGACATGGATCCCATGGAATGCGGGCCATACGCCCTATTTCATTACTTCACGTAGATGCCAAGAAATTGGCCAAGGTGCTAGCGCTGAGGTTGGAACCATGTCTTCCTCAGGTGATTGGGGATGATCACACAGGACTTGTCAAAGGCCAGAAATTGTTGTCTAATGTATGGTGATTGTTAAATGTGGTGCTTTCTACTTCTGAGGGGCCAGATCCAGAGGTAATCGTCACGTTAGATGCTGAAAAGGCATTTGATAGGGTAGAATGGGAGTATCTTTTGCAGTTTTGGAGAGGTTCGGGTTGGGGCCCAAGTTTGTGTCTTCGATACGCTTCTACAGAGCTCCCTCGGCTAGTGTCCGCACCAATACCACAAGCTCGGGGTACTTTCAACTCAATAGGGGTACGAGACAGGGGAGCCTTTTGTCTCTCCCTCTTGTTTGCATTGACGATAGAGCCTCTGGCCATTGCTTTGAGGGCTTTGGGTAAGTGGAGACGGATAATCAGAGAGGGATGGAGCATAAGGCATCCCTTAGGCGATGATGGCCTTTTACTTTATGTGACAGGCCTGGTCCCCACCATGGGTGGTATACTGAAACTTTTGACGTGCTTTAGTTCCTTTTCAGGATATATGCTAAACTTGGAAAAGAGTGTGTTTTTCGGGTGAAACCTCCGGGGTGGGGAGCCAATCTAAGATTGTTACCATTTTCCATGGCTATTTCCAGCTTTACATAGCTGGGGGTCCAAATGGCTCGGGATTAGGCCTGACTTTGTAAACTGAATTATACCAGTCTGGTAGGTAGAGTCAAGACCAACCTGCAAAGGTGGAATAATCTATCCCTGTCCTTGGCAGGCAGGGTTCAGTTGATCAAGATGAACATTTTGCCACGACCTTTGTTTCTGTTCCAGTGTCTGCCAGTTTTCCTTCTGTATCTTGTTTAGGGAGGGTTGATAAGTTGATATCATCCTTAATATGGGCGGACAAAACCTCGAAGATTCGTGGGGCAGTCCTTCAAAGGGATAGACAGTCGCGGGGCCTCATGTTGCCAAACCTGATATTTTATTATTGGGCAGCTAATGCAGAGGTGGTGTTGGATTGGTGTAATGATCGGGGGAGCTACGTGGGCGCAAACAGAATCAAGGTCATGTAGGGGGTCTGGTCTGGGGGCCTTACTCCCGTTCTCACCGACAAAGCATTTGTTAAATCCTGCGGTTGTTTCCATTTTGAAGATATGGAGATAATTTCAACAACATTTTAAATTGGTGTCAGTGTCAAAGTTGGCTCCCATCTGTGCTTACCATCTGTTCAAGCCTGCGAGATTAGATGCCACGTTCCGGGGTGGGAAGGGAAGGGGATGGAGATAGTGGCCGATTTGTTCCTGGAGGGGCGGCTTGCCAGTCCAGTGGAATTGACAGAATAGTTTGGGCTCTTGGATTCAGATTTATTCAGAAATCTTCTAAGTTCGCAACTTTGCGAGGCAGATTTCTCCACATTTCCTGTGGTGTCGCCAACCCCTCTAATAGAGAGGGTTCCTTCGCTCGCAGGGTCGGAGGAAGGGAGCACTGCTGGTATTTATGGATGGAATTTGTCAGATTTGGTGTCACTAGAGGGGGTTAAGGCTAGGTGGGAGGAGTTGGGGCTCATATTAGATGACGAGGTGTGGAGTGAGGCCCTTCACAGGGTGAACTCCACGTCCTCATGTGCGAGGTTTGGTTTGATCCAATATAAGTAAGTTTTTAGGGTGCACCTGACCAAGTCTAGAATGAGCTGTTTCTTTGCAGGGGTGGAGGACAGGTGCGAGTGCTGTTCAAGATGTTAGGCTTACCGCGTTCTGGACTTCCCCCAAGCTCATGGGTTTTTTTGGTCTCCTTCTTTAGTATCAATTTGGTGATTCTGAAGATTGAGTTGGAGCCCTGTCCCTTAGTGGCCATACTTGGGGTGTTAGACTCACCGGATCTGCAGATGAGTGGGTGGGCCGGTTTCCTGACCTTCGCCTCACTGATTGCCCGGAGGCGAGTACTGCTGGGTGGAGGTCATCATCTCCATCCAGTGCCTTGTTGTGGCTGGCAGACCTGATGGGAGTTCCTATACCTCAAGGAAGTCAAGAACAACGTGAGGGGAGCAATCAAGAGGTTCTATTGGAGATGGCAGCCTTTATTGTTTGTTTCAAGGAATTAGTAACTGTTAGTTGTTAAGGGGGGAGGGGGAGAAGGGAAAGGGTGTTCGGTTTTGTGAGAGGGTATTTATGTTGTTGGACTTTTCATGTATGTAATTGTGTTTAGTCTTTGTTATTTTGTATTATATAAAGTGAAATGTGAATAAAATATTTTTTTTAAATACTAGAATAAAGAAAGATAGAAATAATTGTACACCAAATTTTAATGGAAGCATTGCTCAACAAATAGTGAAAACCGAAGTAAGATCACAAAACTGTACACAAAGTATAACAGTGTGCCTTTAAAAAGAAGAGAATATGTTGTACTTACTTTGCCTTGCTTTTCCTTCAATGAACTACTTTGGTTATTCGGTTCAGTGATTTCTGTTGTTTTATTTGCAGATTTTCTGTGATCTGCTTTATTTGAGCTTTTGCCCTCTCCATTACTTGTGTTTTTTGTTTCCCCAGAATTTGCTGGTCTGTGCTCCCATAATACATATTCATCATTCTGCATTCCTTTCAGGTGATACTCATCGATTCTTTTCAAGTCAAAACCTTCAATCTAGGATTCCAAAAATGTGACAAATAAACTTTCTCCACCAGCTCACCATTAAAACTGGGGGAACAGTTTTCGGTACACATTTTATAAGATGCATTTTGGGTAATTTCAGGAATTGGCTACACCAGTTAACTTATAAAACGCAACAATTTATGACATTTATAAATAACTTTTAAAATATCTTTGCACACTCAGCTCCAAGGTCCAACTGCTGAGATAAGTTCCAACACGACCCAGTGAATTCACAACTCCATCCCGGGTTGGACTAGCAGGTCACATGACTCGTCCCTCAGAAAGTCCCTTCAAGGGAAAGAGGCTAGCTACAACATCCCTCCTCCTTTAAGTACCTTTTTACACATTGGAATAATTAAATTACACAATTGCCAAAACAGTAACGCAATTAAAATTTTTACACTAGTTCACCAATAACTCAGTCTGTCTGGTGAAGACTTCTTTCTCGTAGGGCGAGGTAGTTCTGAGATTCTCCTATTGAGGTAGTTACTCTGTTGGCCATATCTCACAAGGATCCGTTCCTTGTACTGACGTTTCACTTTCCTCTGTTTCTACTGTTCCTGGTCTGGCCTGTTACTGGCTGGACCGACAGTTCACTCTTCAGGCAACCCACATGCTTCCTGCACAAACAAATCAGGTTGTAACACTGGCTCTTGGGATGGCTATCGTCCACACAAGTGGTCCACATGCTTCTTTAAAATCTTGTCCTGTACTTTAATTTCATAGAAAACCAGCCCTGTTTTGGCCACAACTATTCCTGGAATTCAATTTGGTTTGTTACTGAAACTCTTCACAACATTGGGTCCTCTATCTCGAATGCTCTTGCATTTTTAAATGAATAGCGGTTCTTCTGCCTTGTTTCCACCCTCCCTGCTAAGTTTGGGAACACCAGGCTTAACCTGGTCCTCAACCGAAAGCCCATCAGCAGCTCAGCTGGAGAGACACCAGCAGCCACATGTGAGGTGATCCTATATGATAGCAGGAACCGAGTCAACTTGGTGCTTAAAGATGCGGGTGGTTGCTTCTTCAAGCCAGCCTTGAAAATCTGCACTGCTCTCACAGCTAGTCCATTGGATGAAGGATAGTACAGTGCCTTTCTGATATGTTTTATTCTGTTCAAAGTCATAAACTTCTGAAACTTGGCACCAGTAAAAGCCATTCTGTTGTCTGAAATGAGGGCCTCTGGTGTTCCGTGGATCGCAAAACACTGCTGCAGCTTCTCAACTGTGGCATAATAAGTTGTGGATCTCATTTCAAATGCCTCCATCCACTTTGAATGGGCATCCACTAATAACAAAAACATTGTGCGCATAAACAGTCCCACATAGTGGACATGGACTCTAACTTATGGTCGACCTGGACATTCCCGTGGATATAACGGGGCTGCGGCAGGCAACTGGGCTGGGGCAGGCAACAGAGCTGCGGCAGGCAACAGAGCTTAAATTGGCACTGATCGTCAGTGCTTTACCACTCTTTCCGTTGCAGCATCAATGCCAGGCCACAACATGTAGTTTTGCCGTGGAGCATCTTCATTTTAGACACACACGGATGGGCACTATGTAACTCTTCCAGTAATAATTCTCTTCCTGGCCTGGGGACGACCACTCTCGATCCCCAAAGGACAATACTATCCTCACAGCTGAGCTCATCTTTCCGGATCTGGTGAGGCTTAATTTCCTCTGAACCTCTCTCCTTCTGCCATCTATGCAATATCATCTGTTACACCTTCGACAACAATGGGTCTCTGCTTGTCCAGTACTTGATCTGCCAGCTGACACTGGCAACATGTTTAGTAAATTCATGTCAATTGTTCTGGTAGTGTGGGGAGTGTACCCGTCACTGGCAAAGGAATACAATTCAGGGTATCTGCATTGGCTACCTGCATCCCTGGACGATACTCAATGGTGTACTCATAAGCTGATAAGAACAAAGCCAAATGCTCTATCCAGGTCAAAGCTATTGGTGGAAACGCCTTATCTTCCTTGAAAAAACCCAACAGTGGCTTGTAAACTGAAATGTCTCCCAAATAGATATTGATGGAACTTTTTAATGCCACAGATGACAGCTGGACCCTTTCTCGCGAATTGGGAATAGTTCTTCTCTGCATCTGCAAGGATTCTTGACGGATATCTCTCCGACCCATCATCCATTCTGCGGCATAAAACTGCCCCTACGCCATATGGGGATGCATCACCTGTGGTGGGGTTGAAGTGTACCAGTAAACACGGCAACTGCAACAGCTGCTTGATCTGTTTAAATGCCTCTTTTTGTAGTGCCTCACAGAATCACCTCTGGTGTTTCTTGAATAATATGTGTAGTGCAGCTAACACCATTGACAGGTTTGGGAGGAACTGCCCATAATAGCTAACCATCCCCAGAAAGGATTTGAGTTCTGAGGAATTCCTAAAGGCCAGTGTCTCCTTAATTACTCTCACCATGTCCTCCATGGAGTGCAACGCTCGTGCATCCACCCGATAACCCAGGTAACCCACCTCAGTCGCCTGAAAGGTGCACTTCTCTCTCTTGAGGCGCACTCCTGCTTCCTGGAATCACCAGTATTCCTGGAATACCGCTTCCAAATGCAATGTGTTCTTCTATAGATCTTGTTACCAATACATCATCCAAGTACATGGCACCACCCAGCAAGTCTTGCTATAATCTCTCCATGGTTCTTCAGAATATAGAATATGCTGATGAAAGTCCAAGGTCAAGTTTGTGTACTGGTACAACCCCTGATGGTTATTTATGATCACATATTCCCTCGAGGCATTGTCCAGCTCCAGGTGCTGGGAGGCATGACTCATGTTTAACTTAGTTAACGTTTGATCTTCAGCCAGTTTTGTGTAAAGATCTTCGATTTTGGGGATGGGGACTTGTCCAGCTTCTCGGCCTTGTTCACTGTCAGCTTGTAATTCCCACAGAATGGTTTTATTTGGTTTCACTCCTGGCACAATGGGTGCTGCCCATTCTGCAAATCAGACCGGTTGAATGACGCCTAGGTCTTCCAGTCTTTTCAACATCGTTTTGGCCTACTCAAATAACACATAGGGCACAAGTCTGGCTCTGAATGGCTTCCAGGTTCACACAGATCCTCGCCTGTACTCATTTTATTTTTCCCAGTTCCTCCTGGAAACATCTTGGTACATGCTGATGATCTTGTGTACGCCTCCCGCTTTGATGCTAAAAATTTCGAGCCAATTTAATTTGATCTCCTGGATCCAGTCATGCCCCATTAAACTGAATCCCTGACCAGCTACCACGACTAAAGGCAGCTGAGTGGATTGCTGTTGATAGCTCACTGGAGTCATCTCTGTATCTACTGTATCCTTCATGGCCCAGGTATATGTCATCAGTGTTCGTCAATCTCAGGAGATGGACCCCTTATTGAAGGTACCAGTAGGTCTGCTCCCCCACTAGGGTGGCTGAGGCTCCAGTGTCCACTTCCATCCGTAACACCCTTCCAGTTAAATATATAGAAGATAGGAGCAGGAGGAGGCCTTTTGGCCCTTCGAGCCTGCTCCGCCATTCATCAAGTTCATGGCTGATCATCCAACTCAATAGTCTCATCCTGCTTTCTCCCCATAGCCTTTGATCCCATTCTCCCCAAGTGCTATATCTAGCAGCCTCACAAATATATTCAATGTTTTAGCATCAACTACTTCTTATGGTAATGAATTCCACAGACTCACCACTCTTGGTGTGAAGAAATGTCTCCTTATCTCTGTCCAAAATGGTTTGCCCTGAATCCTCAGACTATGACCCCGGTTCTGGACACATCCATCATTGGTAATTATACCTGTCTAGTCCTGTTAGAATTTTATAAGTCTCAATGAGATTCCCCCTCATTCTTCTGAACTCCAGCGAGAGCAATCCCAACCTAGTCAATCTCTCCTCATATGATAGTCCCGCCATTCCTGGAATCAGTCTGGTAAACCTTTGCTGCACTCTCTCGAGAGCAAGAACATCCTTCCTCAGAGAAAGAGACTAAAACTACACACAATACTCCAGGTGTGGCCTCACCAAGGCCCTGTATAATTGCAGCAACACATCCCTGCTTCTATATTCGAAACCTCTCGCAATGAAGGCCAACATACCATTAGCCTTCTTTACCGCCTGCTGCACCTGCATGCTTACCTTCAGTGACCGGTGTACAAGGACACCCAGGTCCTGCTCCACACTCCACTCTCCCAATTTACAACCATTCAGGTAGTAATCTGCCTTCCTGTTTTTGCTTCCAAAGTGAATAACCTCACGCTTATACAAATTATACTGCATTTGCCATTGATTTGCCCATTCTCCCAACCTGTCCAGTTCATGCTGTAGGATCCCTGTATTCTCGTCACATTTCACCCTCCCACCTAACTTGGAAATTACCTGCAAACTTTGAGATGTTACATTTTGTTCACTCATCCAAATCATTAATATATATTGTGAATAGCAGCACCAATCCTGCGGTAACCACTAGTTACTTCCTGCCAATTTGAAAAGGACCCATTAATCCCTACTCTTTATTTCTGAAAGTCCAAATATACCACAACGACTGGATCCCCCTTGTCAACAGTTACTAATAATTCCACTATGATCGGGGCCACTTTGACCGTTTTTACATTATTCACGGACAGAAGTTTCAGCTACGCCTCAGGACCATCTTACATACGGTATACTGGTGCTGTACTAGACAATTTACTAGTATTAGGCAGGCTTTGCTTATGCTTGCACTAAAATGTCCTTTTTTTCCGCACGTAAAGCAGTCAGCTTCCCTAAAACTGCATACGTTTTGCGGGTGTAGCCCCCACATCTTTAACACTGCACACTCTGGGTCTATTCCATGCTGTGGGTTTAATCTTCCGGCTCTTCTAGTTCCCATATTAATTTCCTTCCTTGGACCAGCGGCTTCACTCCTGGGGTGACTGCTGCCTACGGTTTCCTGCCCTAAATGTTGGACTGCACTGCTCAGAATGCTTTGTAGTTCCCGGGTGCTCTTCTCCGCACTCTCCATGGTAAAAGCAATCTCTAGCGCCTTTTTAAAATCTAAATTCTGCCAAAGCTTCTTTTGTATGGCTTGATTGTTAACACCAAATACTAAACAATCTCTTAGCATCTCATTCAATATAGGCCCAAGAAGCTTTGGTCTGCAATCTTCTTGATCCTTGGCATAAAGGCGCCAATGGTTTCTCCTGGGGCTTTCCCGGTCAAATTAAACTTGTAATGCTGCAACAATTACCGGGATGGTGGTGTCCTTTGTGTAACTCTCCGCTCTTTGAGAATGTTTTAGCATCGGGGACATCTGGAGACGTTAATCTTTGAATCAGACTGTATGTCTGTGTTCCACATACAATTAACAAATTTACTCTTTGCTCCTCCTCCCCCCTCTATTTCATTCATTGGAACATAAAAAATAGGAGGAGGAGTAGGCCATCTGGCCCCTCGAGCCTGCTCCTCCATTCAATAAGATCATGGCTGATCTTTTTGTGGACTCAGCTCCACTTACCCACCCGCTCACCATAACCTTTTATTCCTTTACTGTTCAAAAATCTAAATACCTTTGCCGTAAAAACATTTAATGAGGTAGCCTCAACTGCTTCACACCGGGCAGGGAATTCCACATATTCACGACACTTCGGTGAAGAAGTTCCTCCTCAACTCAGTTCTAAGTCTGCTTCCCCTTATTTTGAGACTATGCCCCCTAGTTCTAGTTTCACCCGCTAGTGTAAACAACCTTCCTGCTTCTATCCTATCTATTCCCTTCATAATTTTATATGTTTCTGTAAGATCCCCCCCTCACTCTTCTAAATTACAATGAAGCTCCTCATAAGCTAATTCTCTCAACTTGGAATCAACCTTGCGAATCTCCTCACACACCCTCCAGTGCCAGTATATTTAGAGTATCAAATTATTTTCTCCCCCCCAATTACAGGGCAATTTCGGGTGGCCAATCCACCTACCCTGCACATTATTTTGGATTGTGGGGGTAAGACCCATGCAGACACTGAGAGAATGTGCAAACTCCACATGGACAGTGACTCAGGGTCGGGATTGAACCCGGGTCCTCGGTGCCCTGAGGCAACAGTGCCAACCACCCACCATGCTGCCCCCTCTAATGCTTTTTATAATCAGCTAAAGAGAGTTAGATATGCATCAAAGGAAAACAGAAGAATGAGAGCTTTTCATTAAAAAACTATAATAATCCTCACCCATGAGCCCAAGTATGCTGGTAAAAGAGGTTCTTGTCTTTGTTGAAGAAAGAAGATTACCATCAATGTAAATGAATAGGAGGGAATGCCACCTTCTGCTTGACAATCGATGTGGCACACCTAAAATGAAAAAGGGTTTGAAGATTTTTCAATAGGTTATTGTAGATACAGCTTATTACAATCCAGCGTTTTCTAAATATTAGTCAGTGAAGAATCGTTCCACCACCGAATGACTTTTGATGAAATAATATGAAAACTGGTGAAGAATTTTATACAATACTTGAGAACTTGTTTCAAGGTGCTTCTCAGAGATACAGGAAAAATGGAGGCAAGCCAAAGGAGAAATGTTTGTGAGGAAAGGCTGCAAACTAAGCCAAAGAGATGGATTTTAAGCAGGATCTCAAAGATGAGGCGGAAAGTCGACAGGCAGAAAAATTTAGGAAGAGCATTTGACAGCATGGGGTCTATGGAATTGAAAGCAGACTGAACATCAATGAGCAAAGAGAGGGGGCTGTAGCCCAGCAGAAGAGGAGTGGAAAGTTTGGGAGGTTATAAACTGGAGAAGGTTACAGAAATAGGCAGGAGCGAAGGGTGAGAATTTTAAAATTTGAATTGTTGTAGGACTGGAAGTTAATATAGATCAGTAAGTATAGATGGGCTAGTGGGAATTGGCACAAATTTGGATAAGAGAAACATAGATTTATATGAGCTGAAGATTATGGTTGTGCAGAGAGAGGAATCTAGCGAGGAAAGATTTTGCATACTCAAGTTTGGAGAAAACAAAGCCATGACTGAAGGTTCTACAGTAAATGAGATGAGGTAGGAGCAGATGGTGAAATCTGAACTCAATAAAAATCTGGAAAGAAGAATAAAAGTTTAAAGATGACCATGAAACTTGGTTTACTAATGTCCTTCAGGGAAGGAAATCTGCCATCCTAGCCTGGTCTGGTCTATACGTGACTCCAGACCACAGCAATGTAGCTGACTCTGAAATGGCCTAACATGTACTCTGTTGTATCCAACTTCTAAAAAGTCTAAAGAAATGAAACTGGGTGAACTACCCAGCATCAACGTAGGCACGGGAGACAACAACGGCAAATTCAGTCAAGTCGACCTTGCAAAAGTACTCTTTACTAACATCTAGGGACTAGTGCCAAAATTGGAAGAGCTGTCTCACAGCAACAGCCTGAGATGACTGTCCTCACAAAATCATACTTAGCAGGTAATGTCCCCTACAAGGAGGCGAGAGAATCAACAAGAGGAAAAAATATAGACCTCATCTTCACCAATCTGCCTGCCCTTAGATGCATCTGTCCATGTCTGCATTAGTAGGGTTGACTATCACACAGCGTTCGTGGAGACAAAGCCCCGTCTCCACATTAGGGATACCCTCCATCATGTTATGTGGTACTAACACCGTGCTAAATTGGATAGATTTTGAAAAGATCTTGCAACTCAAGACTGGACAATCATGAGGTGTTGTGGGCTATCAGCAGCAGCAGAATTGTACACAATAATAATCTTTATTAGTGTCGCAAGTAGGCTTACATTAACACTGCAATGAAGTTACTGTGAAAGTAACCTCGTCGCCACACTCCGGCACCTGTTCGGGTACACTGAGGTAGAATTCAGAATGTTCAAATTACCTAACAGCACATCTTTCGGGGCTTGTGGGTGGAAAGCGAAGCACCCGGAGAAAACCTACGCAGACATGGAGAGAATGTTCAGACTCTGCGCAGTGGCCCAAGCCGGGAATCAAACCTGGGACCCTGATGCAGTGAAGCAATGGTGCTAACCATTATGCTACTGTGCTGCCCACAATCTGCAACTTCATGGCCCAGCATTTCCCCACTCTACCATTATCACTAAGTCAGATGATCAACCCTGACCCAATGAAGCAGGCATGACAGGAGCAGCACTAAGTGTACCTAAAAAAAGGTGTCAACTTGGTGAAACAACAACACAGCACTACTTGTTGTTGTGACAAACAGCATCAGCAGCAGGTGGCAGGCAGAGCTACGCCATTCCGCAACCCACAAGTAAACAACTCACAAAGGCTCTGCAAATATCCCCATCCTCACTGATGGAGGAGCCCAGCACACCAGTGCAAAAGAGAAGGCTAAAGTATTCGTAACAATCTTTAGCCAGAAGTGCCAAGTGGATTTAAAAAAAATTAATTTGCAGGATGTGGGCATCACTGGTTAGGACAGCATTTATTGCCCACCCCTAGTTGCCCTTCAGAAAGTGCTCCGTGTTAGTTGCCTTCTTGAACCGCTGCAGTCCTTTAGGTAAACCCACTGTGCTGTTAGGGAGGGAATTCCAGGGATGTTGCCCCAGCGACAGTGAAGGAATGGCGATATATTTTCAAGACAGGGTGGTGAGTGTCTTGGAGGGGAACCTCCAGGTGGTAGGATTCCCAGGTATCTGCTGTTCTTGCCCTTCTAGGTGGTAGTGGTAGTGGGTTTCCAAAGTGCTGTCTAAAGAACCTTGGTGAGTTACTGCAGTGCATCTTGTAGATGATACACGTGGCTGCCACTGTTCGTCGGTGATGGAGGGATTGAATGTTTGTGGACGGGGGAGCTATCAAGAGGGCTGCTTCATCCTGCATGGTCAAGCTTCTTGAGTGTTGTGGGAGCTGCACTCATCCCGGTAAAGGGAGAGTATTCGATTACACTCCTGACTTGTGCCTTGTAGAGTTGCGAATGGTGCTGAACATTGTGCAGACATCTGCAAACATCCCCACTTCTGACCTTATGATGGAAGGGAGGTCATTGATGAAGCAGCTGAAGATGGTTGGGCCTAGGACTACCCTGAGGAACTCCAGCATTAATGTCCTGGAGTTGAGATAATTGACCTCCAATCATCACAACCATCTTCCTTTGTGCCAGGTATGACTCCAGTCAGCGGAGAGTGTCTTCCCCCCCCCACCGGGATTCACATTGACTCCAGTTTAGCTAAGGCTCTTGATACCATACTCGGTCGAATGCTGCCTGGCTGTCACTCTCAACTCACTCTCAAAAGAGCTGGCATTCAGCTCTTTTGTCCATATTTGAACCAAGGCTGTAATGAAGTCAGGAGCTGAGTGACCCTGGCGGAAACCAAACTGTGTCTGTGAGCAGATAAATGCTGAGTAAGTGCCACTTGATCGCACTGTTGATGACTCCTTCCATCACTTTGCTGATGATGGAGAGTAGACTGATAGGCGGTAATTGGCTGGGTTCAATTTGCCCTATTTCTTGTGTACATGACACACCTGGGCAATTGAATGATCAAATTGGCATCCTCCAAAGATTCCCAGTATCACAGATGCCAGTCTTCAGTCAATTCGATTCACTCCAGGTAAAATCAAGAAATGGCTGAAGACACTGGATATTGCAAAGGCTAAAGGCCCTGACATTAGTCCGGCATTAGTACTGAAGATATGCAATGCTCTAAGCCAAGCTAAGCTGTTCCAGTGCAGCTACAACACTGGCGTCTACCTGACAAAATTGATTTTTTTTAAGGGACAATTTAGTGTGGCCAATCACCGCGGGGTGAAACCCGCGCAGACACGGGGACAATGTAGAAACTCCACACAGACAGTGACCCGGGGCTGCGATCGAACCCAGGTCCTCGGCGCTGTAGGCAGCAGTGCTAATCACTGCGCCACTATGCCGTCCCCCACTCGGAAATATATGACCGCGCCTTCACTGTTGATGGGTGAAACTTTTGGAACTCGCTCACTAACAGCACTGTGGGTGTACCTACATAATGTGGACTGCAGCGGTTGAAGAATGCAGCTCACCACCACCTTCTCAAGGGAAATTCAAGATGGGCAATAAATGCTGGTTTTTCCAGCGACATCCACACCCCATGAAAACATTTTTAAAAAGCAGGAGACAATGTTACAGATGTGGAAGCAAGTGGTCTTTATTTTTTTTAAATATTTTTATTAAATAATTTTCATTTATAACAAAATACACAATATCAACATGAAAAATTGATGTCACAAAATGCAATATTAGAAAGAAACAGAACCAACCAAGCAGAGCTCACCCAGCAGTGAAACGCCCTTTCCCCAAGAATGAGAACTAACCCCCCCTTCCCCCGCTAACAGCCGATGGTGATTAATTAATCAGACATGTCTACAAGGAACATACAATGTAAAAGCAGGCCATTCGGCCCATCTTGTCTGCACTGATCCACTTAAGCCCTCACTTCCACCCTATCCCCGTAACCCAATAACCCCTCCTAACCATTTTTTCTGGTCATTAAGGGTAATTTAGCCTGGCCAATCCACCTAACCTGCATGTCTTTGGACTGTGGGAGGAAACCGGAGCACCCGGAGGAAACCCACACAGACAGGAGGAGAACATGCAGACTCTGCACAGACAGCGACGCTGCGGGGAATCGAACCTGGGACCCTGGCGCTGTGAAGCCACAGTGCTATCCACTTGTGTTACCGTGCTGCCCCTTCAAATTCTTCAAAGTAGGTAATGGATGGCCCCCACCTCAGGTAGAACGCGTCGACCAACCCCTGACAGCGTACTAGACCTCTCCCTACCAAGGACAGAGGGAGGTTGTTCCACTTTTCAAGTCGAACCTCACCCTTCTCACCAGAGTAATTCAATCTATGAAGTGATGGCTATAAGACCATAAGACATAGGAGTGGAAGTAAGGCCATTCGGCCCATCGAGTCCACTCCGCCATTCAATCATGGCTGATGGGCATTTCAACTCCACCTACCAGCATTCTCCCCGTAGCCCTTAATTCCTCGCGACATCAAGAATTTATCTATCTCTGCCTTGAAGCCATAGGCTAGTCACGGGCCATTCGGATACACTGATAACAAAAGCTACCTCCGGCAAGACAAAAAGGTATTTTATACCTGGATCCTGCCTGCCAAGGACAGAGGGCGGTTTCATAGATTTCATAGAATTTACAGTTCAGGAGGCCGCCATTTAGGCCACCATGTCTACACTGGCCTTTGGAAAGAGCACCCTACTCAAGCCCACACCTCCACCCTATTCCCGTAACCCAGTAACCTCATCTAACCATTTTTGAATACTAAGGGCAATTTAGCATGTCCAATCCACTTAACCCACAATCTTTGGACTGTGGGAGGAAACCGGAGCACCCGGTCGAAACCCCATGCAGACACGGGGAGAACTCAGGAGATGCTATTAATGGCGGTGTTAGGATTCAAAAGGAAAGTATTAAAACTAGCATAAAGGCACTTTACCGAATGCTCATAGCATTCGAAACAAGATAAATGAGTTGACAGCACAAATCATCGCAAATGAGTATGATTTAGAGGTCATTACAGAGTCATGGTTGCAGAATGGTCACGACTGTGAGTTAAATATCCAGGGATATCAGACCATTCAGAAGGACAGGCAGGAAGGTGAGGTAGCTGGTGTGGCACTGATACTTAAGGTTGACATCAGGGCAGTAGTGAGAAACGATATAGATTCTATAGAGAAAAAGGTTGAATCCATTTGGATGGAAATTAGAAATAGTAAGGAGAAAAGGTCACTGATAGACTAGTCTATAAGCCACCAAACAATAACATCACGGTGGGACAGGCAATAAACAAAGAAATAACTGTAAAAATGGTACGACAATTATCATGGGCGATTTAAATCTACATGTCGATTGGTCAAACCAGGTCGGTCGGGCAGCCTTGAGGAGGAGTTCATAGAATATATCGGCGATAGTTTCCTCGAACAGTCGTAATGGAACCTATGAGGGAGCAAGCTATCCTAGATATGGTCTTGTGTAATGAGGAGGGAATAATTAATGATCTCATAGTTAGGGATCCTCCCGGAAGGAGCGATCAGTATGGTTGAATTTAAAATAGAGGAGGGCAAGTAGGTAAAATCCAATGGCAGTGTCTTGTGCTTAAACAAAAGACTACAGTGGGATGAAGGAGGAGTTGGCTAGGGTAGATTGGGAGCAAAGACTTTGCTCCCACTTGAGGAACAGTGGAGGACTTACAAGGAGATTTTTCTCAGTGCTCAGAAAAAGTATATACCAGTGAAAAGGAAGGACTGCAGGAAAAAGGATAATCAACCATGGATATCTAAGGAAATAAAGGAAGGTATCAAATTGAAAGAAAAGGCATACAAAGTGGCAAAGATTAGTTGTAGTTTCACCCACCAGTGGAAACAACCTCCCTGCTTCTATCCTATCTATTCCCTTCATAATTTTATATGTTTCCATAAGATCCCCCCTCATTCTTCTGTGCAAACAAAATTCACTAGGTTAATTCCGGAGTTGCGAGGATTAGCTTATGAGGAGAGACTAAATAGACTGGGACTATACTCAATGGAATTTAGAAGAATGTCTTTTTTCAAAGTGAGAGATATAGAGGCCTGTGAGAGCGTAGAGGGCAAGGATCCCCGTGACAAGTAATCGTTAACCATGTCAACTATCATTGTTGTTAACTGGCTCGCAAACATCTTATAAAAATCAACGGGAAACACATCAGGACCAGGGGCCTTACTCAACTGCATAAATTCAAAGTCCTTCGGTACTTCCTCCGGTCTCAAAGGGGCCCCCAACTCCTGCTGCCTTCCTCTCTCCACCACCAGAAAGAACAATCCGAATAAGAATGCTGACATGACCAAACTATTCTCATGACCAAACTATTCTCAGGGTCTCTGTCCTTTAGAGGTTCCTGTAAAAAGATTCAAGGTTGGCATGGATTTCATTAAGGGTGGAAACCAAACTGCTGCCTGAGTTTTTGTATAATCTCTCAGGAAGCCAGCTGCCACCTCAGTTGGTGGACTAGAAGATGCCTGGCATTCTCCCCATACTCATAAAAAAACCTCGAGCTCCGGAGCTAGCTCACCGCCTTCCCAGCATAACAAACTAAAATGCATTTGAAGATTCTTCCTATTCGCATGCAACTCCGGGATTGGGTCAAACGAATATTGGCGATCCGCCTCAAGAATCGCATCTACCAGCCGCTGCATCCTCACCTTCCTATCTAAATGTGCCTGATAAGGAGATTACCTCCTCCCTTACAACCAACCTACGGGTTTCCCACAGTATGACGGGAGAGACAGAGTCGTTCCTAGTGAATCTAGTGTACTTCTCGATGGTCTTGGATATGCGCTCACAAAAGCCCCTGTCCGCCAATAGCACAGCATCCAGCCTCCATGGCAGGTGCTGACTAGAATCTGTTTTCAAGGTCCACGAAATGGTGTGTATCCAGGCCAGGAATGAAAGCCAACATTCTTCTAACGAATGCCACATCGTCACAATTTGGCAAGTATACATTTACCAGTACCACTGACGCACCTGCCAAAGACCCACTGACCATCATAAATCTGCCACGGTCCTTGTGGCCAAAAAACCCCCCAGATTATTAACTAAAATCGCTGCACCTCGGGCCCGACTAAAACACTTTGCTCACCCACCCCTTCCGCAGTCTGGTCTGATTTTTGACATGCAAGTGAGTCTCCTGAAAAAACACCACATCACACTTGAGATTCTTTAGATGAGCAAAAGTTCTCGACCTTTTTATCGGACTACCCAACCCGCTTACTTTCCAGCTGGACAACCGAATTGGGGGCTTCTCACCTCCCCTCATCTCTGAGTCAGCCATAGAGAACTCAATCACCATCAGCAAACTAACCCCTTCACCCCACCCACAACTAATGCCCCACCCAAATATACATACTGATAACCGCTAAATAACCAAAACCCCCGCCCCCCAAACCCCAATTCCAACGTGAGACTGGTTCAACAGCTGCAGCTCCTCCCCCCACCTTACTCCCATTAAGTAGCTGAATTTAATGCTAGAGGAGCGGTTCCCCCCAACCCTCTCCAGGATAGAGAAGAAAAAAATACAACTTCATTGCCCACCCGGAGGATAAGACAAACCTCCCAAACCAGTACCCCTAAAAAACTGAATTCCCAACAGGGGCAATATAACTCCAATTATAATACAAGAATCAACTTCTCATAGAAATTAGCTCCCCACCAATAAACAAACCACAATTGAAGCAAAACATCCTCCCTCATTCCCATAAAAAAAAGACAAAGACAAGAAATAATTTCACCCTTAGACAACAACTATAAAAAGGATACCCCAATATTCCTCCCAACCCACAGCAGTCAAAGACCAAACAAAGCATCATTAACTTGAACCGAGTCCATGCTTCTTAAAGAAGGTATCCACCTCCTGCGGCGTATCAAAGCAAAAGTCCCTTGAATTGTAAGTGATCCGCAGCCTTGCCGCATATACCACTCCAAACCTCAAGAAACCTCAGTTCCAGAGTGGACGTGGGTCTACTCTCCCCCATCATTTTCATAAATATTCGTGCAAGATGCATAGTTGGCTCGGGCCCTTTTTTTCCCCCGGCACCTCATGACTCTGAGGTCCTGCCTCCTAGGTCGTGTCCAGGTCCATCGGCCTTAGCCTCCAGTCTCCTGTTCGCGGCAGCAACTACCGCTATTTCGGCTTCCAATGAGGCAAGCTGCTCACTGTGCCTCAACAGCGCTTTTTTATACCTTCTTGCACCCTACCATGCTTTTACACCGAATCATCAGTTTTTTCTAGTTTCACCCGGACAGGGCCCAGGACTTCTTCAAACGACTTACATAAGTTCTCTTCCATCCGCCTGCACTGTTTTTCAAGGTGGACATTGAATTCCTTGGCTAGCATGCGGGCCAGCATGTCTGCTGTAATTGGGGAGGCGGCTGACGAAGCCTCCGTCATTTTCTCCATGGAGGAGCTGAGCGACTCCTCCGAGTCGGTCAATGAGTTGCTTTCTGTGAGTTGCTTGGCATTGTGGTGGCTTCGGGATCCTTTATGTTCAATAAGAAATATTTCTATGCAAAACATTCCTGGAAAAACACGGGTGAAAAGGGCTCGAAAAAACAGATCCTGGTGGGAGCTGCTTTGTGATCATCCTCACCTCATATGACATCACTAGAAGTCAGCAAGTGGTCTTTATGGTGGACAGGATGTACAATTGGAAAATCAGTTCAAGGCTAAAGAGGACAATAAGACTACAAGTTCTGGCTCAGCCTGAGCTAATAGCCAGGCAAAAGGATAGAGTCAATGACTGAGATATGGAATTCAAACTGGGGCTTTTGCTGTTTCCAATGAGTAGCTGGAAAAAAAACTAAAGCTCATCTAAGATTGGATATTAGATATTACTGAAACAGTGGAAGGCCAGGAGAGGTCATGGTGAGGTGTCATCAGTGTGCTCATGGAAATTGTGCCTTTGGATAATATTGCAAAAGGGCAGTTTGCAGATGAGAAGGTCGACAGAACCCAAGATAGATGTTTAGGAGGTTCCTGAGGTGATAACATGTGGATGGGAAGAGAAGTCATTACTAGAGGAGCTGCAGAACTTTTTAAAAAAAAAATTTGTATTCAAGTTTTTCAATAACAAATTTTTCTCCCCACAATTTAAAACAAGGCGTGTTTCCACACCAACACAAGAAAAGAACTCACCCCCTCAAAATAAATAATAACAAAAAACCAACAGCAATACAAGAAAGAAGAAAATAACAACATCGCAAACCCCCCCCACAAGTTGCTGCTGAGACCGACCACTCTCTACCCCTTCGCCAGGAAATCGAGAAAGGGCTGTCACCGCCGAAAGAACCCCTGTACCCACCCCCTCAGGGCAAACTTCATCCTCTCCAACTTGATGAACCCAGCCATGTCGTTGACCCAGGTCTCCGAACTCGGGGGCCGCGTATCCCTCCACTATAACAGAATCCTGCGCCAGGCTACTAGAGACGCAAAGGCCAGAATGCCGGCCTCTCTCGCCTCCTGCACTCCCGGCTCCGAAGCTACCCCAAAGATCGCAAGCCCCCAGCCCGGCTTGACCCTAGACCCGAAGACTTCCGACAAAGTCCCCGCCACCCCCTTCCAAAACCTCTCCAAGGCCGGACAAGCCCAGAACATATGGGTGTGGTTCGCCGGGCCTCCCAAACACCTCCCGCACCTGTCTTCCCCTCCGATGAACCGGCTCATCCTTGCCCCTGTCATGTGAGCCCTATGCAGCACCTTCAGCTGAATTAGGCTGAGCCGTGCGCAAGAGGAGGAGGAATTCACCCTCTCCAGGGTGTCCGACCATATTCCATCTTCAATCTCTTCCCCTAGCTCTTCCTCCCACTTCGCTTTGAGCTATTCTACTGAGGCCTCCTCCTCCTCCTGCATCAGCTGGTAAATAGCCGAGACCTTTCCTTCACCGACCCACGTCCCCGAAAGCAGCAGCCACGGAAACTTCGCCACCTGCCTCTTAACAAATGCCCTGACCTGCATATATCTAAAAGCGTTCCCGGGGGGAGGTTCCACTTCCCCACCAGCTCCTCCAGAGTCGCGAACTTCCCATCCAGGAAGAGGTCCCCCAACTGTCTGATGCCTGCCCTGTGCCAACTCCCAAATCCCCCACCCGTTCCCCCCGGCGCAAAACGGTGATTGCCCCGTATCGGGGCCCAAACTGAGGCCTTCACTTCCCCCCATGCCACCTCCAGTGTCCCCAGATTTTAAGGGACGCAACCAGCACCGGGCTCGTAGAGTACTTTGCCGGGGGGAGGGGGAAGTGGGGCCGTCACTAAAGCCTCCAGACTCGTACCCGCACAGGACACCACCTCCAATCTCTTCCATGCGTCACCCTCCCCTTCCGTCACCCACCTGCGAATCATCGCCACGTTCGCCGCCCAATAATATCCACACAGGTTGGGCAGCGCCAGGCCCCCCTACCTCCCTTCTTCGCTCCAAAAATACCCTCCTTACTCTCAGGGCCTTCCGCGCCCACGCGAACCCTAGAATCGACTTATTCACCCTTCTGAAAAAAGCCTTTGGGATCAATATGGGGAGGCACTGGAAAAGAAACAAAAACCTCGGGAGCACCGTCATCTTAATCGACTGGACTCTGCCCGCCAACGAAAGCGATAGCGCGTCCCACCTCCTAAACTCCTCCTCCATCTGCCCCACCAGCCTCGAAAAGTTAAGCCTATGCATGGCCCCCCCAGGTCCTAGCCACCTGGACCCCAAGATACCTAAAGCTCCTCTCAGCCCTCTTCAACGGGAGTTCACCTATCTCCCTCCCCTGATCCCCCGGGTGCAGGACAAACAGCTCACTTTTCCCCACATTAAGCTTATAGCCCGAAAAGTCCCCAAACTCCTCAAGTATCCTCAGCACCTCTGGCATCCCCTCCGCCGGATCCGCGACATACAACAGCAGATCATCTGCGTACAGCGACAACCGGTGCACCCCCCCGGGGCACAATCCCCCTCCAACTCTTCGAGTCCCTCAGCGCCATGGCCAGGGGCTCAAATCGCTAACGCGAAGAGCAGGGGAGACAAGCTGCCTCGTCCCCCTGGAAAGCCGAAAGTCCGCCGACCTCCTCCCATTCGTCACCACACTCGCCACCGGGGAGCTGTACAGCAACCTCACCCAGCTGATGAACCCCTCACCAAACCCAAACCTCCGCAACACCTCCCACAGGTAACTCCACTCCACCCTATCAAAAGCTTTCTCCGTATCCATGGACGCCACTATTTCTGACTCCCCAGCCGCCAGCGCCATCATCGTGACATTAAGGAGCCTCCGCACGTTGGCATTCAGTTGTCTCCCCTTTACAAACCCCGTTTGATCCTCATGAATCACCGTCGGGACCACATCCTCCACCCTCCTGGACAGCACCTTTGCCAACAACTTGACATTAAGGAGCGAGATCGGCCTGTAAGACCCACACTGAAGGGGGTCCTTGTCCCGCTTCAGGAGCAAAGAGATAATTACCCTGGACATCGTTGGGGGCAGAGCCCCTCCCTGCAGCCTCATTCAGGGCCCTCACAAGCAGAGGGCCCAGCAAATCTGAAAATTTCTTGTAAAATTCCACCGGGAACCCGTCAGGCCCCGGCGCTTTCCCTGTCTTCATACTTCCCACCGCCTCCACCAGCTCCTCCAACTCGATTAGAGCCCCCAAACCCTCCACCCGCTCGTCCCCTACTCTTGGGAACTCCAGCCTATCCAAAAAGCGGTCCATCCCACCTGCTTCCCTGGGGGGCACCGCCCGGTACAGCCCCTCGTACAAGGATCTGAACACCCCATTGATGTCCTCTCCACCCCGCACCAAGTTCCCTCCTGCATCCGTGGCTCCCCCAATTTCTCTAGCTGCCTCCCGTTTCCGGAGCTGGTGAGCCAACATCCGACTTGCCTTCTCCCCGTACTCATATACCACCCCCTGCGCCCTCCTCCACTGCACCTCCGCCTTCCAGGTGGTTAAAATGTCAAATTCCGCTTGGAGATTATGCCGCTTCCTCAAAAGCCCATTCTCCAGGGTGTCTGCATATCTCCTATCCATCCTTACCATTTCCTCCACCAGCCACTCCCTCTCGGCTCTCTCCCCCCTCTCCCTGTGCGCCCGAATAGGTATCAGCTCCCCTCTGACTACTGCCCAAAGCACCCCAACTTGCACCTCCCCGTTATCATTGGTTTCTAGATACCTCTCTATGCCCCTATGGGTCCACTCGCACACTTCCTCCTCTGCCAAAAGCCCCACATCCAGCCTCCACAGCGGGCGCTGATCCTTTCCCTCCCCCAGCTCCAGATCCACTAAATGTGGGGCATGATCAGAAATGGCTATCTCCGAATACTCCGCCCCCACTACTCTCGGGATTAGCGCCCTGCTAAGCACAAAAAAAATCAATCTGGGAGTACGCCTTATGAACATGGGAGAAAAAGGAGAACTCCCTACCTCCTGGCTCCAACCCCCCCCCCCCCCCCCCCCCCCCCCATCTGATCCATGAACCCCCTCAGCACCGAGGCCGCTGCCGGCCTCCTGTCCGTCCTAGACTTCAAGCGATCCAGAGCCGGATCCAGCACCGTGTTAAAGTCCCCACCCAGGATCAATCCCCCTGTCTCCAGGTCCGGGATCAGGCCCAGCATTCGCCGCATGAAGCCCGCATCGTCCCAGTTGGGAGCATAAACATTAACCAAGACCACCTGCTCCCCCTGAAGTCTCCCACTCACCATCACATATCTACCTGCACTATCCACCACCACTTTGGACGCAACGAACGACAGGCTCTTACTGACTAAAATTGCCACCCCACGGTTCTTCGCATCAAGCCCCGAGTGAAACACCTGTCCCACCCAACTTTTTCTTAGCCTCACCTGATCCGTAACCCTGAGATGCGTCTCCTGGAGCATAGCCACATCCGCTCCCAGCCCCCTCAAGTGAGCCAAGACCCGGGGATCGCTTCACCGGACCATTCAGCCCCCTCACGTTCCATATGACCAGCCGAACCCGGGTGGCCATCCCCCTCCCCCTACGCCGATCAGCCATAGCTCTTTCTCAACCCGCCACGCGCCCAGGGAACCCCCCAAGCCCGCTCCCCACGGCGGCAGACCCCCCCCCCCCCTCACCATCCATTCCCTCACAGTCCCTGCAGCAACAACCCGGTAACCCCCCACCCCTTCTTCCTCCCCCCCAAACCCCCCCACCCTCCTTCCTCCCCCCCAAACCCCCCCACCCTCCTTCCTCCCCCCCAAACACACACACCCCCCCAAGCTAGGGCCCCCCAAGCTGCGTTACCCCTAACATTGTGCTTCCGTGAGTCAGCTGACCCTGGCTACTCCCGCCATAACCACAACCCCCCCCCCCCCCCCTCCCCCCCCCCCCCCCCCCCCCCCCCCCCCCCGACGCAACACAGCCACCAATCCCTCCTTACCAGCGCCGGTCCCGCCCCCAATTGCTCCGGCGCGGGAAGAAAGCCCACACTTCCAACCCGAGCTCCGCCCCTCAACCCAACACGCAGGAAAAAGACGAAAACATGACCCATCGGGACACCAAACTACTCCCCAACCCACCAGTGGACAAAACAGAAAAAAACACCACGGTAAATAAACAACAGCCCAGAAAACAACTCAAAAAAAAAACAAAATAGCGAAAACGAACAGGCAACATCAATCAGCAAACACAGCCAATATGAACGACAGGATACCCAGGAGGGTAAGCCTCCAAACAAAGTACATTTTTCCCCCAGCCCCCCAGTCCTCAGTTCGAGTCCAAGTTCTCTGCCTGGACAAAAGCCCAGGCCTCCTCCGGAGAGTCAAAATAGAGCTGGCGGCCCTTGTAAGTGACCCAGAGGCGAGCCGGCTGTTGAAGGCCAAACTTCACCCCCTTCCTATGAAGAACTCCCTTCGCTCGATTGAAACCAGCCCTTCTCTTCGCCACCTCCGCGCTCCAGTCCTGATAAATCCTAACGTCCGTGTTCTCCCACCTGCTGCTCCTCTCCTTCTTAGCCCATCTCAACACACACTCCTGGTCGACTAAGCGGTGAAAACGGACCTGTACCGCCCTGAGCGGCTCGTTCGGCCTCGGCTTCCGCTGCAGCACTCGATGGGCGCCCTCCAGCTCCAGGGGACCACGAAACGACCCCGCACCCATCAGCGAGTTCAACATTTGGACCACATAGGCCCCCAAATCCGAGCCTTCCAGCCCCTCCGAGGCCCAAAATCCGCAGATTCTTCCGGCGAGAGCGGTTCTCCATCTCCTCCATCCTCGCCAGCCATTTCTTGTGCAGCGTCTCGTGCGACTCCACTTTCACTGCCAGGCCCAAAAGCTCATCCTCGTTGTCCGAAGCCTTTTGCCGCAGCTGCCGAATCTCCACGGCCTGGGCCGTTTGAGTCGCCACCAGCTTGTCCAGCGAGGCCTTAAACGGCTCCAAGATCTCAGCTTTGAGCTCCTTGAAGGAGCGCTGAAGCAGCTCCTGCTGCTCCCGCGCCCACTGCTGCCACTTCCCCGCCCGCCGCCATCTTGCTTTTTCTGCCTCTCACCTTCCTCTGCTGTAAAGCCGACTTTTGGACCACTCCACTGCGAGTCCAGTTCATCCACCAGCCGGTGGGCACACTGGCTGTGTTTCCCCCTGGGGAAAAGTTAAAACAGCGCCGTTGCGGGCTCTTAAAAGAGCCCGAAAGTCCGAAAAAAGCGGGAGCTGCCAAACGTGCGGCTTAGCTCCGCATCGCCGCCACCGGAAGTCAGGAGCTGCAGATCTTGATTAGCAATCCACTTTTTCACAGAAGTACAGAGAGAATTAAATAATTCTTTTAAAAATACAATGGTCTGGATATTGCAGCACCCTTCAGTAATGATGGCAAAACTATCAGCATTTGTTGTCATTACTCCTCTGAAACTTACAGCAATGTCTGGATTCTGCACATGCACAATTAAATGTGAAAATACAGAAGTTGCTGTCAGTAATTCTACATTTTACATAGAACATATAACATAGAACAGTACAGCACAGAACAGGCCCTTCGGCCCTCGATGTTGTGCCGAGCCATGATCACCCTACTCAAACCCACGTATCCACCCTATACCCGTAACCCAACAACCCCCCCCTTAACCTTACTTTTTAGGACACTACGGGCAATTTAGCATGGCCAATCCACCTAACCCGCACATCTTTGGACTGTGGGAGGAAACCGGAGCACCCGGAGGAAACCCACGCACACACGGGGAGGACGTGCAGACTCCGCACAGACAGTGACCCAGCCGGAAATCGAACCTGGGACCCTGGAGCTGTGAAGCATTTATGCTAACCACTATCATACCGTGCTGCCCCTATTTTCTTTGAGTGCGCTGTTGATAGCCCCCAGAATACAGTCAAACGGAAATCGATGAAGGACAAAAACAAATATCCTTTTGTGTTATTAGTCTCGCTGTAAAAATCCTTATAAATCAGACCTTGTTGAATAAGATGTAACTTGATTTCTAAAGTTCCTAATTTCTGCTGAACTGCCTCATTGGTTCTGAAAAACTAACTTTCTTTTTTAAAATAAATTTAGAGTATCCAATTCTTTTTTTCTAATTAAGAGGCAATTTAACATGGCTAATTTACCTAACCCTGCACATCTTTTTGGTATGTGGGGGTGAGACCCACGCAGACAGAGGGAGAATGTGCAAACTCCACATGGACAGTGATTCAGGGGCGGGATTGAACCTGCTTCTTCAGCGCTGTGAGGCAGCAGCACTAACCACTGCGCCACCGTGCCGCCCTCTGAGAAACTAATTTTATATTTGTGGAATACCAAATTTCTCCATTAGAATTAAGAAAACTCACATATTTAAAATTATTTTTGAAGTTTATGATATTTCAGGTTCTACCTTAATCTTATTACAGTAGTCCCCCGTTATACCGCGCTCCGCAATACCGCGGTTCGCGATATACCGCGGGGGGGCTGATGGAGCCCAACTGTCAGTTGTGTCAATTTCAGCGGCCGGCTCACTTTGATCCGGAGAAGGAAGCTGCTCTCTCACTGAAATAATCAGCCGGCCGCTGAAATTGACACTGCCGGCTGCTCTCTCCCTCCAATCCAACTTTTAAGTTTTAATGTTTCTGATTGGAGGGAGAGAGCAGCCGGCAGTGTCAATTTCAGCGGCCAGCTGATTGTTTCAGTGAGAGAGCAGCTTCCCTCTCTGGATCAAAGTGAGCCGTCCGCTGAAATTGACACTGCCCGCTGCTCTCGTCCCTCCAATCAGAAACATTAAAACTTAAAAGTTGGATTGGAGGGAGAGAGCAGCAGGCAGTGTCAATTTCAGCGGCCCGGCTCACTTTGATCCAGAGAGGGAAGCTGCTCTCTCACTGAAACAATCAGCTGGCCGCTGAAATTGACACTGCCGAGGGGGGGCGGGTGTGGGGGGGGGGAGAAGAGTGGGGGGCGTGTGTTGGGGGGGGGGAGAAGAGGGTGGGAGGGTGGTGTGAGGGGGGCGGGTGTTGGGGGGGGGAGAAGAGGGGGGCAGGTGTTGGAGGGGGAGGAGGAGGGGGGGGGGGCGGGTGTTGGGGGGGAGAGGAGGGGGGGGCGGGTGTTGGGGGGGAGAGGGAGGGGGGGGCGGGTGTTAGGGGGGAGAGGAGGGGGGGCGGGTGTTGGGGGGGGAGGGAGAGGAGGGGAGGGGGGCGGGTGTTGGGGGTGGGGGAGGGAGGGGGGGGCGGGTGGTGGGGGGGAGAGGAGGGGGGCGGGGTGTTGGGGGAGAGGATGGGGGCGGGTGTTGGGGGAGAGGAGGGGGGGCGGGTGGTTGGGGGAGAGGAGGGGGGGCGGGTTGTGGGGGAGACACCCCCTGCGGGTGTGGGGGAAGACCCCCCTGGGGGGGGGTGTGGGGGAGACCCCCTGCGGTGTTGGGGGAAGAGAGGAGGGCCCTGCGGTGTTGGGGGAGAGAGGAGGGCCCTGCGGGGTGTTGGGGGACGGGGGAGGAGAGGGGGACGGGGGAGGAGGGGGCGAGCCGGAGGGTGTGGGGGGAGAGGGGCCGAGCTGGACGCTGTGGGGGGAGAGCCAGGAGGGTGTGGGGCGAGAAGGGGGCGAGCAGGAGGGTGTGGGGGGGGGGAGGTGGCTAGTTGGAGATTGTGGGGGGGAGAGGGGGGCTAGCCGGAGGGTGTGAGGGTGGGTGGGGTGGGGGGGGGAGGGGAGAGGAGGAGACAGAGCCCAGTGGGTGTTTGGGGGAGAGGAGGGACAGAGCCCAGTGGTGTTGGGGGAGAGGGGGGAGCCGGAGGTGTGGGGGGGGAGAGGGGGTCTAGTTGGAGAGGATGTGGGGGAGAGGGGGGCGAACCGGAGGGTGTGGGGGAGAGGGGGGCGAGCCGGGGTGTTGGGGGGAGCGAAGGGGTCTAGTTGGAGGATGTGGGGGAGAGGGGGGCGAGCCGGTAGGAAAAAAAAAAGAAATTGACACGCCGGCTGCTCTCTCCCTCCAATCAGAAACATTAAAACTTTAAAAGTTGGATTGGAGGGTTGAGAGCAGCGGGCAGTGTCAATTTCAGCGGCCGGCTGATTATTTCACTGAGAGCAGCTTCCCTCTCCGGATCAAAGTGAGCTGGCCGCTGAAATTTTAATTGGATCCACGATGGGGGTTTTAAATTTATTTCAAAATCTATGCTAGCGCTTCCCATTGTGAGTCTACGGGGGTCTGACCTCTCCCCCCGCCCCCCGTAGACTCACAATGGGAAGCGCTAGCATAGATTTTAAAATAAATTTAAAACCCCCATCATGGATATCCGCGGCTCGGATACAACGCGGGTTGGGGTCTTGGACCCCAACACCCGCGTTATAAAGGGGACTACTGTATCTCTTTAGTAAAACTTAATTGAATGTGAAAAAGTCAGTGCATTTTGTTTCCTGGTTTGCTTTCTGAGAGAATAATTCATTGCTATTTTTTGGTGCAACCAATAAGGTAGATGAGGGCAGTGCGATCGACGTTGTCTACGTGGACTTTAGCAAGGCCTTTGACAAGGCTGCATGGTAGGTTGTTGCAAAATGTTGAATTTCACGGAATCCAGGGCAAGGCAGCCAATCGGATACAAAATTGGCTTGGCGACCAAAGCCAAAGGGTGATTGTGGAGGATTGTTTTTCAAACTGGAGGCCTGTGACCAGCGGTGTGCCTCAGGGATCAATGCTGGATCCACAGTTATTTGTGATATATATATTAACGATTTGGATGAGAATGTAGGAGGCATGGTTAGTAAGTTTGTTGATGACACCAAGATTGGTGGCATAGTGGATAGTGACGAAGGTTACATAAGATTGCAACAGGATCTTGACCAATTGGGCCAGTGGGCCGATGAATGGCAGATGGAGTTTAATTTGGATAAATGGGAGATGATGCATTTTGGTAGATCAAATCAGGACAAGACCTATTCAGTTAATGGTAGGGAGTTGGGGACAGTTACAGAACAAAGAGATCTAGGAATACAGGTTCATAGCTCCTTGAATGTGGAGTCGCAGGTGGACAGGGTGGTGAAGAAGGCATGCAGCATGCTTGGTTTTATTGGTCAGAATATTGAATACAGGAACTGGGACGTTTTGTTGAAGTTGTACAAGACTTTGGTAAGACCTCACATGAAATACTGTATTCAGTTCTGGTCACCCTATTTTAGGAAGGATATTGTTAAACCAGAAAGAGTGCAGAAGAGATTTACGGGGATGCTACCAGGACTTGATGGTCTGAGGTATAAGGAGAAGCTGGATTGGCTGGGACTTTTTCCCCTGGAGTGTAGGAGGCTTTGGGATGATCTTATAGAGGTCTATAAAATATTGTGGAACATATAAGGTAGATAGTCGAAATCTTTTCCTAAAGGTAGAGGAGTCTAGAACTAGAGGGCATAGGTTTACGGTGAGAGGAGAGAGATACAAAAGAGACCAGAGGGGAAATTTCTTCACAGAGGATGGTGAGCATCTGGAACAGGCTGCCAGAGGCAGTGGTAGAGGCGGGTACAATTTTGTCCTTTAAAAAGCAGTTAGACATTTACATTGGCAGGGTGGGTATAAAGAGATATGGGCCAAATGCAGGCAAGTGAGACTACCTTAGTGATAGAAAATGGGTGGCTTGGACCAGCTGGGCCTGCTTCCATGCTGTAAACCTCTTATGACTCTAATTGACTGATTATCTTGCTTGATGACATCATTGCAGCTGGGCGTCTGAAAATCCCTTTGACTTGGCTCCAGATTCAAACTGATGTTGGGAAAGGGGAAATCCAGGTCACGGACATGGATTGCTCTTGTGGGCAGCTTTCTCCCAGATTTAATGCTGACTGCTATTGCATTGCATCTAATTGCAAACTAGGGGCCAACAGCATTTCATTATTGCCGAGAAGGAAACTGTGGTGCATGGTGTGGTACTGAGCCATACATTTAGAATTGTACTCTGACTGACAAGGCAATTCAATCTAGATTAAGTCCCCAAGTACTAAAGGAGGGCTTAAAACCAGCCATCGGACTCAAGGACAGGAATGCTAACAGTGAGCCTCTCTCCTGCAAGTAATTTCTGATTTCAGCTTGTTACTATGCTTTTTTTCTCTAATTTCCAACTGAGAGAAAACAACACCACCATCGCAAAAGACTAAAGACAATAATCATCCACATTTTTGTGAGAATTCTTCGTTGTAGAATTTTTTTTAAGGAATATATTTCAGAATGATTTACTTCAGATATATTTGGCTGAACAATACAACTGTGGATAACCTTTTCAATATTAAACTCAAATGTTAAAAGAACGACTTAGTGTTTGTTCATCACCATCGTGATTAAGATGAAAACATTTGATTCAGAAGGAAAATGCTTACCCTTGCCCAGCACCGAAATGCGAGAACTAATGGGATCAGTCGAGGCTCCAATTTGGCCAGAGCTGCCAGTAGGTTAGTAGTAAGGCAGGCCACATCGTTCCCTGCACTGACTTTACAAATCAGACCACTGTAATAGAAGAGATTAAGAACAGTCTGAAAACATCTTCTATAGAATATTGTATTTAAATTAATAAAATTATTTTTTTTGCATGGTCTAGTAACTATAATTCAATTGTTAGACTTTTAACCAGCAGCACAAGTTTGAATCTCAGTTTTGGATATAGTCATTCTTTCATAGGAGAGGCTGGTTTAGCTCTCTCAGCTAAATCGCTGGCTTATAAAGCAGACCAAGCAGGCCAGTAGCACGGTTCGATTCCCGTACCAGCCTCCCCGGACAGGCGCCGGAATGTGGCGACTAGGGGCTTTTCACAGTAACTTCATTGAAGCCTACTCGTGACAATAAGCGATTTTCATTTCATTATAGAAATATATGAATTAGGAGCAAGAGTAGTCCATTCGGTCCCTCAATCTTGCTCTGCCATTTGATCAGGTTGTGGTTGATCTGATTTTAGTTTCTGTAGTATAAGGGTATCTGGCATAGCAAGGATTAATGTGGGACTGGAAAATAGTACTGCCCAGTGTGATGTGAAGAGAAACATGACCTGATAATAGGGCTGGTTTTGGACTGAACAGCGATCGGTGTAGAAGCAAGCATAGAGTTAGCTTGTAGCTTGGGGTATACCTTGTATATATGTACATAGCTATGTGTTACAAGTAAACACTTGATATTCAACCACATAAGACTCAGAACCTCTGTGGAACCTTCTAAACTGAACATACAATATCTTTACAACAGCTTTAACTCTACTTTCCTACCCCTGAACCCTTTGACTCCCTTGTCAATCAGGGATCAATGTAATGCAACCTTAAACATTTGTAATGACCCGGCCTCCACTGCACTCTGGGGAAGAGATTTACACAGACCAACCCCCTGAGAGAAAACATGTCTCCTCATCTCTATCTCTGCCAAATTACCACTTTGCGCAAATGAAGGAGACACAGCCGGAGTGTGACACAACCAGAGTGGGAATTTGGAACGTGGTAATTTGGGGCAGTGAGGTAATTTGGTGCAGAGTGGGAGAAGGTGCTTTTTCCCTACTGTTTTGTTCTCTCTCTTTCTTCTGGCCTGTAACTTTTAATCTGCAGGGAGAGAATCAGAGAGCATCTGAGAACCTGGGAAGGTAAGTGATTTTTATTCATTTTTATTACCGTTTCAAATTGTGTGTGGGGGGGGAAAAAACTGAAGTGACATCACAGTAAAGCTGTGACCTGATTGGCTGGTTGGGAATCTACACTAAATTTAAAAATTAAGCATTGTTAAACTAATTAAACATAATTACTTAATTACAATTTAGAGGGGTATCTAAACCAGACATCAGAGAGTATTGTATTTAGCTTTCACCACATTTATAGTAGAAATCTAGTGCTGGAAAACGTATAGTTAACAATAACTTTTTTTAAAAAAAATTTTTAAATTTAATTTGCACAATGTCAATTCGAGGGGTGCGGTGCTCTGACTGTGAGATGTGGCAGGTCCAGGAGGCTTCCAGCGTCCTGGATGGCTTAATCTGCAGAAAGTGCACCCAATTGGAGCTCCTCACAGACCGTATGGATCGGTTGGAGCAGCAGTTGGATGTACTTAGGAGCATGCAGGTGGCAGAAAGTGTTAGATAGCAGTTATATAAATGTGGTCACACCCAAGGTGCAGGCAGAGAAATGGGTGACCACCAGAAGGGGCAGGCAGTCAGTGCAGGAATCCCCTTTGGTTGTCCCCCTCTCGAACAGGTATTACCCTTTGGATACTGTCGGGGGGGATAGCATATCAGGGGAAAACAGCAGCAGCCAGAGCAGTGGCACTACGGCTGGCTCTCATGTTCAGCAGGGAGGGTCAAAACGCAGAAGAGTAATAGTCACAGGGGACTCTATAGTCAGGGGCACAGATAGGCGCTTCTGTGGACGTGAAAGACTCCAGGATGGTATGTTGCCTCCCTGGTGCCAGGGTCCAGGATGCCTCCGAACGGGTAGCAGGCATCCTGAAGGGGGAGGGCAAACAGGCAGAGGTTGTTGTACATATTGGTACTAACGACATAGGCAGGAAGGGGCATGAGTCCCTGCAGCAGGAGTTCAGGGAGCTAGGCAGAATGTTAAAAGACAGGACCTCTAGGGTTGTAATCTCAGGATTCCTCCCTGTGCCACGTGCCAGTGAGACTAGAAATAGGAAGATAGAGCAGCTAAACACGTAGCCAAACAGCTGGTGTAGGAGGGTGGGTTTCAGTTATCTGGACCACTGGGAGCTCTTCCGGGGCAGGTGTGACCTGTATAAGAAGGACGGGTTGCATCTAAACCGGAGAGTAAATATCCTGGCCGCGAGGTTTGCTAGTGTCACACGGGAGGGTTTAAACTAGTATGGCAGGGGGGTGGGTACTGGAGCATTAGGTCAGAAGGTGAAAGCATTGAGGGAGAACTAGGGAATAGGGCCAGTATGGCTCTGACGAAGAGCAGACAGGGAGACATTGCTGAAAACAGCGGGTCTGGTGGCCTGAAGTGCATATGTTTTAATGCAAGAAGTATTATGGGTAAAACAGATTAACTTAGAGCTTGCATTAGTACTTGGAACTATGATGTTGTTGCCATTACAGACACCTGGTTGAGGGAAGGACGGGATTGGCAGCAAAACGTTCCAGGATTTAGATGTTTCAGGCGGGATAGAGGGGGAGGTAAAAGGGGTGGCGGAGTTGCGCTACTGGTTAGGGAGAATAGCACTGTTGTACTACGGGAGGACACCTCAGAGGGCAGTGAGGCTATATGGGTAGAGGTCAGGAATAAGAAGGGTGCAGTCACAATGTTGGGGGTTTATTACAGGCCTCCCAACAGCCAGTGGGAGATAGAGGAGCAGATAGGTAGACAGATTTTGGAAAAGAGTAAAAACAACAGGGTTGTTGTGATGGGAGACTTCAACTTCCCCAATATTGACTGGGACTCACTTAGTGCTAGGGGCCTGGACGGGGCAGAGTTTGTAAGGAGCATCCAGGAGAGCTTCTTAAAACAATATGTAGACAGTCCAACTAGTGATGGGGTTGCACTGGACCTGGTATTGGCGAATGAGCCCGGCCAGGTGGTAGAAGTTTCAGTAGGGGAGCATTTCGGGAACAGTGACCATAATTCAGTAAGTTTTGAAGTGCTGGTGGACAAAGATAAGAGTGGTCCTAGGGTGAATGTGCTAAATTGGGGGAAGGCTAATTATAACAATATTAGGCAGGAACTGAAGAACCCAGATTGGGGGCAGATGTTTGAGGGGAAATCAACATCTGACATGTGGGAGGATTTCAATTGTCAGTTGAAAGGAATTCAGGACCGGCATGTTCCTGTGCGGAAGAAGGATAAATACGGGAAATTTCGGGAACCTTGGATAACGAGAGATATTGTAGGCCTCGTCAAAAAGAAAAAGGAGGCATTTGCCAGCGCTAGAAGGCTGGAAGCCTGTGTGGAATACAAGGAAAGTAGGAAAGAACTTAAGCAAGGAGTCAGGAGGGCTAGAAGATGTCACGAAAAGTAATTGGCAAATAGGGTTAAGGAAAATCCCAAGGCTCTCTACACGTACATAAAAAGCAAGAGGGTAGCCAGGGAAAGGGTTGGCCCACTGAAGGATAGGCAAGGAAATCTATGTGTGGAGCTAGAGGAAATGGGCGAGGTACAAAATAAATACTTTGCATCAGTATTCACCAAAGAGAAGGAATTGGTGGATGTTGAGTCTGGAGAAGGGTGTGTAGATAGCCTGGGTCACATTGAGATCCAAAAACACGAGGTGTTGGGCGTTTTGAAAAATATTAAGGTAGATAAGTCCCCAGGACCGGATGGGATCTACCCCAGAATACTGAAGGAGGCTAGAGAGGAAATTGCTGAGGCCTTGACAGAAATCTTTGGATCCTCACTGTCTTCAGGTGATGTCCCGGAGGACTGGCGATTAGCCAATGTTGTTCCTTTGTTTAAGAAGGGTAGCAAGGATAATCCAGGGAACTACAGGCCGGTGAGCCTTACGTCAGTGGTAGGGAAATTACTGGAGAGAATTCTTCGAGACAGGATTTACTCCCATTTGGAAGCAAATGGACGTATTAGTGAGAGGCAGCATGGTTTTGTGATGGGGAGGTCGTGTCTCACTAACGTGATAGAGTTTTTCGAAGAGGTCAGAAAGATGATTGATGGAGGTAGGGCAGTGGATGTTGTCTATATTGTCTTCAGTAAGGCCGTTGACAAGGTCCCTCATGGTAGACTGGTACAAATGGTGAAGTCACACGGGATCAGGGGTAAGCTGGCAAGGTGGATACAGAACTGGCTCGGTCTACATGTGCACCATTAGCTCTCACAAGCAGCAATTAAAAAAAAAAATTCTATTAAGATTTTCATAAAATATAAACAACAAAACAATATTAACAAAACCATGGTAAAAACCCAAGAACAGGGGTGGGCAAACTTTTCCGTGCAAGGGCCGCATTCAGAAATTCACAATTCACAAAGGGCCGCATAGTATATTAAGTAAAATAATTACTTCACCCGGTTATGATTGTGGGCGCCTCATATAGAACATAGAACAGTACAGCACAGAACAGGCCCTTCGGCCCTCGACGTTGTGCCAAGCAATGATCACCCTACTCAAGTCAACGTATCCAACCTATACCAGTAAGTAACCCAACAGCCCCCCCACCCATTAACCTTTAAAAAAAAATTTTAAAAAAAAAAAAAAAAAAAAATTTTTTTTAAAAAATTTTTTTTTTTTTTTTTTTAATGACTTGGTGGGCCGCAGAAATACCTTTGGCGGGCCGCATGCGGCCCGCGGGCCGTAGTTTGCCCACCCCTGCCCAAGAACAACCACCCAACTACAAAAGCAACTACAAAAACAAAAAAAAGGCAAACAACAAAAAGGAAAGAGATAACACCCGCCACATCCAACAAACCCATGTACCCAATTCTCCCTCCCACCGAACCAAACCGACCCCCCCCCCCTGCCCCGGTTTGCTGCTGCTGCCGGCCTATTTCCCTACCGTTCCGCCAGGAAGTCCAGGAAAGGCTGTCACCGCCTAAAGAACCCCTGTACTGATCCCCTCAGGGCAAATTTCACCTTCTCCAATTTGATGAACCCCGCCATATCATTGATCCAGGCCTCCACGCTTGGGGGCCTCGCATCCTTCCATTGAAGCAAGATCCTCTGCCGGGCTACTAGGGACGCAAAGGCCAGAACACCGGTCTCTTTCGCCTCCTGCACTCCCGGCTCCACTGCAACCCCAAAAATTGCGGGAACCCAGCCTGGCTTGACCCTGGATCCCACCACCCTCGACACCGTCCTTGCTACCCCCTTCCAAAACTCCCCCAGCGCTGGACATGCCCAAAACATATGGGCGTGGTTCGCTGGGCTCCCCGAGCACCTAGCACACCTGTCTTCGCCCCTGAAAAACCTACTCATCCTCGTCCCAGTCACGTGGGCCCTATGCAGCACCCTGAACTGTATGAGGCTAAGCCTCGCACAGGAAGAAGAGGCATTCACTCTCTCCAGGGCATCCGCCCACGTCCCCTCCTCAATCTCCTCACCCAGCTCCTCTTCCCATTTACCCTTCAGTTCCTCCATCGAGGCCTCGTCTACCTCCTGCATTATCCGGTATATGTCCAAAATCCTCCCTCCTCCAACCCACACCCCCGAGAGCACCCTGTCCCGTACCCCACGTGGGGGCAACAAGGGGAACCCCTCCACCTGCCGCCTGGCAAACGCCCTAACCTGCATGTACCGAAACATGTTCCCCGGGGGGAGCCCAAACTTCCCATCTAACTCCCCCAAGCTCGCGAACCTCCCCTCCACAAACAGGTCCCTCAACCTCCTAACCCCTACCCTGTGCCAGCCCAGAGATCCGCCATCAATGCTCCCTGGAACAAACCGATGGTTCCCCCGTATTGGGGCCTCCATCACTTCTCCCCTATGCTGTCTCCATTGCCCCTAAATTTTGAGGGTAGCCGCCACCACCGGGCTTGTGGTATACCTCGTTGGAGGGAGCGGCAACGGCGCCATTACCAGCGTCTCCAGGCTCGTGCTCACACAGGACGCCATCTCCATCCTCTTCCATGCTGCCCCTTCCCCGTCCATTACCCACTGACGCACCATCGCTGCATTGGCAGCCCAATAGTACCCACAGAGGTTGGGCAGCGCCAGCCCCCCCTATCCCTGCCCCGTTCCAAGAACATCCTTCTCACCCTCGGAGTCCCATGCGCCCAGACAAATCCCGTAATACTCCTGTTAACTCTCCTAAAAAAGGCCTTTGGGATAAGGATTGGAAGGCACTGGAACAGGAACAAAAACCTCGGGAGCACCGTCATCTTAACGGACTGCACTCTCCCCGCCAGTGACAACGGTAACATATCCCACCTTTTGAACTCCTCCTCCATCTGCTCTACCAACCTTGTGAGGTTGAACTTGTGCAGGGCCCCCCAGCTCCCAGCCACCTGGACTCCTAGGTATCTGAAACTCTTCCCTGCCTGCTTCAGTGGGAGCCTACCAATCCCCTCCTCCTGATCCCCCGGGTGCACCACGAACAACTCGCTCTTGCCCAGGTTCAGCTTATACCCAGAGAAGCCCCCAAATTCGCTGAGAATCCTCATCACCTCCGGCATCCCCCCCACCGGGTCCGCCACATACAGGGACAGGTCGTCCGCATAAAGCGACACTCGATGCTCCTCCCCACCCCGCACCAGGCCCCTCCAGTTCCCTGACTCCCTCAACGCCATGGCCAGGGGCTCAAATGCCAACGCAAAGAGCAAGGGGGACAGGGGACACCCCTGTCTCGTCCCCCGGTACAGCCAAAAGTACTCCGATTTCCTCCTATTCGTGGCTACACTCGCCATCGGGGCCTCATAGAGCAACCTCACCCAACGGACAAACCCCTCCCCAAACCCAAACCTTTCCAACACCTCCCACAGATACCCCTACTCAACCCTATCAAAGGCCTTCTCCGCATCTAATGCCACCACTATCTCCGCCTCCCCTTCCACAGCCGGCATCATAATAACGTTGAGGAGCCTTCGTATGTTAGTATTCAACTGCCTTCCCTTCACAAACCCCGTCTGGTCCTCGTGAATGACCCCCGGCACACAATCCTCTATTCTTGTGGCTAAGATCTTTGCCAGCAGCTTGGCGTCTACATTTAGCAGCAAGATCGGCCTATATGACCCCCACTTCAGAGGGCCCTTGTCCCGCTTCAGGATCAAGGAAATCAGTGCCCGTGACATAGTTGGGGGCAAAGCCCCCCCCCCCCTTGCCTCGTTAAAGGTCCGGACCAACAGGGGGCCCAACAGGTCCGCATACCTTTTATAAAATTCGGCCGGAAACCCATCCGTCCCCGGCGCCTTCCCCGACTGCATGCTCCCTATCCCTTTAACCAGCTCCTCCAGCTCAATCGGCGCCACCAGTCCCTCCTCCTGCCCCTCCTCCACCCTCGGAAATCGCAGCTTGTCCAAGAAGCGCCCCATTCCCCCCCTCTCCACCGGGGGTTCAGACCGGTACAGTTCCCCATAAAAGTCACTAAAGACCCCATTAACATTTACCCCCCTCCGCACCACCTTCCCACCTCTATCCGTCACTCCCCCAATCTCCCTGGCTGCATCTCGCTTTCGGAGCTGGTGTGCCAGCATCCTGCTCGCCTTCTCCCCATATTCATACACCGCCCCCTGTGCTTTCCTCCACTGAGCTTCCGCCTTTCTGGTGGTCAGTAGATCGAACCTGGCCTCAAGGCTATGCCGCTCCCCCAGCAATCCTTCCTCCAGAGCCTCCGCATATCTCCTATCCACCCTCACCATCTCCCCTATCAATCTCTCCCTCTCCCTCTGCTCCCCCCTCTCCCTATGGGTTCGGATAGAAATCAACTCCCCTCTAATCACCGCCTTCAATGCCTCCCAGACCATCCCCACTCAGACCTCCCCGTTATCGTTGGCCTCAAGGTATCTCTCAATACACCCCCGAACCCTCCCGGCCACCTCCTCGTCTGCCAGCAGCCCCACCTCCAAGCGCCAGAGCGGATGCTGGTCCCTCTTCTCCCCCAGCCCGAGGTCCACCCAGTGCGGGGCATGATCCGAAATGGCAATGGCAGAGTATTCAACATCCTCCATCCTCGAAACCAGCCCCCTGCTCAGGACAAAAAAAATCAATACTCGAATAGGCCTTATGCACGTGGGAGAAAAACGAGTACTCCCTGGCCCTTGGCCCAGCAAACCTCCAGGGATCCACCCCTCCCATCTGATCCATAAATCTCACAAGCAGCAATGAGATACATGGTCAGATAACTTGTCTTGGTTGAGAGGTAAATGTTGTCCAAGGTACAAGGAGCATTTTCCTGCCCTTCTTCGAATAGTGACATGGGATCATTTATATTTACCCGAGGGGACAGAGAGAATCTCGGTTTAACTTTTCAAGTGAAGGCATTTCAGAAAATGCATAACATCCTCAGCATTGTGCTCAAGTGTCAGCCTGGAAAATGTACTCAAGTCACTGGAGTAGGATTTGAAGCCAGAATCTTGTGACTTAAGAGCCAAGAGTGTTACCATTGAGTCAATGAGTTTGAAAACAAATTACTATGAAAAGAGTATAAATTAAGCACAGTTTAAACATGCCTACATTACATCTATAATTTGAACTCAAGTATTTAAGCCTGCCGTGTCAATCCCATTTATCTTCAATGAAGCCATTGGGATCGGTGTGACTTGATTTGTTTATAAACCAGCTGCTCTTGTGATGTGTTCATTACACTAGTTTTTATTTTAGGTGGCAACATAAAAAAAACAATTCCCCGTTAACCTCAACTATTTGCAGGCTGCTCAGAATATTTACATTCATGTCAACTTAGACTTTTAATGCTGGCCAATGCCTTTCAGAGAAAGGTGAAAGGCAATCTATATGATGATAATTAAATCAACATCTTAGTATTAAAAAGCATGTTTTAAAAAAAATTTTAAGTACCCAATTTATTTTCTCTAATTAAGGGGCAATTTTAGTATGGCCAATCCAGCTGTCCTGCAAATCTTTGGGTTGTGGGGTTGAGACCCACACAGACACTGGAAGAATGTGCAAACTCCACACAGACAGTGACCCGGGGCCGGGATCGAACTCGGGTCCTTGGCGCCGTAAGGCAGCAGTGCTAGCCACTCCACCACCGTGCTGGCCATTGAAAAGCATGTTATTGCAAATTATATATTCATTGTATAAAGGGAATATAACATGTAAACTTGTGCGATACAGAACATATCTTAAGAGGTTCAAAAATTCCAAAAGCTGGAAGTCTGCAAAGAAAACAAGAAAAAATGTCGGAGATGAACAATGGATTTGTCAGGAGACAAGACAAAAAAGTAACTGCTCAGGTGGAAATCCTTCATTTGACTGGACCTTGGAAGATGACTTGTCCCAGTCATTCTGAGCTCTCACGATATTTGGCCATTCACAAGAGTCAGATATAAACCATATCACGCTATTTCTCATGCTGCATCTTCCATAGAGGCTAAATCATATGCAAGTAGCTTCCATGAACACCAAGAAAGGAATAAAGCATAACTGCAGTTTATACAAACCTTTTTATATCCCTGCAGTAGATAATTGGAACTTTGGCATGGAAATCAGACTCGACATCTGAATATAAAGCTGGAAGGTAAAGGTTTAAATACATTAAGGGACAAAGATAGGAAGAAACTATGCATGATTTAAATAATTATTTATAAATAATGGACTTATATTCTTCCAATTTCAAAGCTGATATAATACAAGAAGTTTAAAATAAAGTATAATGGATACAAGATCTGAATGTTAAGTAACTATTTAGAAAAAAACTGCAGGCTATTTCTGAACAAAGGCAATGCTATACAGAAAAAGATCAAGGCTAATCTAGTTTGCCTTTTTCAATTAATTCGTTTGCAGGAAAGCAAGCATTCAATGCTTATTCTAATTGCTCTTGAGACAGTGGTGGTGAGTTGTTTACTTGAACTGCTGCAGTCCTTGTGGTATAGGTACACACACTGTACTGTTAGGTAGGGAACTCTTCTCAGGCATACTACACTTGCAGTAAGCTCCATCTCAAATTACATAAATACAGTAACCAAAAATGTTGTTTTATGAAAGGAAATTGCTCTAATTTGTTTTTGAATTCATCAATATTAACCAACTGACTCAATTATCTCCCGATGGGAACCTGTTTCCTAAATCAACCACTTGCTCAATGAGATATAATTTCCACAGATTTGTTTTCAATTTACCCCTTCTTCAAGCAAAGGCAGTTTCCTCTGGTCCTGTTCTGGGCAAGGTGCAACAGTTTGTTAATGATCTATTCCCTTTAGACTCATGAAAACAGCAATCAAGTCAGCTCTCAACCTCTTCTTTTCGAGTGAGAACATGCCACTTTCAAGTGAGAACATGCCCTTTTAGTTCACTGTTCACTACAATCTTTATGTATGTGATGTACACTAATTGAATATGTGCTGAAAAGAAATGAGACACCAACATGCAACCTAAGCCCTTAATCAGAATTATTCTAGAGAACAGTGTTGAACAAAATTATATGAACTCATTTTATTTTGTTTAAGCGGGTTTAGAAACCTTAGTTGATACCAACATAAATGAATGAACTTTACAGGACAACATAATCAAATTAGTACATGATTAACCCGGTTTCTCGCTTGCAAAGAATCCTCATGTCATTTAAGTCTAACTTGCACTATGCGCCCTTTGGAATACAGAGAATATTGGCAACAAAATTATACACCTTGCCCAAGGCCTTGCTGCAACTGACCAGTCAGGACTGCTTAAATGTAAGGTTTATTTTTGTCTGCCAGAGAAGAAGTGCCCAGCCTCCACTTGACACAACTGAATGGCTGTAATCAGAAACTCAGCAAATGGAAGCTCACTTTGTGTCTCCACCCAATATCCCCACTATCTTTACAAACCACACTGTTTCTAATAATCAAAATTTAAAATGATCTAAGATAATCAGTGAACTTACAACTGTTTTTAATAATGTCCAGCACTTGTATCAAAACATCTGGCTGATTTAACTGCAAAAGAAACAATAAAACTAAATTCACACAATGGAGAGGGAAAATCATGCAGCAATTTTTAAACTGTCATACACTGCATAATATTAAACGGCATAATTTTATTCATAGTATTATACATTATAGGTCATGTGGAGAACTTATCATATTGTCATGCTAATTAATTCCAGATTACATTCAAGAGAAGCTTATACTGATAAAATATTGTCACTCCATTTCAGGGATGCAGAAGTCAGGAATCTGAATCAAAATCCAGATTTCCTGAAAAGATTCCTAATTTTCTCATATATCCAAATCTTTTATCAGGTTAATTCCACACTTTTTATTTAATCACACATTCTGTGTGCTATGAAGAGTTACATGTTTTTTTTCCTCCAAAACAAGCACAGTTAGTGTTTCCAGTCAGTATCAGGGATATGAGAGAAACTTAGAGGGCAGGGAAAACTGCAGAGCTCTCAAATATGTCAGGAAGCAAATTTAAGAGTGTGATCAGAAAGTGCCTCTGTGAGGGTTCTCTTGCGAATGATTTAATAGGGAAGAATCTGATGGAAGCATTGACAAAAGAGTTGTGGTAGAAGGAACCAACAATTATAATTTATTTTAAAAACATAATTTTATTTTAAATAGGAAGATAATGTAATGACCGCGGTTCAAGCATACAAAGTCTAATTCTGTGGCACCAGGATATTGGTTAAAATTATTTACTCTTACGCATGCAGAATATATCTATCATATGACTCATGCTTACATGTTAAAAGATGTTTTTAAAATGTTAATGGAAACACACTATCACTTACGTGGGGGGGAAACTTTACATCAATGTTGATGTCACTAGTTTTGAAAGCAAACCTTGTAAGACAAGAGCCATACAACCTCAGTGAGCAATCTGTAAACAAAAAAACAAAATACACCAGCAGAGATTTATCTAGTCTCATTTTGTGTAGATGAACATCCTTGTGCATTAATACCCTTTTCTATGCCCTTACATTCCCAAAAGGAAAGCTGGCATTTTGACATGCTTCAACTCTAATCTAGGCGATTAGTCTACAACCTCCCTCAATTATAACCAGCACTAAATTTAACTCTTACTCTACTGGGCCCTTTCATTTCCAGGACTCCAATCAGATCGCTAACCTGACTGTTTTCCATCTATGAACCACAATTCCAAGCAATTTTCAATCTCTCCCATTTCCAGTCCATCTTTTCACCTCCTTGAAGGTTCTTGTATTTGTTCTATCCTTCAGAAAGATATGATTGCACTTCCCTTAATGCTATTACCTTGGCATCAACGTTTCCCAAGTTACTATTAACTTTCAAATTGGCTATTATCGTGGATGTCTTATTACCCCACGATGACTAGTATGGATAACACATGCAGTACAATCAATGTTTTGCACATTAAAATTTGAAGATGAGTGCTCATGGACAGTAGACATTATTTCACATGATCAGTCTGTAACCAGCTGGAGAACCATAACACAAGTAATTCACACCTGGCAAATGTTGTTGAATAATTTTCTCCATCTCATTTACGATATTTTCCCGGACTTGAAAATCCTGCTCAGAAATCCCTTCTTGCTGTGCAGCCTGTAACACGGCAGAATTTAATGCAGCCAGATGGTCAGGAGTTGGTGGTACTAGGTTTCGAAGTTCATTTTCTTCTTGTTTCTCCTAGAGGCAAGGGAAGGAAACACATATTCACACCTTGAAAATTAACTGTAATATTTCTGTATAGCTCAAAAATGAAAAAAAAATTACTGATTCTTTGTTGGATAAAATATTTTATCTAACATTGTACTGAAAGGACTTAAATGTCACTTTAATAAAGTACGTAAAGTAGAACTTGCTGAAAGCTACAAAACAGTAAACATTCTAGGATACGTAACAAATCTACAATAAATGAAAGTACTTACTGCAATATTTTTCTTATGCCGTTTTTCTTTTATATGCTTGTGTGCTCCCTGGATATTTTCGATGTGAACTAGGCAAAGTTTGCATAGGTACTGACATGAAGGATATTCCGATGAACGCTTTGAAACAAAAAGTAAATATAACAAAGCTTCAGTATGACCAGAAATGCTGTACTATTCTAAATTATTAGCTTATAAAGAATAAGGATCAGTATTGCTGTCAGTTGATTGAAAGATCTAGGTTACAAGCATGTCACAAAGATCTTTCAAAAAAAGAGAAACAATGCCTGATCTCCACATCAACGACACGCCCATTGCAATTTAAGGGGCAATTTAGCGTGGCCAATTCACCTACCCTGCACATCTTTAGGTTATGGGGGTGAGACCCACACAGACACCGTGTGCAAACTCCACACGGATGGGGGCCGGGATAGAACCTTGGTCCTCAGTGCTGTGAGGCAGCAGTGCTACCCCTGCAATATAATGAAGTTATTTACTTGCTATTCAAACAATAGAAGACTATTGAAGGCTTTTAGGTGTCAGCTGTGGTTCAGTAGCAGCATTCTTGAGGTAGTTTGTTGCAGACCCAAGTCTCACTCCAAAGACTTGAGCACAGAACTCATTGCTGGCACTTCAGTGCAGTACTGCCATTTTTAAAAAACCGACTTATTTGGGTCCAGTTTTTGCTCAACTGGGAAGGATCAAGCAAAAGCCAAACACCTCAACATGGGTGCTCATTGTGATTTAAATCAAAGGAGCAAGACATTTGGCCCACCATGCTTTGGCTGGTTCTTTGCTAGAACATTCAAAACCAGTCTGGAA